>NC_067451.1:18844166-19190833 GCF_025434085.1 Hippocampus zosterae
CTGAACAGGGTGGTGTCATCAGCGTATTCAAGGGCGGTCAGGTGGAAGTTGCCGAGCGACACGCCTGAGACTTGCTCCCGTACTCGGATCATAAGGTGGTCAATGACACAAATTAAAGATAGATGCAACAAAATTATTTTGGAGAAAGGTGGCACAAAATACAACAATAACATTATCTATAATCATAAAGGAGTTGAAGAGTGTAAACTGTTAAAATCCCTCTCGAGACTTAAATCTTGCTGCCAGGGCTGCCTTTACCGGCTCATTGGCCTCAGGGACTAACCATCAAGTAAACAACCGTCACACCAATCCTAACTCAGATGGTTAACTCATTTTACTCTGTCGCCAAACATATTTACGCATTCCATCAATTTATCAAATTAGAATAGCCCGAAATTGAAAAGGTTCACACACTATACTTTTCAATAAACCAACCATGCATTTTCACTTCTCTAAAAAAATTAATTATATATATATATATATATATATATATATATATATATATATATATATATATATATATATATATATATATTCATTCATTCATTCATCTTCCTAACCGCTTGATCCTCACTAGGGTCGCGGGGGGTGCTGGAGCCTATCCCAGCTGTCTCCGGGCAGTAGGCGGGGGACACCCTGAATCGGTTGCCAGCCAATCGCAGGGCACACAGAGACGAACAACCATTCGCACTCACACTCACACCTAGGGACAATTTAGAGTGTTCAATCAGCCTGCCATGCATGTTTTTGGAATGTGGGAGGAAACCGGAGTACCCACAGAAAACCCACGCAGGCCCGGGGAGAACGTGCAAACTCCACACAAGGAGGCCAGAGCTGGAATTGAACCCGGTGCCTCTGCACTATGAAGCCGACGTGCTAACCACTGGACTACCGGGCCGCTATATATATATATATATAATTAAATTTATATATATATATATATATATATATATATATATATATATATATATATATTGCGGTCTGTCCTTCCGTCTGTCCCTTTTCAAAACGTACCTACTTCACCGCGCCGCTGCGCGCCGCCGCTGCGCGCCGCCGCTGCGCGCCGCCACTGCGCCCCGCCACTGCGCCGCTCAGGCAGTGGCTCACTACGATCGCGCGGGCATCTTAGCGAAAAAATGTTGTCTACCCACAAGCATTGCAATGAAATTGTTAGTTATTTAGTAGAGCTAAACATCTCTTTATTTTCGCGATAAGCAATGAAGATGAACAAAAAGTTGAACCAAGCAACAACACTTTTGAGGGCCGAAGGCCCACCTTACCAGCCTTCCACAGGAACTAGCTGATGAGCCGCCCGGAGGGCGGCGAACCAGCTAGTATATATATAAACTAAATGAGTGGTTGTAACAGATCCCGGGAACAACATCGGACATCTCAGTCCAGAAATGTGCAGTGCTGGGAACAGCAAGGATACTGCGCAGAACCCTCAAGCTTCCTGGCCTCTGGTAGAGGACCCAAGCTGAATGAGGGACCGACACCACCCGAGGGGGGGTGAGGCGAGGAATTTTATACAGGTATATATATTTTTTTTTTTTCTACATAGTATCGCAGTGATATAACAATGACATTTTAACAAATGTATGCACTTTGTGCCTCAGGTCAAAAAGTGTTGAAAAAGTAATCAATAAAGCTTCAGCTGATAACGAGAGGGGAGAACGCTTGGACCTTGAGAAGAAACGGCGGTGATTCAAAATAACGGCTTGCTTCGACTGGACAGCTGGGTCCCCGCATCTCCACCTGCCCGATGTGACACGCCCGTCCACCCAACTAGGCAACTGTCAGTCGGACATCCGTATACACCGCCAGAGGATGGGGAGGGTGATGCATTTATTGAAATTATTTTATTCATTCATTCATTCATTTTCCGAACCGCTTTTATCCTCACTAGGGTCGCGGGGGTGCTGTAGCCTATCCCAGCTGTCTTCGGGCAGTAGGCGGGGGACACCCTGAACTGGTTGCCAGCCAATCGCAGGGCACACAGAGACGAACAACCATTCGCGCTCACACTCACACCTAGGGACAATTTAGAGCGTCCAATCCGGCACTCCGGAGAAAACCCACGCAGGCCCGGGGAGAACATGCAAACTCCACACAGGGAGGCCGGAGCCGGAATCGAACCCACGACCTCTGCACTGTGAGGTCAACGCGCTAACCACTGGACCACCGGGCCGCCTGAAATTATTTTAATTCTTATTTAATTTCTTTAAGTACCAGTGTTTCCTCTCAGGGGAGCGGGGCCTCCACACTACGAGATGTGGCGGCTGTCACTCAGTGTGGATTGGGTTGACCTGGGCGCTCTTTTCTTCATATGGTTTCTCTGTGCCTTGCCATGTCTTTGTGAAGAAGCTCTTGGATTTGACTCATTCATGTTCCACTTTGCTTCCCCTACAGGCTGTAATATTTCTCATCAGTCAGCAAGTTAGATGTCAAGTGAGAACAGTTCAGTGCAAATTGATTGTCATCTTTACTGTGCATTTTTGAATCCGTATAATGAATGGCTCTCTGATGCTGATGATGAGGAATTATGAGGAAGAAAGGACCCGGATGACTTCACAAGCTAATGAGAGGGTTGTGATTTCCCTTTACTTTGAGACAAATAAATCTTGTTAGTTAATCCCACACTCATATTTATTAGATCCAAGAGAGACAATTTCGGTAATTTGTAAGTAAAACACGAAATAACTAAAAGGAGTGATTTTAGAGATTGCTGAGGTCAAAGGTCAAATGAGAAGAAACGGTCAGGTTTTATTGAGTGGTTGTCGAGGACCCCAAAAAACAGGGAGGCAGGAGGAGTGGGTTGAACAAAATGTATGAACAAGAAACACTTGCAGGGGAAAAACTAAATTTAAAAAAAAACACAAGGAACCAAAGTAACAAATAAACAAACAAACAAAAATGACAGGAGCACATACACACTCACAATGATCTAACGAAGACCGACAGAACCCATGGAACTAAATACAAGCAAAGTGATGAGAAAATAACACACCAAAGTGTTGAGGGAGCTGATTGGTTAAACACCAGGGACCCGGATGACAAGAACAGGTGGAGACAAAAAGGGCACACAGATGGTTGTTCGTCTCTATGTGCCCTGCAATTGGCTGGCAACCGGTTTAGGGTGTGCCCCGCCTCCTGCCCGGAGACATCTGGGATAGGCTCCAGCACCGCCCGCGACCCTTGTGATCGGAAATGAATGGATGGATTCAGGTTCCACTGCATTGTCTTATACCGTCTCTCTGCAATTAATTGAATATAAGCTGAAACTATTTGTAAATCATTGAATTCTCTTATTATTGACACTTTAAACAATGTCACAGCTTCACTGTAAACGGTATTTGTAATAAAAAGTAATATCAGGTTTGAATGTACAAAGTCGGACTCAGATTGACACATAGCCGAGAGATGTGGTGTCCTGTCAGCACTTTGCTGAGCATATGAGTTATTGTGCTGTTTACATGTCAAGTCCAGACAACATCAATAATTTATGACCAGCGAGGTTATTTGCAATCCATTTTTATGGTGCTTATGCTATCTGATTAAGCTAAAAGCTGCTGTCAGTGAACAAACAGCCCCTCGTTGGGTTTCGTTACTTCACAACCACTGTCGAATGGTGCCGTGCAAAGCATTAAATCCATCTCCTGTGGAAGGAAGTTTGAGATATTTTGCATCCGCTGCAGTTGCTTATGTGAAGGTGATTAGGACTGGCTCATGGCCGATAAGTATGCTGCCGCCTCTCCTGAAATTTGATTTGAGAGGTCATTTCTAACCGGTCAACGCCGATCCTCTTTGGTTTCATTCATTGTTCAGAAAATATATACTGGAAGAGGGCTAGGTTGATATCTGATGCTGTCTTTATATATTTTTTTAACCTTTCACTTCCTTGACAACACTCTGCAAAAATAGAAAAATAAGAGTAACTGCGTAGTGCGCCATCCCAACTGTCCACCCACCAATCCATCTCCGCCAACCATCCATTCAACCGTACACCATAACGTAAAAAAAAGAGACATCAAACCGCTCTTACTCTGTTAAGATGGGAAATTTATAGGTTGTGCCACACAGTGTGTGACAACAGAGATGGCTGTAAAACGTAAGGTAGTGTGGTCCTGCATGATTGAATCATATTTTAAGACACCACTAAATCCAAATCACTCGATGATCTACATCTTTCCCTATACATCCTTGTAATGCAATACTGTACCATTACTTAGTACCACACAAATCTCATTTTTGGGGTCGTACAAAATGAGTCCCCAAGGGGGTGTTACAGACTGATGCATATTCAGCTGCTACAGTAGCTGTTTTCCCTTCACAAAACAGAAATGCTCATTTCCCTTTTGGGTCTTTTCATTCATTCATTCATTCATTCATCTTCTGAGCCGCTTGATCCTCACTAGGGTCGCGGGGGGTGCTGGAGCCTATCCCAGCTGTCTTCGGGCAGTAGGCGGGGGACACCCTGAATCGGTCGCCAGCCAATCACAGGGCACACAGAGACGAACAACCATCCACGTTCACACTCACACCTAGGGACAATTTTAGAGTGTTCAATCAGCCTGCCATGCATGTTTTTGGAATGTGGGAGGTCTTCATGTTGCAAAATTAGTTTACTGTCAATTGCTTGAGAGTGCAACTGTCGTACTGAAGAGAACTTTTCACAGCTGAAATTTGAAAGTGTTTGCCCACGGCCCCAGTGTTGTCTTTTTGTCAGGGCTTGATCAAGGCTATAAAAGGCCACAAACACGTGAGGCTACAGCACATCCCCGACCCTCGTGAGGATAAGTGGAATAGAAAATGGATGGATGGATGGGTTGTTCCAATCAGAGTTTTAAACTGCTGATGCTGATGCGATCATTAATGAGTGTGATCGGCCAATACCAAAACCGTTCACATGGATTTGGAAAAAATGTCTGTGTCCTTTATTATTCAAAACCAGGACAATGTTTCAAATAAATGTTGCAGAAAATGCATAAATTATGATTTAGTTACGATATTGGTCTGTCCAGTCTTGTCTTTCTCAGAAATTTTTTTTTTTTTTTTTTTTTTTTTTTCCAAGATGGCGCCCGAGTAGGCAGCCTTCGGCAAGTGCTCTTCAAGAGCCTTGCTTTTTTGTTCTTTTTTGCTGTTTTTGTCTTTTGTTTTGTCACATGTTGTTTGTTGTTTGATCGTGTGGACCTGATATGGACTGTTTTCAGCGCTTTTTGGCCACGACATTCGTCAAAGGAGCAGTATCTGTGCTTGGTGGTTGCGCCTTCTCGGCAGCACGCCTGTACCAGCACAGATTTTGATTGGGACGAATGTCGGCGCCATTGACTGTCGGTGCTGGACAGACCTGGGGCGCTTGTGTTTTTTGCGCCAGTAATGGGCAGCATTTTTCACAACCCCGATTTGTTCAGTGGCTATGTCAGCGCTGTTGGACAGTTGGCGTCGGTGCGGCTGGATGGATGGCCGCTGAAGTTGAGGATGAGGAGAGAGGAGCGTTGGCGAAGAGCACCGATGCGTATTTGGAACCGTGAGTCGCCGCTTGGAATTGAAGTGGATTTCCATGGGACAGGAGAAGTGAACCAATCTCTTTTTTCGTCAATGGATGCTACAGCTTCTTGTTGACTTTGAAACTTAGCTTGTAGCCGACGTGTGCTCATTTTGAGCATGACGTCTCTGATCCACGGGTTAAAGGACACTTTGATTCTCTCCTCTTTCATCTCAAACCGCTTCAAACAACAAAGCGTGTGACGGAAAAGTGGTTAGGACTGCACGACTGTTTGTGTTTTATGTTGTGTGTTGTGTTTATTATTTTACTTTATGTTAACTGTTTTGTAAAGCGCTTTGTTACAGCTGCCGCTGTTGTGAAAGCGCTATATAAATCAGAATGTATTGTATTGTATTGTATTGTAAAATCGGGGGAAATGTTCCCCAAGTAAAATCAGATGCTACCATCCACACGGATGAAGCAAACCATTTATGTTTTCAACGGTAGTTTCTCCATCTGAACACTGGGTGGCACCGACGTAAACTTGAAGAAGAAGAAATCTAGCATGAAGTCATATAATGGTGCTCTTTTATCCCGTAATCACTTGAATAAAGAAAACAACATAAGACTGACTGTTGAGGTTATTGCAGAAATCCAACTTGAATGTTGACAGACAGCAACTGTCGTCCATTCTGAAACTCTTTGCGGCAATTGAAGGTTTGAGCTGTGCGCAACAAAGCGAGATGCAAATGCGAATGCTAGCGTTCTGCTGGCAGAGACGTTCATTCCCATAGAAGGCAAAACCTAAGCATGCACATCGAAAATTGCTTGCTCAATTCTCAATGCATTTACATGAGGCGGACTTTTTTTTTTTAATCGTCTGAACTTGTGCTGTCAATACAGAGCATCAATTATTGATTATTTTTATTTAGTTTTTTTGATGCCGATAAACAGACCACAGCAGCAGTCACATGGCTATACTTATTTTCTTAAGATTGAAACAAGTAACTGTTTAAAGCTTTCATACACCAATAACCTGTAACCTAATAACATGATAAAATGCCCACTGTAGTAATTGCTGTTCCTGAAAGCGTTAACGTTTTAAGAATTTTAATGGTAGAGACACACTTCTGCAAAAATAAGTCACTCCCTTAGCAGAACAATTAGGCTTTGGCGTATTCACCGATTACACACTTTTTCAAAAGTATCGACTGTGATTATCAGCCACTGACTGATCGGAGCATCCATGCTATGTATGCATACAAGGATTAAAAAATATTGTTTTTTTCTTTGCTCGGCACTTTTGTGAAACAATGACTTCATTTGAGGAGCATCGTTTGAAGTCTGTGGATCCTTTTCGTCAGGGTATTATGTCATCTTGATCTCACTTTTTTTTTCTGTTTTTTATTTCCTGCTTGCAACGACAGACAAGGTCTGCACAATGATAGCTTATCAAAAATAAATAAATAAATAAATAATACAATTTACTGTTTTATAAAAGGACATGAAATTCAATACCCTAATTATATTTTTGAATTTGATTTTTGAAATTTGCCCTCAGAAGCAATCAGTGTGGTTGCTGACTTGACTTTCAACTGAGGATGGTCTGACTTATTCTTAGGGTGCAATGTCCACTGGTGCTTATGTGTGTATATTAATCACAAACCTACTGCAATAAGTGTGTCACACTCAGTCCCTTGGTCATGTTGTCGACTTAATTTTTGAAATATAGTAATCCAAATAAAAATTTGAATTTCCACAGGTTGGCAACTCTCTTTACGTAGAAGTTCATCGACAAGGAACCTCTTACTGATGTCACAACTCACTGATATTTGGTCAATGACTAAAATGGCCTCAGTAGCAAATGCAATGTGGAAAAATAAATAAATCTATAAAAAGTCTCGTATTTCCACTGTGATCCTCCCATTTTAACATGTAGTGCCCTGGAGCTCTCTAGAATCATGAATGTTTTCCATTTTCGACATTGTTCTCCTTTGTTTGTACCTCTTGTTTCTGGGTGAGTAGGTGTTGAAAGTTACGGTGTGACTATATAGCATGTTTATTGCCTCGTGGCCTTTACATTCCGCTCATATATTGGCATTCAGCGTGATATCAAAGTGTTTTCTCTTCCATCTCATGTAGACATATTTTAGTTAGATCTGTCAATCATTTGTTTGATTGATTAGCTTAATCAGAATTTTTCAAGTGTCATCCCCATCCTAATTACCACAGCTTGAGGGGCCTTGAGAAAGTAATTAAAGCAAGAATGTGCATGCAAGTAAAAAGCACAATTCTCAGTATCCCAAAAGGATATTCATGAGATTTTAGTGGTGCGAATGAACACATAAATTCAAAGCATGACAAACATTAATGGTGAAAAGACTTCCTGGGGTAAGCAAGAGTGATCAGATTCTCAGATTAATGTCTTTATTGGCACAACAGAGCTGCCATGCACATGTCTGTCTGCCAAAAAGAGCATCTGAAGGTCTCTGCTTGACACCAAGCCACGAAGGAACCACTTATTTAAATGCAAGAAAGGTGATTTAAGTGACTTTGAACAGAACTAGATTGTTGGTGCCAGCGATGCTGGACTGAGTTTTTCAGAAACTGCTGATCTACTGGTGTTTTCACACGTAAACATGTCAAGTTCTGAGTGACACTGAGGCCTTAGTTGACACACTGTACTGCTACAGAACACATTCCATTGCGGTGAGCTGTTTAACCTTTGTTCAATATCAATTAATCAGACAATATAACGAAACACAATTTTGCACAGTTGCTTTCCTGAAGATGCATGGACAGTTAATTTTAATACTTAAAAAAAAATCCATAAAAATCACTTTTGCAAAAAGAGAAAATCAGTGGCAACCCCTGCCTCTAAAAACAAAACATTTCAATTCTACTTTACCCTTTGCATTGGGTTTATCATGATTGATCGTCTCATGAAAGGTTATTCTAATGCCAAAGAAAATCAAAATTGAATGACAAAAAAGACATCCTGAGAGGCGAGTGAGTACAATTATCTAACACTGAGAAGTTTAGCCCATTGCTGTTACGGTTATAAATTTTGTTTGACTAACAACCATTTTTGTTGAGTGTCCACATTATCATCTTCTGAAGACTATTTTCTACAGGACCACATTTCATCTCACAAAGCTCAGATATTCTTAATGTTGTTCTTTGAACCTGTGACTTAGTACGTTGTATTATAATTGCCTCAGTAAACTACAGCCTGTTCTGTATTTTTTCCCCCACCTCAGTATAGGGCAGGAATGTTTTATCTTTGGAAGAAGCATCGGGGCCATAACAGAGCCAGAACACATGTATGACCAAATTTAAAATATATGCATGGGGACAGAAATTTCACAGTCGATGATGCTGTCTCAGAAGATGTCATACATCATAATAATCTGAAAATAAAATTATGTGGAATGCAGGACAGCGCCTTTGGCATTTGTTGAAACTTCTTTTTCCTTTTTTTATTATTTTGTGCATGCAAATACTTGTTTTTTACTGCCTCCGAACATTGCTCCTTTGTATTGCAAATTTCTCCATTGTGAGACAAAGATGGTTTTCTTATCTTATCTTATTTTACAGCGCTACACCATCAAAATGTGATGTCGACTTGGATGAGAATCTCGCAGGAATGTTCCCGGCTACCTAACAAATTAAAGTGTTTTCTAGCTGGCGATGAGAAAGGTGTACCTAATAAAACGGCCTGAGAATGAATCTGCAGTCCATCCACATTGCTCATTCCCAATAGTTTTCCGACAATAATTGGTGTTTAAGAGGGAGTTAGAGATTAAGTGTGGCAATTTAAATTTTGTGTGGAAATGCTTGCTCTACCCTTCTAACACGAGCAGCTCTTTTGATGGCCCATTTAATTTGTCACCGTGTCTCTGCACTCAGCCTATTTCCATTAGGTTGAGGCGGCACGGAGCCGGTCGACACAAATACTAACAACCATTACTTGCTGGCCATCATGTTGGAAACATAAGCATCTTGTTTGTATTCCCTCGTTGTCACCATGTCAACTCTGCATTCCTCGCTCAGCTGCTCAATCACGACAGGCCAAATCCCTCGCTTTTTGCTATCGTCTCCTCTTAACTTTCATCGAGTGAAACAATAATTTGCATGTCTGCGATCAAGAGACAAGAGGGAAACGGCAAACAAAAAAGCACATCATTGTCATCTTCGCCTTTAATAACTTTCTATTGCCAGTCAAGTCAAGCCAATCTGCTTGTCATTTTGTTGTCCTTCCTATCACTGTGCGGTTGTCCTTTTTACCTCCTGACAAAAAGGAACAATCACAATCTAGGTTTGGAAGAACTGAAGTAACTGGGTATAGTTTAGGTCATATTGTCTGGTGAGTGCATATCGTATTGAATTTTATCTAAGAATCACATTTCTCTTATAATTCTACAAATTAGGTAGACGGAGCATCCTGTCTTCCACAGGATAATAACTGATGGGAAAACAGATTGTTTGTTCGTGCCTACTTGTACAGTTTTGTTTAGATATTTCTTGGCAGAGTTTTCACTGGTTAGGTGCTCATCCAGTTAATTGTAGTCCCTCAGTAACAATGGGACAACAATGGATTTTGCCAAAGTCTGCAGCAGCTCTAGAGCTTTCTTAACAATACAACAGCGGCAATTCTTATCTGATCTTGTACAAACCTCTGTCTGGCACAGAATTTCTGTACAGTCATTTGATTTTGGTGACAGCAGTGGCTGATGCACAACGCTCTCCTTAACATATTCAAACATCCTTGGCGGCCATCATTTCTGATCAATGTGAATCGACTTTCATCAGAGAACATCACTGAGCCCCACTGGTCCCTCATCCAGTGAAAATGCTCCCTGGCCCATACAAGGCGATGATGACACATGTGCCCGGTGGTGTGGTCAGGTACCCTTGCAGAGCGTCAAGCACACAGACCACGCTGATGTCAACAGTTTCAAATTCTTTGACGTGACATTTTGGTGCCTCTCACCCCCCCTTAAACGTGCCTCGAGTTGAGTGGCATTCATCATCCGGTTTCTCAGGGCATTGTTCACAATGAAGCGGTTATCAGTGTGTGACTATTCTTTCCGTGACTCTTCCAGTGTCTTGGTTTCTCTGTTGTGACCAAGCTTATGACATTCTGACACTCTCAGCTGAGAACGTCCTGTTTGAAGCATCACAATGTTGACGTATTGTTGATCCATGGTTAGGTGTCATCTTGGTCTCATGATGTCAAAATGTGAACACCAGATCTAACGAACGAGGACATTTGTTGGTCGAGTCAAGGATCACACGGATGTTCTGAATTTTCCATTAAGCTCCAAGTTGGACAGCTGCATTCCAAAGCTTAGAGAAGGTCACATTAAGTTCACCTGGAAAGGGTTGGATGTATCTCAGGCTCGTCCTGAAATTTCACCTCAAAGCCAAATAGCCCAAACCTTTTGTGAGTAGTGTACAGGTATATATAAAACGTGGCATAATCGGATGCCCCTTACACCTTGCAGTTTTTGAAGGGCAAGGTTTTACAATAACATAATATTTCAGAGGTGGAAAGGCTCTGTAAAAGAGGCTACTTTTCTGTGGTTATCTTTTGTCCCTTCCATGATGTGCTGATGGAGCAGTGTGTGTATGTGTTAGTGTTTATATGTTTGTGCATTTCCTATATCCGTAAATGTGTGCTCTTGTGGTCACATATTTTGGGGATACTGAGAATCTGAGTCAGATTGACTCAAACCGCGAGTGGCCCAGAAAATAACCCAAGTCCTTTTTTCCTATTATCCAAAAATCACATGGAATGAGTCGATCCGCCCTACAAGAACATATGCAGGTTAATGACTCAACAGCTGCAGGCTTCACACAAAATGAAAGTCACAAAACAGCTTTGACTGTGTTCTATTCTCAGCGATTAACAAAAGTTTCACTTTGGTTATTTAATTTGAATCAAACAGGAAAATAAAATGGTAAAACATACCTTTACTACAGTAAAACCTATTCATGATAAACACATAAATTCAAATCGAGAAAGACATCAGGAAGCATTGCTTATAATGTGTTGCCCATCTCCAATCTTTTTTTATTTTATTTTATTTTTTACAAATACAAATATAATCAATATAGCAAATTTCCCAGTGTAAAAACCATTTGTTAGCACGCGCCACAACACCCTTGCCACAATATATTTCAAACATTTCCTGTTTATTTATATGAAATACACTTTTATATAAAATGCAGTACCTTTATGATAAAATGTTTATTGATGCTTATTCAGCTCTATATTCTTATATTAGGTCCATCAAAACATTTTAACGTCAATTATTTTATTCTTAAATTCCGTTTTGGTTAGTGTCGTTCAAGACTGGTAACTTGCTCAGGGCCTGGACCGATTGCTATGATCAGTGACTGAAAAATCTATTCAATTCATCTACATGTTTTGCAGGAGAACTGAAGACCATCTGCCAATTGAAGCTTCACAGAGATTGTGTGACGCAACAGGACTAATGACCTCCAGGACAGAAGTAAATAAACAACAGAATGAGGAGAAAAAGTGCATTTGAGAGAGGCAGTCATGACCTTAACCTTACCGAGATGTTGCAGCATGACCTCAAGAGAGCAATTGACACCGGACAACCCCAGAATACGGCAGATTGAAGAAAATGGTCTGAAATTCCTTCTTACTGTTGTCCAGGTCTTATCTACAACTAGAGGAAATGTTTACTTGAGGTTATAGCGGCCAAAGGAGGGCCAACCACTTATTATATTAAATTCAACAGTTATTGGACTCTTTCCACCCTAGAGTGTGATCTCCACATGTTGTTTATTAAAAACAACATTGAAACACATTGTTTGTGTCATATTATTTGAAGAAGTATTTGTCAAAGACGACAACCCGGCCAGTTTATGCAGAAGTCCAGGTCATTTTACATCCCTTTTCTTGAATCTGGTTAGAGTAAATTGTATTGCCACAGCGCCTATTGAAATCTGCCACTGTTATTTTATTATCGCAAAGAAAAATCTGTAAAGTGAAATAATCAATTAATAAACACTGCATAGATGTTTATTTGTATAGATCTGCAACTTAGCACAGCCTTAAGGAGCTGCAAATTATCCATAATTGAGATCTTGAGACTTTTACAAAGGGCTTGTATTTGATCTTGTTTATGTATTTTGTTCTTTGATTTACATTTTTTTCTCACTGAGAAATTATCTTTTGTTTGATCATTTGCTTGTGAAGTTTATGCAAAAAAAATAAAAATAAAACAATAATCATAACATAACTTTTCGAGCAAGGAACAACCCAGTACAAATTAAACAAAAGAGCAAGCTACACCATGTCTCACACGCCCCAACATCTCCTCTTTATGTTTGTACATTGTGAACCCTGACTGGTTCTGTCTGCACATACAAGGGCACGACGACCTGGCCGCACACCGGGATACCGATATTGTAGCTGCAGCCTCCCTGAATGTGGCTAACAGAACAGTATCCTCTGGTAATCAACGTCAAATGGTGATTGTTATGCAAATGAATGATTACAGCATGAAGGACATGCTTTTTGTATTGTTCTTTTTTTTAATTATTAAGTTATTCCCACAAACATTTGGGAAATGTAACAGCAGAATAATAAGACACTATGTTAAATATGAGAGTCGTAAACATCGACAATCATTTTACATCAAAACAAGTCCAATTTTTTACTAGGTTTTAAGAAAATTCCTTTATGCCATATGACTGACCAAAAGATTAATCGTGATATTGAAAAAGAAGTATAATATAAAAATATTTTTGAGGGCTGGGGTGGGGGGGCGACCTCAGACAATAAATTAAATGAAAAATTGGACAACTCCACCTAATACGATGTCTTTGGGATCATTTTTGCATTTTAATTTAATTTAATTTGATTTATTTTCCAAGATGGCACCCGTGTAGGCAGCCGTCGGCAAGTGATCTTAAGCAGTCTTGCTTTGTTGTTGTTTTTTTGGTTTGTTTTTGTGTTTTGTTTTGTTACATGGTGTTTGTTGTTACGTCGTGTGGAGCTGGTGTGGATTGTTTACAGAGATTGTTTTTTTTTTCTTAAAGCCACGACTTTTGTTAAAAGATAAGTATCTGTGTGCTTTCTCTGGTTTTGATTGGGAGGAATGTCAGCGCCATTTGACTTTCAGTGCTGGACTGGCTGTCATGGGCAGTATTTTTCACAGCCCCGTTTTATTCAGAGGAGATGTCAGTGCCGTTGGACAGTCTGCGGCTGGATGGATATATCGCTTGAGACGACGATGAGAAGAAAGGAGTGTCATCACAGAATGCAAATGGATATGTGGAACTTAGAGTCGCCGCTGGAAATTGAGGCGGATTTCCATGCGACAGGAGATGTAAACCAATCTCTTTTTTCGTCAATGGACGCAACAGATTCTTGTTTGCTTTCACACTTAACTTATAGCAGATGTGCACATTTTCAGCATGACACCTCTGATCCACTGATAAAAGGACACTTTGATTCTCTCCTCTTTCATCTATAACTGTTTTAAACAACAAAGTGTATGCAGAAAAGTGGTTAATATTGCATGACTGTCTGTGTCTTATGTATTGTGTTGTATTATTTTGCTATTTTTTGTTAACTGTTCTGTTGATGGTGACGTGGGTACCCGCAGTGGCTCCTCTCTCCTGTATTGCACCGTGATAGAGAGGAAAGACAGTTTATCTGTGCTGGATGTTGCACATAGCACGTATTTGACAATAAAGCTGACTTGACTTGACTTAGGAAAGACAAAAATTTTATTTACATGACCAGACACATGGGCGGCCCGGTAGTCCAGTGGTTAGCACGTCGGCTTCACAGTGCAGAGGTACCGGGTTCGATTCCAGCTCCGGCCTCCCTGTGTGGAGTTTGCATGTTCTCCTCGGGTCTGCGTGGGTTTTCTCCGGGTGCTCCGGTTTCCTCCCACATTCCAAGAATATGCATGGCAGGCTGATTGAACACTCTAAATTGTCCCTAGGTGTGAGTGTGAGCGTGGATGGTTGTTCGTCTATGTGTGCCCTGTGATTGGCTGGCAACCGATTCAGGGTGTCCCCCGCCTACTGCCCGGAGACGGCTGGGATGGGCTCCAGCACCCCCCGCCACCCGAGTGAGGATCAAGCGGTACGGAAGATGAATGAATGAATGAATGAATGAATGACCAGACACATGACATCTAATGCCCCAATATAAACAATACAGTTTGAGATGTTTGCACTGGCTTTGAAATGGCATGATGGAAACGTTGCATATTTACAAAAGTTCGTCCAATTCTTTTAAAGGAATTTTAGAGCCACAACAACGATTCAAAAGAGAATAAAACATGACACATAACAACAACAATTTTTACATGAAAACATGAACATAAACCTCTGTTAAAATGAGGACTATTAAGTTACACTGTACTTCCACCAACAGGCTAAATGTGAATTTGGACAGCACATGGGGTCAAGTCACGCAGTAAGTGACGTCACATGGCGAAAAATGCAGCCTTCGGAAGATGCAGCCTGTGAATTTGTACACAGCTGGTGATTTTTCTTGCACCCCCACCCCCCAATTTAGAGAGAACGGCCCATTGGTTCGTTTACAATATAGAATTCAAGAAATGGTAGCCTGTCAAAACTGCCCAACCTCTTCCCATACAGGGGGCGGCCTTCATAATAGACTGTAGACCGAACGAATCAGGATACATTACTAAAACTGTCAATGTCACTCACGTTCGTAATTTCACAAGCTAGTGAGACATGAGCATCAAACGTGTTGTGTGCCCGCATGTCGAACCATAAATGAAAAAAAGTTTAAATCGAAGAATATCTGATTTGCAGAAGCACTACTGTAGCCTCCCATCCCGTGACAGCAATGCTCCTGCAACAGCATGGTGAACAGCTGAACAGTTGAATGAGCACCCAGCAGGTAGATGGGCGTCCACAGATGCAGGCTTTTGTAACCAAGGGACAGAGTGAGTGGTAAAGTATAACTGCCAGTAAGCAGGTTTTAACATTTGAATAATACACAGATTTGGAGGCAAGAGTGTTAACATTAGCCAACGTCTTCATTCGTTTTACCAAATAATATTTACCCTAATCAATTAGGTTTGGGTGTAACATGTCAAAGATCATTTGACTTAATACAAAGAAAACAGGGATTTAAATATTAGGTTTGACCTTTGTTGTTGAATTGGAGTCACAAATTTCAAAGGTTTTTTAGTCTTTACTCTATCTTCAAACGCTTGGAAACACAGAAACAGACAACCGATAGTTAATGATAAACTGATGAACTTAAAATGAATGTAGGAAACCAAGGCCCCAGGTTTAAAACAAAATATTCGGTGTCAAGAGAAAGGCCAATTTGGCACCTTGATGTTCGGATAGTGTGGTGTGATTTAATTTGGTGCGCAATCATGCAAAGAAATACTCGCACATGAACAAAATAATAATTCGTGAAAATACATAGGAAGGGGGGGGCGACAGTCAAGAAGCATTTGTATTTGAAAGAACTGTATAAAATGAGCGCTGAAAAAGACTGAAAATAAGAGGCATCACAGCTGGTCAAAGCAACATCACGAGGGACTAGGACTAGGCCATGATCAGGATCGTTATCAGTCTTCGTCAGAGTTCGCTGATGATCTCATCATTTGAATCAAGTGAAGGAAACACACAGGAAAATGATCTCCCTGAACTCCCCATACATTTTAGTTATTTTCAAGATTCTTTCATTGAGTTGAGTTGAACTGGATTTGAACATCGGTGCTCTACGCATTGAGTAAATGTTCTTATATTTTATATTTTCTTATATTTCATGGTTTACGGTGTCGCAGCAGTTTATGCTGTTATATATAGGGAGCTGGCCCTGAAAACCAGAGCCATTGAGGCCCAGATATACCACACCAGACCAGATCCAAGGTGTAGGTTGTGCAAAGAGGCACCTGAGACGATCCAACCATAAGTGCAGGGTGTAAGATGCTGGCAGGGAAAGCCTACATGGAACGTCATAACCAGGTGGCTGGCATAGTCTACTGAAACATCTGTCCGGAGTATGGACTGGAAACCCCAAGGTCAAAATGGGAAACATCTCCGAAGGTGGTGGAGAATGTTAGAACGAAGATGCTGTGGGACTTCCAGATCCAGACTGACAAGATGGTAATGGCAAACCAATCAGATATCGTGATCATAGATAAAGGGCAGAGGAAAGCCGTTGTAGTGGATGTAGTGGTCCCAAGTCAGAAAGAAGGAACACGAGAAAGTCGAGAAATACCAAGGGCTCAGAGGAGCTGGAGAGAGCCTGGAAGGTAAAGGTGACAGTCGTGCCTGTGGCACTCCGGGCAGTGACCCCCAAACTAGATGAGTGGTTGCAACAGATCCCGGGAACAACATCGGACATCTCAGTCCAGAAAAGTGCAGTGCTGGGAACGGCAAGGATACTGTGCAGAACACTTCATACCTATTGTTTTCGAAACATCTATTCAGTCAGTCCACACGCGTGGGTCTTATTTTTACAAATGATTGACAAAACTTGAGTGTTGAAAATGGCTTGCTTTGCTTTCACGATGCAATGGTAATGGTTAAACAACATTTTTGGGGTCTCTTGAAAAGTGATGATTTTTCAGATGCCATTATATGATGTTGGGATGGAAAACAACCCCAATATACTATACAGTATACACAAAATATTCATTTTGTTACACCCAGACTTAGTCAACTTATATTTTAATGATAGTCCCAGTTCAATACCACCTTGTCATAAAAGGTGCTCAACTGACCAAAAATGCATTTTAAAAGTGGCTGGCTTTTGACCTGTCGATTTTTGCAAACTGACATCATTTCAAAATCTCTGACTGGAGTCCTGTATAATTTGTATCTTCTCAGCTCCCTCTGTGCTAAATTGCATTGGAAGATGGATTTTTGGCATGTGCGGCTGTCACTTTTCAGCCATGGAAGACTTTATGCACCAGTACACTCACTACAGAGGGATATTCTGGAGGGATTGGGTCGGGTGGTTGCTGTACGAGGGCTGAATCAAGTACTGCCACTCTAGCAGATATTTGGCCATTGTTGTCAATGCAATTGTTTGAGCAAGAGCATTGAAGCTGTGGATATTATTTTCCCCACTCTCAATTTCTCCTTTAGCCCCAACATTCCCTCAATCACCATCTGTATCGGGTTTTCAAAATGGTGGTAGGATCTAGTTTGACAGCCGTCTTCATTCCAGATGGGACTATTAGCCTCCCTTTCTATTAGCTTCCTTTACATTCCAGTTATTATGAAGCATACTCACAGATTGTGGAATATGTTCTATATTATTTAGTGGCCTGCCGGTAACGTAAGCTTCAATGACTGAAGGGTGTCCATTAAAAGTTTGTATCAAGACCCTTCCAACTACGTGTGGGAAGTTTGATTTCAGGATGTGTGCATCCGAGAAAAGGCCAGTAAAAGGCTGATAAAGCTTGTGTAAAATTTTCTTTTTGGCAAAATTAATTGTTCTACAACAGGGGTGCCCATTAGGTCAATCCTGATCTACCAATAGATCTAAGACAGGTCCCAAGTAGATCCGAGGAGTCGAGGAGAAAAACAAACAAACAACCATTTGTGTGTCTTTGTACATGTTAGTAATACATTTTTTTTGTGTTAATGTACACTGCACCCTAATCATCTCATCAGTCCCATTTTCACTCAAAAAAAAATTAAAAAATAAAATAAAGCAGGTAAATCTTGAATTTACGGTGGCGCGTGATTACGTCACCGGAAGTTGTTAGCTCTCAGCAGTGAGCAATTGCAGCTTGTGATCAGAACTGTTGCGCTCTATCTTTTATCGTCATTATTCTCATTCAGAGTTTGCTTCGTGTACAATTCACCGAGGACACAAGCAAAGAATAGGAATCTTGGAGGGCCCAGGGAAGCACTTTAAAATGGTATGTGTGAGCTACGATAGTTAACAGGCTGCAAAAGTGCGTTGCATGCCTCAGTTTCAGGCTGTTTCTCATCGTGGCGTGTGTGTGTGTGTGTGCGCGCGCGTGCAGGTAAGAGTAGATCCCGGGAGGTTCGTTGATTGAAAAGTAGATCTTCGATGCAAAGACTTTTTTTTAATCATTAGCCATTGTTATCTCTGCAATTATTGCTTGTTGACAAAAGACACCATATCTTGTGTACCGTACAAAAGTCAATCGGTGGATGGACGATCATTTCTTTCTGTCTTGATGGCTGTTACATTTAGGGTTAAAGACAATTTGCCAGTCATTTTAATGTGGACAAAGTTCTCGACTCCCTCAGAGGAATAAATGACCTGACTGTCAGATACCAAAATGCCAAAGGCTTGATTAAAAGTCTTGTGTTAAACTGCATGTTTGAACTCATTAGCACATTAAGGCCATGACACACTGGGGACCTCCAGTCAGTGTGTGTCAATGTAGTACTTGAGATTCTGGCCGTTCCTTTCTGAATGGTGAGAGTCAAGCTTTCACACTATCAGGAAGATCACCTCCCTAAAAATCGGCAACACTCCAATTTATTTATTTAGCTCATCTTTAATTGCACAGCTGTGCTGTTTTTTTTTGTAATGAAAAACGGATCGTGTTCCAATCATCCTGAATGTACTCATAGATATTTCAGCTCAGAACAGCATGACTCAGTTTTACTGCATATTTTGAGTGGTGAATGTGTTTTCTAATTTTCTCTGAGAACCTACAGTATACTGTATCGCAGACAGAGCACGTCACCTCTAATCTGCAGAGAGAGAGAACTGGCAGCAGACATTCATGCAATTCCGGCGACATGCACAACCTTATAATGTAAGGTTTAGTTGGGATAAATATGTGCATTTAAACTGTTCACGCCAAAAAAGGGTGCCCAGACAAAGCACATCAGTCTAAAGGAGTGCATGTTCTTTTGGCTGTTATTCTCGTCTCAATCACACAGCACAGTGCTGGGAGCTCAACATCAGTCAGGTCCACCCACTCCCATTCTCACATGTGACACATCAAACAATCAGGCTGAACTTTAGGCTTCAAAGAAATGTGTCAGGCTCTGCTGCAGAGAGTGGTATAGAGCGGTGCGGGATAAATAGGCCTGTTTGTGTCAGACTTGTTTTCGGTGACAAAAGGTTGGCGGTAGGACAAAAGTGCAAAATATATACTGACAGTTGCAACGTGCAAAGTTGATACTGGACAGGTTAGCAAATGCTACGCATTGTTTGTTTGCACTGTCCTATTATCATATGTCTGTCACTGTAATGCTTAATTCATCAAATGATTGATGTATGGTGTTATCATCCTCAGTGGCTTTGAAAAGAGGGCTTGTGGCAGTCTCAATTCACTTTTCATTTTTAACTAATAGGGACAGCTCATGGCTGGAAGCTGTCACCTTGTTGCTCCCCATCTGACAGTGATGCATTTGCCACTCCACAAGTTAGGTCTTACAGCCAATCTCTATGGTCCAGTGTCTGGAACATATGGAAGCATTTTCATGCAATTCTTTTGGATATAATGTGGGCACTGATGTTTTAGCAATGCCCCACAATTTCTTAAAATGACTTTGTCCTTTGTAGTCAAATTATGGAGCTTTACTCAGCTCGTGATGGTCTTGTAGACGTCAACATTTTAGTGCAGTGAGTGACAACTCATTGACCTTTGGCATAATGAGACTTTGACAATTATTTTTTTTCTCTGACACACTTTTCCAGCCAGGTTATAAATAATGAATTTGAAGGAGTAAGCAGTCAAGAGAATGTCACATCTCGTTGGGTGTTGCTGAGCCAAAACGACAGGCCTAAAACATGTGGCTTTCAGCGGCACTGTGAGACACTGTGAGTGTCTTTTAATTGTGTCTTTAATTTCACAGTGAGCCCAAAGCGGAAATCACGTCTTGATTTATTTCTTTGTTTTTCCCTTACTCAAACGTAAATTAGTCACTTAACACTTCCGTTTAAAATATCTGTGTCATGATTCTGTTTTGTTGTTGAAGGTTACATTCGGTTTTGTTTCATCGTATGTCTCGTTTCCTCTTCTGCTTGTGTCTTACTCATTAAGTTTGGTTTCCACCTGTTGTCGTCATCCTGGTCCCTTGAGTTCACCAATCAGTTCCCCTCCAAATGTATGTGTCTTGTCCAGGTGTCTCTTGTTGTCTCTTTAATTTGCTTTGATTTAGTTCTATGCTGACGGCCTGGTAGTCCAGTAGTTAGCACGTCGGCTTCACAGTGCAGAGGTACCGGGTTCGATTCCAGCTCCGGCCTCCCAGTGTGGAGTTTGCATTAGTGATGGGTCCAGCGACACCGATGCATTGACACATGCGCCGGGCTCACAGAGCAAACCACGTGTCGATGCATGTGCTGGCTCATTATGTCACGTGATTGACACGTGAACTGCGTTGACACAGTCCAGGCTTCTAATTGACACACCGGCTGCGTTGACTCAGTCCAGGCTGCTAATTGACACATCGGCTGCGTTGACACAGTCCAGGCTGCTAATTGACACGTGAACTGCACCGGTGCAGTTTAGACCGCATCGGCTGCTTGGCACAGTACAGGCTGCGCCACTTAGTCCAGGGGGCGTCGACTCAGTGCAGAGGGCGTTGACGCAGCAAAAGCCCGCCGCACAGTGTTTATAAGGAAGTGGGTTTGGCGACACAATGCCACTTGCCGAAACAAGCCAGACCTCACTCACGCTCGCTTGTCGAAGTTCGTGTCAGTGCAGACTTCGTGTTCGTGCCTTTCCTTCCTTGCCGATTATGGAGCAGAGACGCAAATCATCCACCGTGTGGGACCATTTTGATGTCGCGGAGAATAAGGTATTATTTATTTATTTATTCAAATCGCCTTCTGTCGCCGAGAGCCTCTCGGCGAGAGGCACTCGCCGAGTGCCTCTCAGATTATTGACATGTGTTGTACCATTCTAATCCGAATACATTTCAAGGTAACTCTTGGTTACTTCTTATTCACATTTCATTACAGGTGAAATGTCGAATTTGCCGGGTCGAATTGTCATACACCAACAGAAGCACCTCCACCATGCTGAGGCATTATCGGGCCAAGCATGAGAATGAAGTTCGCGATACACCCAGTATTACGCCAGGTATACAAACGTTCACTCATCTTTTCACGGTTGCTATGTTGATGATTTAATTGACAATCAGTAATTATTATTGGTTGACTCTCCACTCCATGTTTGACAATCAAGGTTCCACGAAGCAGCTGTACTGGAAGGAGCAACACACTTCTTTCCCAAACCTCTCCCACCTCACAAAGGAGTTCCTTTGTACGCCAGCCTCATCCGTCCCTTGTGAGCGTGTGTTCTCCACAGCAGGAGAAATCGCTTGTAAAAGACGCAACAGGCTGAAGTTTAAAACATTGGAGCATCTTATTTTTCTCAATAAAAATTTGTGAAATAAAAGCCCACAAGCATCCTCATTCAAATGATCTTCACATTATTTGAACACATTGAATGTTGCAAAATGAATGCATGGATGTGAATGATATTGTATACACTTCATCATCAAATCGATGAATGACATTATGAAAATGTTTTGGAACAGTTGTAGATGCAAAACCGTGCTGGCAGCTACATAATAGATAATAAAAGAAAAATATCCCAAACCATAGGGATCCTCCCAAAAACTAAGGATGTGCTGAATAAGAGATCCTTGTACACATACTTTTATTACTTCCATATTTGACCTATTGTGTGGGAATATGGGGAAATGCCAGTAAAACACTGTTTTAAAACTACAATACAAAGCAATCGGAACAATCACTGGTTCCAAATGGACAGAACCCACAAATCCACTGTTTATCAAATTAAACCATGAAATCTCATGACCTGATTGACTTCAAAATCGCCCAATTAATGTACAAAGCACACAATAATATCCTTTGCCAAAAGATCCAGAAGCTTTTTAAAATTCGAGAAAGTTGTCATAATTTAGGGGGTACTAATCTATACAAAAAAATCCAAAACACGAACGAACATCACACAAAGGAGTGTATCTGTAATAGGTGTAAATCTGTGGAATGATTCTGAAACGGACCAGTAAAATGAGGAACGCTCTTGCTGAGATTAATGAATTCGAGAGTAGTACAAGACAACTATACAAATCAGAATTAAGCTGATAAATTCGATACACTCATGAAATATAGCAATACATCAGAAATACATTGATGAGATTATTTAATATATTAATGAAATGTAGCATCCATTATGAATATGAGAAAATCGACATATACATGTGCTCTAAAGAGTATGTACTGTATATACAAACCTAATGTAAAAATGTATTAGTACAGCATACATAAGGGTAAAAGCATTTATAATAATAATAATAATAAATTTTATTTATAAGCGCCTTTCAAGACACCCAAGGACACTTTACAATAGCAAAAAACACATTTGTTGATATTTAGACTTTCTTTCCTATTTAGAAAAATGATCAATTCATATATAAGAAGGGGTAGGACTCGGGGTAGGTTTTTTGCTTCTTTCTACTCCTTTGACCACATATTTGTGATGATGACTATTTTCTTTTCCTTTTTTTATATCTTACCTTCACCTTTTGCCAATTTATTACCGAATTGTATATTTTATATGTTCAATATACAAAACAATTTATCAGTCAGTTCAGTCTGTTAAGTGGGTTGGCTGCAGGGATCTTGAAGGTCCAGCAGGTGGCAGTGGTCAGTGACACAGTATCAGCACAGTATCAACACAGTGTGTCAGTGTGTCGACACGCCTCATGAGGCCTCATGGACCCATCACTAGTTTGCATGTTTTCCCCGTGGGTTTTCTCCGGGTGCTCCGGTTTCCTCCCACATTCCCAAAACATGCGTGGCAGGCTGATTGAACACTCTGAATTGTCCCTAGGTGTGAGTGTGAGTGCGAATGGTTGTTCGTTTCTGTGTGCCCTGTCACTTCCACACTGCAATCCTCCCTCTTGCAGACTGTTAGCCCTAAACTACTCAACCCAGGTGCTTCATACAAGATTGCAACCCAGTTATTTCAAGTATGGAGTTTATACACCGCAGATTCCCTGAGCTGGTGTCTGGAAACCTAAATCCAAAGGGAATAGGAGCCTTTCCATCAGTGAGCCATGTAGGAGCAGCGAGGAGCCACTATGTGAATGTGAGTGATAAGTAATACAGTCTTCAAACTGAATTGTCTGAAGTATGAACAAATTTAAATCATCACTGACAAACAATATAGTAATGTACTGTCAATATGGTTACAAAAAGAGACAATGACTTAATCATTCTAATTTTATTTCCTTTGGTGTGTCTACTGGTCATTGGTAAAGGGACAATGCACATAGTGCCCAAAATGAACTTAATTTTTTTTAAATTAACAAATTAACTAAATGGCCTAAAATTTTATGAAGGGAATTAAAAGAAAGCTGAAAAAGCAAAGCCAAGCAAAATGGTGATTAGTCTGTTACAGGTGATGTTGAATAGTGTAAAGTGACTCAAGTCACTATCGTAGAAGAATTAACATTCTCTCAAAAACCTTTTCTTCATGTTTTCTTTCAAGCTGACATACTGTAGTGGTTCATGCAGGTCGAATCATTCATCTGATCCAAAAGCCATTAATAATAATGGGCCTGAAAAAACTAGACTTGAATATAGTCAGTCTCATTAATAAATGATAGCTGCGACCCAATTAAAAGGCAAAGGAGGGTTTCTCAAGATGTCCTCACAAAACTTTTTTTTTTCCAGCACACGATCCTGTAAATAATCAAGCCGCAGGCAATCGAGCCCCAGTACCCGGGAGAGGTAGGCTGTGTCAACAGCATGGCACTGTGCTGTCACTACATTTCACTCCTGAGCCTTCGCATAGCCTTCAGCCGCGTGAAAGCACAATGGCCCTTATCTTTTTTGCCTCCCTACCATGCTACCTGTAGAGCATACACAAATACAATTAGGTCACATGGACAATTGGGCAGAGTCCTGATTTAAAATATTTTTGTTTGTTTTGTTACCCTTTATCATGTGCTTGTCTTCTATTTAAAGTGTAGTTGGCATAATGAGTCAATGGTGATGATGCTCTCATTGGCCAATAAGATTGTATTTTGTCACCTTTCCACCACAAGGTAGAGCTTAGGTTGAAACGGTTCATTTCCAAACATTCTAATATTACAACAATGAATTTAGGCAATATTTAATTTTCTCAAAACGCATCCTAACCGACTAATACTCCCGTTTACTTAGCCCCCCAGCCACCTTCTCCTGTCTCTTCTCCTCTCTTACTTTAGCATAGTCTGAGTGTGTGTTAGGGGCCTGGGGGTCATGTGGCTTGACACAACACGTATGTCGATGAAAACATACCCTTGTTCACTGAGTGATCTTTGTGATGCATTGCAATGAACAAATCCGCCAACCCAGCATCAGAGCGTTGTCGTTCAGTGATTCATGCCATTCATTCACAGTGAACGAACTCAGGGTAGCATCGTTCACCGAGTCATACGTGTTCGTGTTCTTCATTTACGTGTTGTTCATTCAGGTTTTTCACAAAAAAATTTGAGTACAAAAACAATAACATTGACAAAAAAGTAGAAATGACTTGAATAAAGTAAGAATTTTTCAGCGCGGTGAACACAAGGTACTGTATGAAGCTCTAGATGAAAATTCACTTGACTGCGCTCATTAGCGGCTTTGTGTGTGTCCACCCAGGTTGCCGCATATTTGCCTGGGGCTTGATGATGCCCTATAATATGAGCCCGAGTGTGCGTGAAGTGGTCTGTGACCTTCTTATACAGAACCGTTAATACTCTGAAACAACATGACAGAACATGGGACTGCAGTGATCTTCACTAGGAAGGAAACTCATTTTGTCATTCAGACACCAGTCACGTCAGAAATACCAGTATCTAATTATCATGTAATGCTTTCCGCTGAATTAAACATGTCAGCCAAACTTATATATTGGGAGTGTTTCATGCACAGGCTTTGTTTGAAATCTATAAGGCAGGTGCAGTTTTATTTACTGTCCAGTTACAATATTGATATACAATATTGAGCACTAAATCGCAGAGCCTCTTATTAGCATTGCTCGGATAATAAATATTTTTAAGAATAAATCTATATTTTTAGCTCCAAAATGAGGCTTTCATTTGGCATTGTGATCACAGTAAAGAGCAATGTTGATGTTCTAAAGAATTTGAATTTTATCTCAATGTATGAAACGTATGGTAAGGGCAAAACAGAGTTTTAATCATTGCTCCAAATGTGCCATGAGGTGCTGAGCAACCCCAACCCCTTGTTATGATAAGATTTTTTGCAAACTTAATCATTATGTTGCATTCAACACAGAGCACCTTCAAATTATATTCTAAGATTTGCATTGAACCCTGCTCTAACATTGCTGAAACGTTATTAAAATATTCATCATGCTTTATATCTGAGTAGTGTAACAAGGAAGTAATTATTAGTGCAACTGGTGTTTTAATGCATGAATAATTGAACCTGGAGCCAAACAGCCGCTCGGGTACTGTAAGTCAATGGATTTTTTGATGTGCCAAATGAATCACTTTTACTCTCGAACACATTGATGTCGTGAAACTTGCTAACCCTTTTAGTGTATTATTATTCTTGTGTGTGGGTGGGTACAACATGTCTCATATTTCAACATGAGATGTTAATCAGTGACACCACTCTTTGTAATTTAGCCACACAATGTCATGATATAAATATTCATGTTTTCCCATCTCGAAGCAAAGTGCTTTTTTTGTCGAACACGGTATAGAGCAGGGTTCGCCTACCTCGGCTCAAGACCAAAATAATAATAAATAAATAAATAAATGCATTCACAAGAATATAAATTTATGAGAAAATCAGACCTTAGTTTAATCTATCATAAGGAAAGAAAATGTGTGCCTTCGTCATCGTTTACATCTTTTACCTCCTTTCACCTTTGATGAGTATCTAAAATCCAAGCTTGTCCAGATGGTATATATGAGCGACATTTTGGGCCCAGTTTTTGTAGCCCGACGCCTGTGCACTCAACGTAAAAAGAGTGCAACTTTATTTTCTGAAAAACAATCCACATCCGGTCCACACGACCGTGCATGAAAATGAGCCCACCTAGTCTTTAAAAAGTGATGCATATTTAGTTTATTTACTCTTAACACCACACTAAAAACATTTCACTTGAACTGCTATGCTGTGAAATGTGACATTTCCAGCTCAATATCCACCATTGCAATCTCACTGTAGGCCAGATCACTTTATGTTGATTACAAGAACGCTGTCCTTTGGCATAATTGTAATGCTTGTTCTTGATTAGTTATTTGCCCTGTATCATGCACAGATCTCCAAAATGCAATCTGGGCATCAACTCATGGACAAAAATAGATGTGAATGTTGTGTGTTTATTGATGAAATAATCATTAGGCTACAGTTCATTAGATCCCGATGTATGTTTCTGTTTTAATTATTGGCCCCGGAAGATGTAACATGACAAGATCTTTAATCACCTGAGACACGGCTTACTTCCAAAGGACACCTTGGTGACACACCAAGCACAGAATCAGCATTGCAGATTTCCCTGTTCTCTGTGAGCGCATGTCACATCACCTTGATAATTAACAAGAGGATGTGTCAATTAGCAAGTGGGGAAGTCGTGCCAGCGGCTAAAATCTAAGGATGTGGGTTGCATTTACAAGTGTTAAAGTATCACCACCATCGAACAAAGGTGGCTTCAACAACGGCCAATATCAGCAGCATTCCCACAGCAAATATTCCAAAATGGAAAATTGGACTCGGCTCAGTGGAGCAGCGAGGGCACAAAGAGAATCCATTCCCAGCCCTCTTCTGTTCTCCATGAGATGATTTGCATTTAAGCATTGTATGACTCACCTTAGATGGGTGGCATATAACAATTGTGTTGAAATGACTTGACACGCGCACGGACGTACAACCGTACCAACACACACGCACGCACGCACGCACACACACACACACACACACACACACACACACACACATACACACGCCCGTGCTTGTCATGTGCTTCTTCGAGTTTAGTCAATTAGAATGATTTGTTGCTTGTGATTTTTTTCAGTGTTAATCAAACCAAATCAACAGATGGTGGGAACATTGTCTTCTTCTTGTGTTTCATTCTGAGCAGTCAAGTTGGGACCCTCATTGCCCTATTAAATGTGAGCGTTTCAATCATTATTAATGTCGATCCGAATGAGATGCACATTGACGTTGTATCACAGGCAATTTCAGTCTGAACTTTTAAATTGTGCAGCATATTCATAGCTTCAGAAAATACTTCAGCTTGAAAACATCAATAATTTGGGGAAATGGAATATCAAATCAACTCTTAATGACGAGGAGGGCTAAGTTAATTAAAAAACAAACAAAAACAATTACTGTGATTAGCTAGTGAAAGCTGCAGTCCATCTGGCCAGCAGCTTTAGCATCAAAGAATGAGAACAAATTTCAGAGCTAAAGGACGTGCGAGATTTTGTGAAGATATGACTCACTCCAACATTACGAGGGATGTTGCTGCATGTAAATGTATCCGTTTTCAAATCATTAACCCAAAAACGTGTAGGACGGGGGTGGGGGGTTGGATGACACGCCTCTGCAACATCGCTTGGAAATCATGGGCGGTGCTAAAGGAGGATCACACTCAAGTGTTTTTTTTATTGTGCCTGTGGAGAAGCTCTACAAGCGGTCTGCATGTCCTTTGTACCCTTGGACAAGGCATTTGACCATTTCCCCAGGATGTTTCAGGAGTTTGGGGTGCAGAGTGGTAAGTGGTTGGGATGAGAATCAGCATCTTGAGTCAAAAGCCATGGGGCTCAGTTCAACTCAGTTCATCTTTATTCATGTAGCACTTTCACAACAGCTGCAGGGGAAGGACGCCTCATGCATGCCTCCATGGTAAGGTGTTCTAGGCATATGTCGCTTGAAGGAGGTTGCGGGGAAGACCCACGACACACTGGAGAGAGCCTGGGCACTATTTTTTGTGCCAAACGCAAGTGCGGTTCAAAGCGCAGTGCAACTGTGCGTATGGGCTGAGTTTTCTTCCTTTTGGTATATGTCTTTGGGCTTTACGGGGTGCTTGCGGCATTGGTCGCCATTGTCATTTCCTGGCCAGTCGTAGCCTTATCCCTCATTTGCATCAAAATCAGAGTGTCCAGAGTGCCCGAGTACGCAGAGATTAACATTCCAGAAACAGAAATAGACTTGCTGGGGTCCGTGCATGAGAGTGGCAAGTAAGCTCCAAGCTCTCCCACTACAAACAATGTCATCGGTCGCAAGAAATTGGAGACGAAGTTGTTCAACCTGCTTTTTCCGACTCTGAAATCTAGTCTGTAACCAAAGGAATGCCCAGTGAGTAATCTTGTATCTAGCAAATTCACAAATATGCTGAACAAGACAATTGGAGCGAGGCACCTCCATGCGCTTCTAACCAATGCTCCCTCTTATTTTCCACGCTTTTGGGCAGTCACACAAACTCTTTGAGCATTCCCTGAACCACGGTGAACAACCTGAAACATGCTCATGCCGGCATAACTCCCTCTAGATTATTTTGGTTAAATCTTGCTTATCACACACCGTGCCTTTTGACGTGGTCTATGATTCAGGGCAAAAGTGGGAAAATGAGATTACGTAAACTCCACTCAGAGTCAAACCAAGAAAATGTAGGTTTCATTTCATCTTGTGCTCACTTGCATCAAGGAAAATAGTCAGTCACACGTGTGGTGAACACGCCACACTGTATTGGAAAAAATACAATCCCAAATCAAAGTACTGTATTTTAATTTTTTCCCTAATTTTAAATAGGCGGTTTTTAATTTGGACTGTAATGAACTAGAATTTCCCCTCTTAGCTAGTTAATGGGAATGTGGACTAATATTGTTTGACGGGGCTTGAAAATCACTGATGCTCAAAGAGCTGTGTATCATTTACTCACTTGTGACAACATAAAGAGTTCATGTTTTTCATTTTGGGAATTCCCACAGTTAAAAACTAATTGCAGCCACAAAAACGCAAGTCTCGTTTAGTCGAAGTGATGTATTCTGACTAATTGAGGATTGGGAACAGAGCTCTAAATTCGTTAAATTAGGTCGGATTAGATGTCAAGCTGTAGCAAATTTAATGAGAAACGGTGTTTGTCTGGCACACTTGCATTGGAATTAGTTGAAAAGCCAGCTATGTCACACTTGGTGCGCCTTATCATCAACTGTAAAGAGAATGAGAAAATGTCACTCTTTTGACAAGCTGAGAACATTTTGGGGAACGTGGCGTCATATAAGTCAAGTCTTTGTGTAGAGAGAAGGATTGATAATTAGCCCTTTGTCCGCACACAAAGCTTGGTCATCGATGAGTTTTCAATTTGGCCATTTTACAACTCGAACATCTGGCACACTGTCCTCGCAAAATAGTGCCAGTTTATACAATGGTGATAAAAGTGTATTGATGAATATATTAGCCCTACACTGGTTCCTCACTTGGTGATGGGCAGGAATGGGCTAGCTTGGGCCGTAAAATGCAAACACCAAAACGATGGAGGTTTATTCCTCTTCATAATACAATCATAGCTAAACAAATTTCATATATTGCTTATTGTTTTCGACAAAAATGACATGAGGCTCAGTGAATTAAGAGGGCTACAGTATGAGCAGCTGTTGCAGACAATGTTTATGGACAGTACGATTTTGTGGTGAGATTAAGCAGACTGCAAGGATCCGACAAAGTGGCATTTTAGTTTAGGTAGCTAGGTAAGGTACACTGTAACTACCTCCCAACTGCATACTGCATGTTCATATGTGGTATCGAGCGGTAACTCAGTTCTTCATCTTCGATTCAACTACGTCATGACTACATAAACCAACATTGACCACAATAGCCATGTGTTTTGAGCATACATTTTTTCATGTAATGCACCAAATACACTCATCGTAAGCGTCACAAATATTTAGTTATTGCTCATGACTGATAATTCTTCTCAAACTAGCTGTGAGCTAAACATATCAAAGTACCCAGCTGAAGGCTTTTGCCGCCTCAGAAGTGGAGAGGAGTATCTTTGAGGAGAACACGGCCTCCTGCGCTCATTTTGCTTCAGGGGACAACAGTGAGCTGATGCAGTCCCCCATCTGAAGTGACAATCCTGACAGAACAAAAGTAATGGTGGCCCTAAACATTGGGCAGCGGATGTGACAAACATTTAGATGCTATCTCCCAGTTACAGTGAATAATTGAAGTGCCACTCCTACCAGACCAGTGTAGCTACTGGCAACACCAGCCAGACATGTAATCCCTTAAGACAAGAGTGCACATCATCAAACCCAGGCCCAAATCAAAGTAATTGCCAAACGCTGTGGATTATTCAGTCGACCAAATAAACAACAGAGCAATTTGGTCCCAAAAAAAAAACCACACCAACCTTTCAACCAAGGCAGTCATTACAAAGTTACACAGGAATGCATCAAAATATGTAATGTAGTTGGTCGAATTAGAGTATGTTCATCCATCCATCCATCCATCCATCATCTACCGCTTATCCGAGGCCGGGTCGCGGGGGCAACAGCTTTAGCAGGGAAGCCCAGACTTCCCTCTCCCTAGCTACTTCTTCCAGCTCTCCCCGGGGGATCCCGAGTCGTTCCCAGGCAAGCTGGGTGACATAGTCTCTCCAGCGTGTCCTGGGTCTTCCTCGGGGTCTCCTCCCGGTGGGACATGACCGGAACACCTCACCGGGGAGGCGCTCAGGAGGCATCCGAATCAGATGCCCAAGCCACCTCATCTGGCTCCTCTCGATGTGGAGGAGAAGCGGCTCGACTCTGAGCCTCTCCCGGATGACTGAGCTTCTCACCTTATCTCTAAGGGAGAGCCCGGACACCCTGCGGAGAAAACTCATTTCAGCCGCTTGTATCCGGGATCTCGTTCTTTCGGTCACGACCCATAGCTCGTGACCATAGGTGAGGGTTGGGACGTAGATCGACCGGTAAATTGAGAGCTTCGCCCTTTGGCTCAGCTCCTTCTTCACCACGACAGACCGATACAACGTCCGCATCACAGCAGACGCTGCACCGATCCGCCTGTCGATCTCCTGCTCCCTCCTACCCCCACTCGTGAACAAGACCCCAAGATACTTGAACTCCTCCACTTGGGGTAAGATCTCCTCCCCGACCCGGAGGGGGCACTCCACCCTTTTCCGACTGAGGACCATGGTTTCAGATTTGGAGGTGCTGATTTTCATCCCAACCGCTTCACACTCGGCTGCGAAACGCTCCAGTGAGAGTTGGAGAGCCCCGTTTGAAGGAGCCAACAGCACCACATCATCTGCAAAAAGCAGGGATGTAATACTGAGGCCCCCAAAACGGACCCCCTCAACGCTTCGGCTGCGCCTAGAAATTCTGTCCATAAAGGTTATGAACAGAATCGGCGACAAAGGGCAGCCTTGGCGGAGTCCTACCCTCACTGGAAACGATTCCGACTTACTGCCGGCAATGCGAACCAAACTCTGACATCGGTGGTATAGTGACCGAACAGCCCGTATCAGGGGGTTCGGTACCCCATACCCACGAAGCACCCCCCACAGAACTCCCCGAGGGACACGGTCAAACGCCTTCTCCAAGTCCACAAAACACATGTAGACTGGTTGGGCGAATTCCCACATACCCTCAAGGACCCTGCTAAGGGTGTAGAGCTGGTCCACTGTTCCACGGCCGGGACGAAAACCACACTGCTCCTCCTCAATCTGAGGCTCGACTTCCTGACGGACCCTCCTCTCCAGCACCCCTGAATAGACCTTACCAGGGAGGCTGAGGAGTGTGATCCCTCTGTAGTTGGAACACACCCTCCGGTCCCCCTTTTTAAAAAGAGGGACTACCACCCCGGTCTGCCAATCCAGAGGCACTCTCCCCGTTGACCACGCGATGTTGCAGAGGCGTGTCAACCAGGACAGCCCCACAACATCCAGAGCCTTGAGGAACTCCGGGCGGATCTCATCCACCCCCGGGGCCTTGCCACCGAGGAGCTTTTTAACCACATCGGTGACTTCAACCACAGAGATAGGAGAGCCCACCTCAGAGTCCCCAGGCCCCAGAGTATGTTCAATGTTTCCCATTTATGCAAATTTGGTTGAATAGAAGCAATAAATTAACTCTGTCACCCCTCCTGCTCCTGCCTTTACTTCCAATTTACTTGTTATACTTAGTGTGTCACAAGGTTGCGGGGTGCACAGATTTCACCATCGCATTTATGTCGCCTCTGGGTCTCACTGCATCTGGGCAGTCGGCGACATCCGCATAGCCTTTTACAGATGCAATTTTATCCCAGTTGCTCCAGGCACTCGTCTGTGGTCGCTTGTTGATCATGTTTCTTTATCCATTTTTGTTTGCACTTTGAATGTGTACGCGCGCGCGTGTGCACGCATGTGTGCGTGTATGTGTGAGTGTTTGTATTTGCGTCAGTGTGTCAGAACGAACACTTTTATGAGGTCAAAAACTAAATAGCCTGAGAAGGGAAATCTTGGGGTCTTATCCGTGAAGATAAGTTGCCCATTTAAAAGCAATTTCATGCATTTTACAATAGATTTACAAATTCCATGCTGTTCAAAGTGCCAAAATGGACCTGTTTTGCAGATTTCGTTCTAATTGTCTCCGTAACCTGGTGGGTCAGTAATTGCAGTACCATTTAATCTGTGAAATTCTCCAACGTAGACACCTCTCCCAAGGTGGTGCCACCAAACATTCAGATTTTTCAACTACGAATACACTACAACTCTTTTCGAAAAATCCTGATATATCTCAGTTGCAATGTACTCTAAGTGAATTGCAACATATGGTGTTGTAGTGTACATCAACTGCATTTTTTCTTCTGTGCTCCATTCATTTTTAGTAGATCTGTCAAGGTATTTTGATAAACACAAAGCCAGTTAATTCACTTGAAGTGACTGGCATAAGGTCACCCTTGTTTACATTTAGCTGAGAAAACCGAACTATTCCACAAAGCGTATTCAAACAAGACTTATTAAATATCATGTTTAATTAAAACCAAACAAAAGCGTCCAGTCTTGTCAAACGAAACGAAATTTCTCTTGCACCAATAATACATTTCCCTCAATAGAATATCGAGATGGCTTCATGGCAGAAAGGTGTCTAACGCCCAACTTGACATCAACTCGACCAAATTTGGTTTCCGAATTGGAGAAATACAATTTGCTGGCTGGGTCCTTCAATGGCTTTAAAGGCTCCTCTTCACGTAGCCTACATTGAACACAAAAAAATGTGGAGGGGCTGAATGTGAATTTTGAAACCACGTGCGTTTGAATCGCGCCGGAAGTGACCTTATACGGCCTTTGGAGGATGCAGCCTGTGAATTTGGACACAGCCACAGCCTCTGTACGAGCTGTGTACGTGTCATTATTCTTTTATATTTAGTTCTTAACTTTTAGTCGTAATTCCTGTTTTGGTTAGTGCGAGGGGGGAAAAAGTTAAGCAACAGCACATTGCTTACTTTGAAGTCAAGATGGCGCCCGAGTAGGCAGCCGTCAGCAAGTGGTCTCATGAGCCCTGCTTTTTTTGTTGTTCTTGTGTTTCTTTTGTCACTTTGTGTTTGTTGTTACGTCGTGTGGACTTGATGTGGACCTTTTTCAGCATTTTTTGGCCACGACATTCATCAAGGAGGAGACTCTGTGCTTGGTGGTTGCGCCTTCTCGGCAGCATGGGTATACCAGCACTGTTTTTGACTGGAGGAATGTCGGCGCCATTTGACTGTCGTTGCTGGACAGTCCCGGGGCGCTTGTGTCTTGCGCCTGTAATGGGCAGCATTTTTCACAGCCCCGCTTTGTTCAGCGGAGAGATCGGTGCTGTTGAACGGTCTGCGGCTGGATGGATGGAGGTCTTGAGGAGCCGACGATGAGAAGAAAGGAGCGTTGGCGCGGAGTGCCGATGCGGATTTGGAGCTAGGAGTCGCGGCTTGGAGTTTGAAGCGGATTACGTGGGACAGGAGAAGTGAACTCATCTCTTTTCGTCAATGGATGCTACAGCTTTGTGTTTGCTTTCAAAACTTAGCTTGTAGCAGACGTGTGCACATTTTCAGCATGACGTCTCTGATCCACTGGAGAAAGGACACTTTGATCCTCTCCTCTTTCATCTAGAACTGCTTCAGACAACAAAGTGTATGCAGAAAATTGGTGAAGATTGAACGACTGTCTGTGTCCTATGTGTTGTCTTGTGTTATTTTTGTTATTTTGACTTCAAAATGGCGCCGCGAGAGTGGCTGCCTTTCCAGCAGCTCCTATATTTTGTTGCTCTACTTCTTACTTTCATAACTTTGCTGCTGTGAATTGGGAATTTCTCCATTGTGAGACTAATAAAGGTTTTTCTTTTTTCTTATCTTATTGAAAGTTTGCATGCCAACATAGTATTAATTGCTCAACTCCTCAGAATTAGGGCCCCTCATCAATATTATGAACTGTAATTTGTGCCCATATTGGCATAATAATTTCAAAGTGGACAGATGGCGGCATTTGCATGTCTACTAGCTCTCGGAGGGTTCAAGCAACAATTTTGCACTTCACTGCAACTGTCTCATAAGAGGGTCACATATTAAGTTATGCAAAGCTTTGAAAGCTTTTTCATGTATTATGAAATCAATTTTCAAATGGGGAGGAAGCATGTAGGTCCCTTTCAACCCTTGACTCGTGTCTCCAAGACATTGCGTATAGGTAGAATAGCATTTAGGAAGGTACTCTGCACCACTAATCTTTCTTCCGATCATGATCAACTTGAATGCTTTACACGCTATGTTTGAGCTTGGAAATGGAACAAAACAGTGACCTTCAGAAAGCCTTCCAGTTTTCTGCGGCCCACATATTTCTTTGAGGAGGACATTAAGTACATTTGGCTCTTTGTCATTGCAGAGGGGAAAATGTTTTGGGGGAATCATCTGCATCTCCTATTTAATGATGCATAGTGAAATCTTATGAGAGTCACTTATGTCCCATAAAATCCCTGGACAAAGCTGTAAAATCAATGACCTGTTTTGTTACTTAATGAGTTGCTCAAGTGTGGTCAGGTTGGACCTTTTTGAGTCTGGAGTCCCGCCCCTTGAAACCAAACCCGAAAGTATTGCGTGTATGCATTTTTTCTCCTTCACTCAATTTTGGCATACTTATCCTTTGATGATGCCTAATACACAGTTGTTTATGTTACGAGCTACATTCTAACCACCATTTCTTTACAAGTTTGCTGACCAACTGCCTCGTGGCTGTCTTCCATAATATTATACCATCTAATCTCAGCAGGGTATTAAAACTGGAATGATTGGTATGCAGCTTTCATGTGGGAGTTTAAAGTTAGAGGTGAGAGAATGGATATAAAACCAACCAGGGGAAAAATTAATATGAAGCAAGGTAGTGGAACTGATAGTGTTCTATAATGTGCTGGCACTGAGATTGGAGGGGGGGGAAATAAAATAAAATATAAAGTGATGAGCCTTTGTGGATTAACATTTTGTTAGAGCGCAACACAAGATGAGATAATGCCACGAATAGCAAATTATTTACAAGTTAAAAATAGATTTGGTGGATGTATTAGCAAATAAAAATGAGGGGGGTTTCAATACTTTTCTCTCTTTTGTCAAAACTTTTTTTAATGTTCCAGTAAAGATACACAGTGGGGCTGCAGATGCTTGTGAAGAGTGATTATGTATTCTCCCCCATCCTTGTTAATCCATAATCATTAACATCTGCTCGAGCTTTCTTTATTGAACTACCTCGTCTATGTGTGGTCCACTTATCCTTGTTAACTCCGCGATAGCCAGCTCAGCACATAGATCGAACAAAAGATGAGAGAGAAAAGAGAAGCAAACAGTGCGCAGGTTGGAGGCCACATTTTGGAAGATAAAAGAAATAACTTCTCGCTCTATTTTAATCTCTTAAAGACCAGGTCTGCTCGCTGCTGTCATGGCTTATTCACCTTCATTTTTGTCCTAGAAAGTAATTCCTCTGTGCTTTGGCAACTCACCAATGGATTTGCTGTCTGTGTGCAGCTTGCGTAAGATAATAACTATAATTGCGTCTTCTCAATATTGACTCAGGCAATATTGAAATAAGTGCAATGCTCTCTTAATGAGAATTTGTGGACTGCCGAAATTAAGAACTCATTTATGCAATTGATTGTATTTTATAATAACTTTGGTGCAATATCCACGCATGTTTTTAATTAAATGAATCCCCGCGGTGCATAATCACTACTTGAGGCAGCAATTTTATTAGGAGTCGACTAGTAGCGGTGTTTAACATTTTATAGCCTGCTTGACCGCAACATATGTCAAACCACCCAAATGACCTATTGACATCAGGTGACAGCAGACATCCATTTATTCCAACCTTGTCAATATCTACGGTATCCCAACACGGAACAGGCAATTTAGTGCACAGTCTCAAAGCAGGCTTTCAATAATTAGATGTCCATGCAATTTTTGTCAAAAGGAAAATTACATTTTGGGGATTCCATGTTGACTTGAATTGTGTAAAGGTCAGGTGACAGCCCCCGATGCTGCATCAGTCATTTGCCACTGACATGTTCATCTGATTTCTCGCTCTCTCTGAGTATTCTGGGAGTTTTGTGTGGTAAGTGTGCTGCGTTTCTCTGCGTGTTTGCAGAGAGAGGTCTGGGAAGTTTGTGAGATCCAGTTAAAATGCTATGGAAGAGCTTTGTAAATGTTTGAGTGTGTGTGTGTGTGTGTGTATATACTTTATATATATATATATATATATATATAAATAATTAGAGCTGTCAAATTAGCGCGGTTTTATTGGAATTAATTTATATGAATTTTAACGGGATTAATTTTTTTCTCGCGAGATTAATGCGGCACACGTCACAAACGGATGTTACGTTGCTCTATAAATACACCAGAAACAAAACAACAAGCACGCTGCAGAAGTCCACGCCCATGTCTGTTTTGCCAGCCACGGCAGCGTGAGACACCTAAAACGGATACTTAAAGAGTTTATGAATGGAAAGTTTACTTTTAAAAAGTTGCGAGATTGCTCCACTGACAAGACCAAAGTTACCTGTTCTTCTCTCTGTGTGTATCATACAGGTATACGATGTATGCCACTGACGCGATTGTTACTTGTTTACTATTTTGTGGGAAAGGTTACAGCGTTCCGTGTGCATATAAATAGAGCGGGTGGAGCTTCTCTGTGTTCGTCTGACAGTGACAGTGCGCTGCTGTGGTAGCGACCAAGCGAAAATCAAACGTCTCCAGTGTCGTCATCGAACCAAGTGTAGTCATCCGAAATGAGGTCTACACAAAAACCGTAGAGAGACTTCCGCGCAAGAAGGACCAACACAATCAACATAGCCTGACTGTGTTAGGGGGAATTAAATCCCCCCTCTTTCAGAATGGTTTGCCCCAGCAGCATGGAGGAAGTGCTTGCGCTTGTTTGTACGGCGGGCAGTTTTGAATACAGCGGCACATAACGAACACTGGTGTCCGGGGTCTCGTTATTCTCCAACAGACTGCTGTGTTCAAAGCAAACTTGAGAAAAACGAAGTATGCAACCATGGTTTAAATCCACTATAGGCTGAGTACTAGTTTACCTTAGATGTGCACTTTATAATGTTATATTGCTGTTTTGATTTCATTTAAAAAAACTGCTAAAGCAGCTGTTGTGTGACTGAATATTTTTTCACTGTTGTTGATGGACAGTAATATTGTGTGAGAGATTGTGTGTGAACAACTGCTCCAAGTGAAAAATGTTCATTGTTTGTATTTACTGAAATTATTTCAGTAAATATTTGCATTTAGCACATAGAAAACTGATTCATGATTCCAAGTTGATGAGAGCATTAAAATGGGGGAAAAATAGGACAAAAAATGTAAAAGGAAATTCTGAAACGATAAAAAATGTGTGAGTAATCACGATTAATTTTTTTAGTTCATTTGAGTTAATTATGACAGTCACATTTTTAATTAGATTAAATATTCTAATCGTTTGACAGCTATAATCTATCAATCTATCTATCTATATATATTTAAATACAGTTATTTGTCTTTTTCAAAATCTGATGAACGTTGATACACAAGTGTTTGGGCTGTTGAGTGTTGGAGGGGATGGTGTCTCAGGTCTTATCACTCTCGATACACCACGGTGTCAGGATCCAACCGGAGCCGAACGTCACGGTTGAACAGGTGCTCCTCTTTGCAGGTGACATAGTTGGGCACACAAATTAGAACCTTTCTGTCAGATACGCATGGCAAGTCTTTAAAGTCCAACGGCTACCAACTAACACACCTGACTGTGGCTTTTTGAGGAGCCACTCTTCTTCAACCCCTTTTCTCCATGCCAGTTGCTGTCTTCCACAACTTTGGGATCAAGCCTTCGTCAGGTGGGTTGCATCACGTTAGGACAAATGTCTGCAGAGCAGCTTTCAAAAACATCTGGCATAAGATATGTTGGAGAAAATAATGGAGGAGTTCCGAAGGCCCCTGAGAGCTTTTGTTGAGAACCGTACGCTATCTGACCAATGGGAGGATGAGTGTGAGTACAGTACATGTTTTCTTCCCGAACTGTCTCCCCTACTGCAGGGGACCGGAAGAGATGTCTGGCTGTTGAAGGATGACTCCTGCTCATATTTGGACTAGTGAAACCTCTGCCGTGGTCTTTTGTGTTTCTTAACAATATTTGATTGAAATAATGCAGTGAAGTGTATCTTCCGCCATGTTTAGTCTAGCCTGTATAACATTTTCGTGCCTGCAGTAAACCAAGCGCGTCCTTGGAGCCACCTGTTAGCCTTGATACACTGCTGGAGACTTTGTGGAGACTGGTTGATACAAGCTAAGAATCGGTTTAGGAGACACCGAAGTCTCGATGTCGCACCATAGTCTCAGTACCGCCCTTCTGATTAAATAAATATGTTGTGAATCCCTTCCTCCAACGCACTCGTGATCATAGCCATTGTCTGTAAACCATGGGTGACCGGAACATTCTGCAAATAAACCCTTCAAAGGTACTGTTCATCGACTCCAGCCTGTGTTTGGATAAGCAACATCCTCATCATCCGAAATCAACGAACACGCGGAGGAAAGAAGGCAACTTTCTTGTACCACTCTAACACTGGGAGAGTTTGAATTACAGTAATGGGCAAAAGAAACAACTTACTCTACTTACATCAAGGTGACACATCTGCGCTCTTTGGCAAGGATGAAGGCAATGAGGTGGACTGAATTTTTTGGCCCAGACTTTTCTCCAAATGGCTGCTGGCGGTCCACGTACAAGTCTCCAGTTAACAAACGGGTGGGTGGCCTCCGGTGAAGGATTGTACATGGGGTGATAATTACAAACAGACATGTGGCACACCTGGATCCGAGTGTAAGCCGGAAATGGCCTTTTTGCCTTGAAACTGAAAGAATCCAACAATTGTTCATTGCGTGTAGCAGGTAAGACAGATAGAAGAGTGGGTTACGTTTTTCAAAGAGATTTTCTCTTTTGAGTTTTTCATTTATGGGCCAAAATACTCTGTGTCTAAAAAGAAAACTCATCATCTTCTTAACACTATGATTGCAATAGCTAAATTGTCAATCTGGAAAACCAACAAGAAATATATTAACAGCAAAAAAAAATTGTAAATCCAAACTTTATTGATATACATACTATTGGAAATTCGGGCTATTGAGAGAATGTTGTTCTGTGCAAGATGATTCTCTGAAAATCTGTTTTCAAAGACCTTATGAATATATGAGTGCATACATTTATACATTTGTTAGTTTCGGGAAGTACTGCGGTTTTTGAGCATTTTTTTCCTCTTTCTATTTTTTGTGTGGAATTGTTTTTGAAGGCAATGTAAAATCAATTGCCTCATAAAGGTCTATGTGAACCTCTTTCTCTCATTGCTTAACCTTCAGCATTGAACATTTTATTTGACATCCTCAAATACTAAAAAAGTGCAGGACAAATTACCCAATAATTTAAAGAAATGTAAAGTCCAAAATAAATGACCAAGACATTACAATGGCAAAAATAAATAAATATATATATATAAATATAATAAATATAAATATGTCTGTTGTCAGTATGCTTTGTTGCTATGTATACCAATTTTCCCAACAACTTCAGCAACTGTCCCCCCAACCCCCTCCACTCAAGCATGCAGCACTGAATATGGCAACCTAAAAATATTTCCAAAGTCAGTGATTTCTTATTTTATTTCTTCACCCCCTCCAGTAAATCCCCTACATCCAATTGAAATGTTACAAATATGATACTTTGAGACAGCAGAGTGAAATAATTGATTGATGTATGTGATCTTCCTCCAATATTGCCCAAACATTATTGTTCGGCTAAATGAAGACTAATTTTTCCTTAGATGTGAATGTGAGTGTAACTGTTTTTTAAGAGTCTCGCGATTTACTGGGGACCAGTCCGGGGTAGAAACTCAGCGCATACACAAGACGCTCCGCATCATAAGGCGTCGTGTCCATTTTGGAGAAAATGTAAGACTTTTAATGGCGCCTTATAGTCGTGAAAAACGGTAAGTTAATCTTTGTGATGCATATAGTAGATGACGAAAACGGCACCTGTGAGTGGCAGCATGTTCGAACAGCTCCATTAATTATCTTCCATTTACCTTTTCTGCCCGTTTTTCATTGTGCCCATTTTGGACTGGTTTCAACATTTTTGGCCGTGACAATCTTTGGCGGAGTTATCGGTGCTTGTTTAGTGCGCTGTCACAGGCAGCCTGTTTCAAGAGTTCCAATACGCTCTCTCTCATCGTGTTGGGCCATGTACACGATTGCCGTGGTATTTTATTGAGTGCAGATTATCAGTGCCGTTGAACTCCCGCCGCCTTTCTACAATGCAACAAACGCAAGGAGCTTTGCCCCAACCTGGAGCCGGCTGACATCCAATCGGCGAAGAATGGATCCCGCAAGAGCTTTAAAAAAAGAGGAAGAGAGCCAGTCCTAAAATGAAGGAAAGTGAAATGAGCATGCGTCAGAGAGAGAGAGAGAGAATTGTTTTATATACAGTATGTGTTCCTATAATCAATGGAGTTGTTTGTTTACAGATAAACTCAGCTTGTCGCAAATGTCCGGGAAGTTTTGCTGTGATTGTGAAATGACAATTTCAGTATCCCTCCCATAAAGATCTGTGACCCTGGTGCCCTCATAATAGTCCCTGGAGACTTCACTCTTGCTGTTCTCTTTCATCTACAAATAGCTTTGCCGACCTTCACACAACACAAATGTGCAACAACAGGGACTAAAATTCTGCACCTCTTCTATGCTACGAGCATATGTACCACCTACCAGTTTTATGTACTGCAATTTTTTGGTAAAACATGAACTCACTTAGTCGGACCGTTCCCCATGATGCGAATTCACGTGAGTAGTGAAACCAGTTTATATTTCCAGCTTTGGCTGTAACATTTTACATTGCTCTTTCATGTTTGCACTCATAAGGTGTAGCATGAGAAATGGATGCCCCCCGATGTGATTATCTTTCATGTAGCTCTAAATCACCCAACTAGCGATGATCTTTCATATACATCACACAACTATCTTGTGATCACCCATGTTCTGATGGACAGAATGTTTTTTTGATCATATCGCAATATCTCAAATGCAACTAATTGTTGGTCATGTAAACCTCTTGCCTCACTCCCACCCTCTTTCACTCCATCTAGCAGGTGACCAGGGCCACAGCTACAATATTATTTACACAATCAGTAATGTTAAAGTTAATGTTGCAAAAATTCCCTCTCCACTGTCTGGTTGCGGCTCTAATGAGGCTTTACTGAAACTGTGCTGGTGGCATGTGCAGATGAGTCAGGTGCCTCGGGACGAATATCAGCCATCTTCTTCGACATTCTTGGGTAACGTCTTTAAGGTCATTGAGCATTGTCCGCAAATTTCACTGCAATAACTACGTCGTTGCAAAGCAAAAAATAAATCAATCGATAAATAATCTTAAGAAGTGAGAGATTGCTTCAACATTTTCTGTTTTCTAAAAAAAAACAAAAATAATTGTTTGGGTCAAAAGTGAACAAATAACTCATTCCATGTTTTTATTTTTTTGGCTTTATTTATTTTTAATTGATTTAATTCATTGATTTTTTGAACACAACATTCCAGGAATTAATTGTTTTCATCAGAGATTCTACATTCTGAGTTGTACCATATTGTGAAGAAAAAGACCATCTGATAAGAGTCAATTGGACAGTCTGGCATTGGCTGTATAATGTTCTTTTTTGACACGTGAATTTGTATTTGTTCATTTTTATTCATTACATCTGTCAGATGAACAATACCACTGAATGTATATGCGTTGTGCCGTGTTATGCAACATCTCTATGTAAGTCTATGGATAGGCAAGGTGACAACAGCTTTCGAAAACCAAAGCCACCATTAACTGGACATAATCATCCGTATGTCACTCAAATGTCATGTTCATTTTTTTTTACAGTTTTTTACAGTTTAGAAGACATAGACATCTATCCTGCAAAGATGTGACGTTTTGTGTCCCGCACCGATGTCTCAATTTCATTACCGCCTTGCACAAATGACCCACTGAAATGCAGCCTCTGTTTTATATCAGTAATAATGACTATTCGTGTTGAAATTCTGCTGTTAAAACGTATCCGAGCCAAAGGAACAAAGATATGACTCACATATTAATGACACAAGAAGAAGATAAACCTGCATGGTTGATTTAATTGCAAAAAGTTCAACCTTGGTATCATTGGACCATAACAAAATGTATATAAAATTATTGTACTCGGGAAAATACACTGATACTGCACACCGATACCGCTTCACCATTCTCACAAATATGTTAAAGAGACGAGCCATGACCAGCTATGTGGAGATACTTTAAGGTAATCATGGGTGACAAGACTTTAAGCCGACTGCAAATTATGTTGTACTCGGGTGGCGATATGGAGATGGCGACCTCATGAGCTGTTCAACTCATGTCATTAAAGTTCAGAGTTTTGAGCCCCATCGCCTTCTCTCATCATGAAGTTGCGGCATGACATGTCGATTAAATCGGTCTCCATGAAGGGGAAGTCAACCCCCCCAAAATTTTTCACAATGATGTTTGTTCTATGCAGTCCCACTAGTCTAAAGGCCGCACGCAGTCTGATAAATATTAATTTGGGGAATATGCATTAAACAGCCACATCAAACCCGTTTCGTCCATCTGAAAGGTTCCCAAACATACGGTAGTTTGAACCATATATTAATTGCAGCCACCTTCAAAGCACCATTAAACGACAAATTCAGCCACATAATCGGGAAATGATTTTAATCAATGCACGAATAATCTGCAAACTATAATAAATGGGCTGGAGAAAATTTAAAACTTAATTTGCGGACGATTTGGTAGCTCTGAGGTTACGTAGTGATGTCCTCGTGTCCCCAACCTGCTACACCTGTATCCAAATAATTGTCCTTCTCCCGTTAATCAAAGATAACTCTCGTCTGTGGTCCCTAACACATTTTTTTGTGTTCATTTTTTTTTTTTTTGGGGGGGGGGCACTAAATTAGATTTTTGTTATTATTGGTAACACCAGCAGTGTTTGTCCCAAAGAGTACAACATATTTTTCCCCACTTTTTGCACAAGTAAGTCACTCTAAATTTCAGAGATTTTTTCTGCTCTCTTTGCCATGATTTCAAATTTCTGACTCTGCAGTACATGGTCAGTACAGTGTTTGGTCAATTGTAGATGATTACCAATGAAAAAAGAGTCTAGACATGCACAAAAGTGGTAGTTTAGAAGAGACGGGATTTTTCAACACACATTAGTTATGGAATGACAAGTGTCGTTTGAAAATACATATTTTTGCACTTCGGCACATTCTAAATTTCAATCGTATGGGCAATTTTAGAACCTATTGTACGTGATAAGTGAGGCCCCTGGTGTCCAAGGAAGCTTTAATAGTTAGTTCCCGGTCCCGTATTTATTCATGATATTTGGGGAATATTTGGAGGATTGTGTCAGTCCCCTAAGTAGGGCTTTAGATAGAGGTGGGCATGTTTGTTTAATAATGCAATGCGGTGATGTGACTCCGCCTTCAATTAAGTCACTAAAATCCTGTTCCCAAAGCTCTCCCAACTTTTACCTGCTGGGATCTGTCAAATGTGCTTCAGGTTTTAGCTTTTCGACTTCACAGGGAATTATACATGGCGTTTTAAACAGGGTAGGCTCAACATCACACAGGCCTTAATCCATCCATGTTAAAGAGATGTCAAGATTAGCGCTGCTAGATATGTGAACATATCTTGCCTTTGGTGGGGAAAGGAACATTTAAGACAGAGTCTCTGTGCATGACAACTTTATGTCAAGATTTTTGTTGCTGTCTTGAGGACACCTTGATGAAAGTCTTTTCACTCCTCTAAAAGTCCTGCCAGTCTTCTCAAGACAAAAATGACTTTGCATATAATGTCTTGAAATTTTTCACAACTGCATTGCACATTTTATGAGCAACATGTGTTGTAACTGTTCTGCTGTTCTGCCAAGCTCAGGTTGCTCAGTTTCCATGATTTGAACTAGTCTGTAGTATGTTTCATTTCGTTGCCTCCAATAATGAATTAGCTTTATATGTCTGTGTGTATATATATATATATATATATATATATATATATCCTCATCTCACCCCTCGGGTGGTGTCCGTCCCTCATTCAGCTCGGGTCCTCTACCAGAGGCCAGGAAGCTTGAGGGTTCTGCGCAGTATCCTTGCTGTTCCCAGCACTGCACATTTCTGGACTGAGATGTCCGATGTTGTTCCAGGGATCTGTTGCAACCACTCATCTAGTTTGGGGGTCACTGCCCCGAGTGCTCCGACCACCACAGGCACGACTGTCACCTTTACCTTCCAGGTTCTCTCCAGCTCCTCTCTGAGCCCTTGGTATTTCTCGAGTTTCTCATGTTCCTTCTTCCTGATGTTTCCATCACTTGGGACCGCTACATCCACTACAACGGCTTTCCTCTGCCCTTTATCTATGATCACGATATCTGGTTGGTTCGCCATTACCATCTTGTCAGTCTGGATCTGGAAGTCCCACAGGATCTTTGCTCTGTCATTCTCCACCACCTTCGGAGGTGTTTCCCATTTTGACCTTGGGGTTTCCAGTCCATACTCCGCACAGATGTTTCGGTAGACTATGCCAGCCACCTGGTTATGGCGTTCCATGTAGGCTTTCCCTGCCAGCATCTTACACCCTGCAGTTATGTGTTGGATCGTCTCAGGTGCCTCTTTGCACAACCTACACCTTGGGTCTTGTCTGGTGTGGTATATCTGGGCCTCGATGGCTCTGGTGCTCAAGGCCTGTTCCTGAGCAGCCAGGATGAGTGCCTCTGTGCTGTCCTTCAGGCCAGCCCTCTCTAGCCACTGATAGGACTTCTTGAGATCAGCCACTTCAGTTATGGTCCGGTGGTACATCCCGTGTAGGGGCTTGTCCTCCCATGATGGTCCCTCTTCCAGCGCCTCATCTTCTGTTCCCCATTGTTTGAGACATTCTCTGAGTACGTCATCTGTTGGAGCCTTCTCCTTGATGTATTCATGGAGCTTGGATGTTTCATCCTGGACAGTGGCTCTCACACTCACTAGTCCCCGGCCTCCTTCCTTTCGGCTTGCGTACAGTCTCAGGGTGCTGGATTTGGGATGGAACCCTCCATGCATGGTTAGGAGCTTTCGGGTCTTAACGTCCGTGGTCTGAATCTCTTCCTTTGGCCACCTTATTATTCCTGCAGGGTATCTGATCACTGGCAGGGCATAACTGTTTATTGCCCGGGTCTTATTCTTGCCATTGAGCTGGCTTCTTAGGACTTGCCTCACTCGCTGGAGGTATTTGGCCGTAGCCGCTTTCCTTGTTGCCAGTTCGAGGTTGCCATTGGCTTGTGGTATACCAAGGTACTTGTAGCTGTCCTCAATGTCTGCTATTGTTCCTTCTGGGAGTGAGACCCCTTCAGTGCGGACTACCTTTCCTCTCTGAGTCACCATCCGACTACATTTCTCAAGCCCGAATGACATCCCGATGTCGCTGCTGTAGATCCTGGTTGTGTGGATCAGGGAATCTATGTCCCTTTCGCTCTTAGCATACAGCTTTATGTCATCCATGTAGAGGAGGTGACTGATTGTAGCTCCATTTCTGAGGCGGTATCCATAGCCTGTCTTGGTGATTACTTGGCTTAGGGGGTTCAGTCCTATGCAGAACAGCAGTGGGGAGAGTGCATCACCTTGGTATATGCCACATTTGATGGACACTTGGGTAAGTGGCTTGCCCTTGGCTTCAAGTGTGGTTTTCCACATCCTCATCGAGTTCGCAACGAAGGCTCTTAGGGTCCTGTTCACCTTATACAACTCCAAGCATTCAGTGATCCATGTATGTGGCATCGAGTCATAGGCTTTCTTGTAATCAATCCAAGCTGTGCACAGGTTGGTACGTCGGGACCTGCAGTCGTGTGCGACTGTTCTGTCAACCAGGAGTTGATGTTTGGCTCCTCTAGTATCTCTACCAATGCCCTTCAATGCCCTTCGCTCATGTATTGATCCATGTGTCCACTTATCTTAGCCGCAATGATGCCTGACATGAGCTTCCATGTTGTGGAGAGACAGGTTATTGGCCGATAGTTGGATGGAACTGCACCCTTCGAGGGATCCTTCATGATCAGGATCGTTCGCCCTTCGGTTAGCCATTCTGGGTGAGTCCCATCCCTCAGCAGCTGGTTCATTTGTACTGCTAGGCGCTCATGGAGTGCTGTGAGTTTCTTTAGCCAGTAGGTGTGGACCATGTCCAGGCCTGGTGCTGTCCAGTTCTTCATATCTGAGACTCTTTCCTGTATGTCTGCCACTGTTATGGTAACTGGGTTCTGTTCAGGGAGGTTGCTGTGCTCCTCTCTCAGGGTCACCAGCCATTGTGCACTGCTGTTATGTGCAACCTCCTTCTCCCATATGCCTTTCCAGTACCTTTCAGTTTCCAGTCTTGGTGGGTCGGCTCTGTTGTTAGGACCCTGCCACTGAGCGTACACTTTCGCAGGTTGTGTTGCGAACAGCCTGTTTATTCGTCTGGCCTCATTCTCTTTCGTGTACCGCTTTAGGCGACTGGACAAGGCTTGGAGCCTTTGTTTGGCAGTTTCTAGTGCTTCAGGTATGGTCATCTGGATGTACCTCTCGGGTATCGGCCTTTTCATCACACCTCTCTGGGCCTCCGTCAATTGACTCACATCTTTCCGGGCCGCCTTGATCTTAGCCTCCAACCGTCTTTTCCATGGTGGGTAACGTATCTCATGGCTTCCATGGTTGCTCTTATAGCCCAGAGTCTCCAGGATCACTGATGCTGAAGCGTATATAAGCTCATTGGTTTCTGTGATCGTTACGGTAGGGATCGCCCTCAGTGCTGCATTCACACTTTCTATGAGACTTTCAGATGGTACTTCACATAGCCGTTGTAATCGGTTTCTAGGTTGCCCAGCTTTCATTCTCGCCATGATCTTAGCTTTCAGGTCAGTTGCTGCCTCGCTCAGCATTTCATTCATTGGGGCTGGCCACCCAATCTCATCATCTGCATTCATTGGGGCTTGCCTCCCAATCTCTTGTATGACCTCCTCCTCTGATCTGGCAGCCTAGGGCCCTTCACCATGGAACCTGCGTTGTACCTCATCAATCTCAAGTTGTGAGAGCAGTTGCCGTTTGTGGATGTTGGAACACTGAGCTACTAGTTGTTTCGCGGTCAACCGTGACTGTGGGTTTCGAAGTAACCATTCAGCCCACATTCTCTGCATGTAACCCCTCTGACTAGGGTTGCTTGAGTAGTAGCATTCCAACAGAGCCATGTTATCGCCTCTCGCCCATCTCCGCTTTGTTCCAGTAGCCCATTTTTCATCAAGCTGCTCTGGTTCCCCAGCACCTGACGCAGACCTTGTTTGGCCGGGCGACGTCTGAGCCGGCATGTCATTCGTTTTATTGTCTCTCATCATTGTATGAGGTAGGCATTAGCGTGAAGGATCTTGCCCAAGGACCCACACTGGATGGTGTTATGTGCTCATTTTTGCCCCAAGCGGGATTCGAACCACCGTCTCCCGTATGCCAAACCGATGCCTTATCAACTGAGCTATCCAGCCGCTATATATATATATATATATATATATACACACACCGTATAAAATATTTTTTTTCTGTTTTGATGCATTTTTCAATTTTCGTATATACACATACACACACACACACACACTCACTGATTCATTATGATGGAACGTAGCTGGTCCCTAAAAATATTTCAAGCAAAAACCTGAACTCTTCAAGCACCCACCCCCCCCCTCAAATATCATACCTGTAAATCCCTTTTCAACACAAGCCATTTACATGTGCTAATCAGCAGTGTCCTCCATCACCAGTGGACCACAAACATTAGGCCATTGTTAACGGGTCATTAGTGCTGATCTGTGCTATTGCTGAAATTCAAAAAGTCATGTTCTTTTCATCATTCAGCCCATTTAAGCTCCATTTCCCATGTCATGTTTTGGTGATGAACTGCCCCCAATAGAGGTAATTTAATCAGATGTGATTTTTTTTTTTTGCAACAGGTTATAAAATGAGAGCGAAAATGATATAAGAATAAATCATGTTGGGTGACTTGATCAGAACGACAGTCTGAGTGGGAGCTGTTCTCCGCCATGAGTCAATTACTCATTACACACAGCTATTGACCTTTCTTCCAACAAGAAGTTCAGTGAATATCTCTGCAAGGATTGTAATTGACAAGATGTCTCTTTTAATAGAAAAATGCCTACTTTTTCCTCACAAGTTAATTATAAATTCAATGCTGGCCCCACCGGCCACAGCCACTGAGAAAGGTTAGTGTAGACATTTGTACCTGCCAGCCTGTGCCTACAAGATCACAACATTTATTTCTGACAAGGAAACCATTAACATATTCACTATGTTACTCACTCGACATTGTCACAATTTTAAATTCACATCCATATAAAAAGTTGTGTAATTACTGGAGTGTGTGTGTTTATATATATACCAAAAATAGACACATTTTTGGTAATTGAGCTGGCAAGAAGAAGCATAAAGATAGTTGCTGTGCTCAGCGAGACAGTCAACACACAGCGCAATTCCCATTGTGAAAACAATGTCACAATGGAGCCACTTTGTTTTGTGTTGGATGACACATGACGTCCGTGTCTGGTTCTGTCAAAATACTGTCTGGTTGCCCTAAAGACTGCACACAGCATACCTTAAATGCACTTTGTGTGTGAATTGGTCTTTCTTCTTCACATTCCTTCTGTTTTCACTTGTTCCTCTGTGGAAACCTCACATTTGCTGAATTATGGTGAGATGTCACGTGGCTGTGGTTCTTGAGTTGGCAATCTGGTTTGCAAACACATTTTCACTTTCCTCATAATATTTCCAGTGCAAGAAAGTTCCCGTTTTCCAGTATTTATCAGCGTGCGCAGATCGTAAAGGAAGTTGAACTGACAACTGGGAGTCAATTTGCTGACTGCCATCCTTAAATCCACAAGAGCTGTAAATTTCCCCATTATTTCTTTCATTAGATCTTCTGAGGGAACCATCAATCGTGTGGCTTTAATCACCTTCAAGATGACGTGAAGACATTAAGCCAATCTGATGTCTCTTCTTTTAACTCATATTTCTTTTTCCGAAAGTCTTTACAAATCTTTCATTGGTTGTTGTGTCTCCCACCGAAGAATTCAATTCAGCTTCATCAAATATTCAGATTAAAGATAACCCTTGTCAATCAACAGCCATAACTAATCTGTGCTAATTGAACAGTTCTATTTCGATAAATCAATCAATAAAGCCAACTTGTCAGCCTGCTAACATTCAAGAAGCGTGCTGAAAGAGAAATAGGAATCTTATAATTCTGTTTGAATTTCAAAGTTGCATTCTCGACATGAACGGCGTCACAGGATCGCAAGCTTTCCCTTGTAAATGTGTTTCTTTGAGTTTTAACGGTATCTCTTGAATGTTAATTGACATTTACATGGATGGATGATTCATTAACTGTAAACAACCCATCGACCCTCAAAATGTGTTTTTTTAAGTGTCTTTACTAGTTCAAATCTGAAGCAATAAACCCAAGACTTAGAAAGTGAAATGTCTATCAAGATTATCATCTTCATGCTGTGGTGGATTTGAAAAAAATAAAATAAAAGCTCAAGTTAACAGATATTATCGCTTGCTTCAGACTAGTAAAACGATCTACCGTAGTCTCCAGATAAAATCCGTTCAACCATAAGTATTTTTTACATTGAGCCCGAGCACACACATGCAGTCGGATTCTGTGGGTCGCACATGTAGTACCCGAGCCCATCAAAAGGAGAAGTTATGGTTCACTGCAGCAAGATTCAGTTCCTAATCAGGCACATCTCTTGACAGCACGGCCCTGTGGAAGGATATTTTCCGCAACCTCACACCCCATGCCACATGACAAAATTGTCCAGAAACGGTTTCACGGCCACGGAACTAAATTCATCTTCATGCAATAGACTGTCGGGTCACAAGATTAGAGTCCAAGGAAACATCTGTAGCGTGAGATTGAACAGTGATCTGGGGCCAGTCAACTTTGTGTCCAAGAAGCACCCCGGTCAATAATGGCTCACGTCTGCGTGAAACTTGCAGTTGGAACATTGTTGAGCAAGTTACTTTTAAAATGCAATACATAACATATGACTAGTTACTTTCAATTGAATTAAGCAATAAGTAAGACATATGTTTCTTTAAATATTACCATCTGTGTGTAGAGTGATACGTTTCTTATTACTTTTAATTTGCTTTTTTTTAATGATGATTAATTATTGACTTTATTAATGCTTTCAACATTTTAAAAGGAAACTGAAACTTTCAACCACAGCTGGTAGTGTTGACTACTAAGTATGCTGTATGTTAAATGTACTCTATGCTGTCTGTCACGGTCTTTGATTAATATTTTGCATCAATATTTTTTTTGTTAAAAGCGGTTCGGAAGATGAATGAATGAATGAATGAAATATGAATGAAAGCTATGTTTATATTGTCAATAGGTATTCCGATTCTGAATAAGATGATGCATTTTATAATTATCAATTGGATAGTCGTGACAGACATTTGTAGTATGCATTGATCTCATTCAATGCCAACCGCTTTTTCTCAAATTGAGAGAGCTGGTGCCAAACATTTTTGACCATTTTGACTCATTTTTGAAGCACTCCAGAAAATTTAGCTGAGTCGCTCTTTAAGCGTGGAACCTACCAAAAGAAAGCTGAAACCCTCTTCTTTTACCATACATTACTTACATAAACAGCAGTTGAATATTGATATGTTTCTTGAAAATAATAAGTTTCCAAAAAAAGAGCTGTTTTGTGAAAAAATGCATTTTCAGTAGAACTTTCACACTGATGCTATATATATGTGACGGGGGTCACAACTATGATGGTCTCGAGCTCCACGTCGCTGCCGCTTCAAGAATACCAGACACTAGGATGTGGCTTTTCCCTTTTTTATTGTCTGCAACACAGTATGGCAAGAAAGGTGAAGTCACGGGGCTTTTCAGTCTAGAAAATAACCTGCGACTTCCCTGGTAGCTCTCCTGAACTAAACATCATCCACAAGAAGCTAAATGCACAACAAATCAAAATACACAACATAGGTGATCGTATATTAACTATTTACAAAGAAAAAGAAAAAAAAAACACACTTTCACTGGTATCTACGTGATGCCGCTGAACGCATCACACGCAGCAGAACAGCTGCACAATGCACAGTAATGGCGGCCGCGACGAACCGCGCGGGTAAACGCCAGCCACACTAATAGTCAAATGAAAAACACGAAAAACTATATACAGTACAATCAAAAGGAAAGAAGCATTACCTGCAACACAGGATGACAAGATAGGTGAAGTCACGGGGCTTTTCAGTCTAGAAAATAACTGCGCAACAAAAAAAACCCACCTGTTAACTCAATGGATAAAAACTTTCATTCAACAAAACTTAAATGAAATGACGACACAAAAAGCAATATATACACTGTATATACAGTATATTGCATTTGTGATACCTCATATCTAAACAACACTTTCCTGCTAAATAACAATACAAAAAAGGAGCACAGTAACCATTTATTGCAAGATAACCATGGCACAGATGCATGACCAATGCAGTTTTCATGAAGTTTACATGAACAATGAACTGTGTGTGAGCATGTACTTGTGTGCCTGCATGCATGTGTGCGCGTGTTCATCAAGGATGACGATGAGATGTCATCATCTTCTTTTGATTTGAAAAAAAAAAAAGCTTTGTTGTAGAGTTAGCTGCCAGTATGTTCTCACCCCCCACACTGATTCCGCAAGCCACTTCACAACGTATGATCGCCATACTGCACCCACACCCACTTGCACACTGTGTGGACCAAGATCTGATCAAAGCCAGTCCTGGCATTGAGTTTGATTTACCAAACGGAAATCATTGCACAGCCTTCATAGTGACTGTGGAGGTGTGCAAAGCCTTTTATTAATTAATAAAATTTAAAAAAAAAACTCCAAAAACAGATTTATACATTTGGGCATGAAATGTTTGGGTTCGTGCAAACGTTTATATACGTTTTGGTATAAAATGAGTTTAAACAGTGGGGGTCCGGAGGGGTCTTCAGGGGCGATAACAACAAGAAATATCTATCCCCCACCTTTCACACCAAAGTTACACCTCTGAAGTAATTCTTATTGTTCAGTCATCTCCATTATTAGGTCAAATCACGTCATAATTTTACTTTCAGCGACTCCAACCTCCTTAAACAGATGATGTAACATTTGTCTTTTGTTCAATAGTTTGGAAATGCATCTCTTGGGACGTTCGGGGAGCCTCTTGACACGTTGTTTCCTCTTCATTACCCAACCAGCTGCTGTTCCTAATGAGCCTACAGGCAATCTCTCATTCTCCAACTGTAGCTACTACATCTCTAGTGCAACTGGTAAAATATTGCCTGCCTGCAGAGTCAGGGCCAGCCCCTCAAAATTGATGCTCATTGTCAACACCAGTTATGCTCCTTACAATGTAACTTTGTCTGCTGACTTAATTAGTGAGAACCTGTTGAAATTATTGCAAGTATATAAAAGAATGATGATGATTATTAATAGTATTGTTCGTATTATTATTTTGTCATTATTGTTATTGTTGTTGTTGTTGTTGTTGTTTGTAGAAGTACTGGTAGTCATTGCATTCATCCATCTTCCAATCCGCTTTATCCTCGCAAGATGAAACTAAGGAAAATAGAAAAAGACAAGAAAAAAGATAAATGTTGTTTGATGTCCCTGGTACGACGGGCGGGTGCAGTGCACTTGCCTGTTGAAGTCTCCAGCCCTCTTCGGAGGAGCACTGGAGTGGGTTCTTGGCGCACTCATGTTTACGACAACTTTGTCGAGCTGAGCAGAGCACGGGGTGTAGTTTAAGCCCGTGGCCCCCGTCTTTGCAAGATAAACGCACAAGACCCGAGAGCTGGGCGCGCCGCCAAAAAGGAAGAAAAATATTCTTGAAAAAGAAGAAGCATGGCAATTAAGGAAACACCCCAGAAAGAAATGTGTAGCTACTGTGGTCTTGTAACTTGTCACATGATGTCGGAATGTTTGCATCTTCAAGGTGGGGGATGGTCCTCACCCCCATTTTGTCTGAAACTAATGTCCCCATAGGAGGTGACGACGTTCCTGGAGGCTTGTGAAGACGTTGAAACTGGTGATATTCAAATTGTTATTCAATTATTCAAAAATAATTCTGTATATTGTTTGTTTGGACGAGACAATTGTTACTCTAGATTCAGATTTGTTAATTATGGCTACAATATTTATTTTATAATATTAAAGTAGGGTCAAGTGGAGAGTACTTTTCATCAGTAACATGTGAGTATGAAAGTGTTGTCAAAGGTAAACCATGTTAAAAGTTGATTAATGTTATTAAAAATAATGACTCATTTATTAGATAGTAGTAATCAAAAGATTTTCATGACTTTATCCATCATGAGAAATAGGACAATTTTCTCAAATTCACACTTTTTAAATGGTAATAAACATTAACATTCAAACTTGTTGGTGGTAAATATTAGAAGACTCACATAAATTGTTAACAAATAACAAATACAACAATCAAGACAGCTCAACTTTTGTCGAAATGGAACAAAACTGCGGGGAAGAGGAGGTTGTGCTCTGATTGATGTTTGTTTGCCTCGGGCTTCCAAACGAAGGCCCTGGACTGAGCCAGTCAAAGCGCTCTCACTGTCAACTCGTGCGTGCATTGATGACGAAGGCAAGTTGGAACTGCGGCTGCTCATGTGAATTGCATCACACATTGACCATTGTGAGTCACAGTAAAATGATTCAATTGTGCAACTGAAGAGGAATAAGTATATTTTGTGTGATGTTTTTTGGTTTGTAGGAAGGTTTGGGCATGTTTTTGCTCAGGTACCAGGAGCGAGTGTTCCCTGAGAGAAAGGAGTGCCTGATTGTTTGGGTAAAACAATGTTGTTGGAAATAGATGTGCATGTCCCTTGGGAACGGGGTGTGAGATTGCTTGAGCAAAACATGATTATTTTGAGGGTCAGGTGTGTGTGACACCTGTTGTCGAAGAAGAAGGCTGTTCAGTGGCGCCAGAGAGTTTGGGCCGGCCACCCTCCCCTCTGTGGCACATGAACATTTGAGTTGAGAAAAGGAATCGGGAGCTAAACTCTGGTAGAGTCTGCTGCGGATTGCGTACGCACACCCAGCTGGTTGAATGCACACTCTGCCGGGATGTTGGCTCTCCTTCCCAGTGCGTTACGTTGAGAGTTTGATTGTACTTATTGCATTTAACCAACTCGTGATTGTATTGCTGTGCTGATTCTTTGTGGCGGAATAAATGACGCTCATATTCGCGCAAAGTTCAGTGTCTTGTGTTCATTTCTGTGAAAATGTTATTTAGTTGAGTAAATAACAAAATATTGCAGTAACAAAATATTGTGGAAGTGTTTCAAAACAGCGGCGACGTTGTAACTCAACATCAGGGCTCTTTTCCCAGATCAGTTATGAGGGGATAGACGAGGTGGAGAATGGAAAGTGCCAACTCAGCATAACAATACATCTGCAGATTCCGTGTTGTCAGACACATCTGCTAACTGTTTTTGCTCGTTTGAGCAATCTGCCCCATGTTTTATTTTGATTCTATTAACTAGATGAAACAATACAGACATAACAGGCCATATGGGTCACCAAGGTCTGTCACGTTGGGTCCGAAGCGATAAAATGATCGCTTCGTGCCCAACAAGATAATGAGGTGGATCCCCGAAAAAGCAGACAAAGAAAAGGTGTTCCGAGAACAAATGAATTTTAATACCAAACACAAAATACCCGTCCGGGAGCAACAAACAGAAAACGCTGGTCAAAATCAGGACCAGGAATAAAAGGAAGTAAACAGAAAACGCTTGCGAGAAAATGGCAAGGAATATAGTTGGTAATAATAGGAATAGACAATAGTAGATTTAACGACGCGTAATCACAATCACAAGGCTACACGGCAATGAATAGAATAGGGCAATAATCGAGAGAATTGGCACGGCGTTGAATACTCCGGCAGTAAGTCAACTGCCCGAGCACAAAGATAAAGCCTGTGTAATTAGTCCTTGATGGGTGACAGGTGTGTCGGCGGTAGGCAGGAAAAGCCTGCCCCCTGCTGGCAAACACAGGAAGTGACAAGGTCAAAAACAAATAAATAAATAAAACAAAAAAGCCTCTTAGTGAGATATCGGCTTTTAAGTGAGATTCACTACTTAAAATATTATCAGGCTACATGACCACTTGTGATATAATTTCATCCAAAATAAGGTCAATACTCAAATGTGGGCAGGGTGGGGGTGGGGGGGGGGGGTGACCTCCAATTTCATGATGAGGACTAAAGAATATTATCACCTGAGCAATTTCTTTCTATCATCAGCATCGCACCCTGACAGGTGCTGCAGGTCTAGATTAGTTTAGATCCTCAGATTACAACATCATGAATCCTCATAGACAACATATGCTCTGACACCGACTGAGTGAAACTGCTTGTGGTGTGCCAGAGGAGAATTACCCCCCTGATGTATCACATTAATATGTGATAAACAACCTTACATTGCCAGATTACAATAAATAATTCACTGCCGTCAGAATATTGAGATTATTTACAGCTTTGAAATCATTCTTTTAATCTTCAGAGGAAAGATCCCAAGGTGAACTGTGAGAATGCATGGTGAAAGTTTATGCCTGTCATATATTCATGTTTATTTATTTTCTCTGAGCTTTTTTTCCCCTTTTTACACAGCTAACGGAAATTCGCAGGTTGTGCCCAGATATATTCATTGTTGGTTAACAGACCATCACCAGCTTTGTTTGCAATTGGTGCGACCTGTCCCAGCTACCGCTCCATTGGGACAGAAATAATATTTCTTCTGTTTTTTTTCTTTTCTTTTTAAAGTACAGTATTTCACTTTAAAAATACAAATGGATATGACAAGTGGATTCACATGAGTCAATGCTGTGAAGACATCAAGGTTGTCTTTTTTTCCAGCAAGTTTGAATTAAGAACTCGCTAGTTGCTCTATGTAATGCAATACGATATCTGTAATACCCTCAACATTTCAAGGGGTTGGGTGGCAGTTGATTAAGGAATCCGTTCATACATTTTGTCCCCATTTAACTGACAATAAACTGAAAATAAACAGCTGCTAGGTTGCAGTATTTTGTGTATTTGTTGAATCTCTATTGCCGACATTATGACACAGCTTGTACTGAATTTCTTGTAAATCCCCGCTTGTGTAATTAAGAAAAAAATTCAAATTAGCTGCGTCAGCACTGAGGTTCACCTTGAGAGAGAAAAAGTTCACTCAGTTTTGTGATGCTTTTAGAGTTCAAAATATGTTTCTGGATATATATCATCTTATAAACACATGATGATGGTGTGGTTTGTGAGAAACGTTTCAGGACTGGTGTCACAAAAAACGTTTTCAAACCCAAACGATGTGTGTTTTTATATATATATATATATATGAGCGGCTGGATAGCTCAGTTGGTAAGCCATCGGTTTGGCATATGGGAAACGGTGGTTTGAATCCCGCTTGGGGCAAAAAATTAGCACATAACACCATCCAGTGTGGGTCCTTGGGCAAGATCCTTCACGCTAATGCCTACCTCATACAATGATGAGAGATAATAAAATGAATGACCGGCTCAGACATCGCCCGGCCAAACAAGGTCTGCTGGGGAACCAGAGCACCTTGATGAAAAATGGGCTACTGGAACAAAGCTGAGATGGGCGAGATGCGATAACATGGCTCTGTTGGAATGCTACTACTCAAGCAACCCTAGTCAGTGGGCTAAATAGTTACTTCGAAACCCACAGTCACGGTTGACCACGAAACAACTAGTAGCTCAGTGTTCCAACATCCACAAATGGCAACTGCTGTCACAAATTGAGATTGATGAGGTACAACGCAGGTTCCATGGTGAAGGTGCTAGATCAGAGGAGGAGGTCATACCAGAGATTGGGAAGCAAGCCCCAATGAATGAAATGCTGAGTGAGGCAGCAACTGACCTCAAAGCTAAGATCATGGCGAGAATGAAAGCTGGGCAACCTAGAAACCGATTACAACGGCTATGTGAAGTACCACCTGAAAGTCTCATGGAAAGTGTGAATGCAGCACTGAGGGCGATGCTTACCGTAACGATCACGGGTCCAATGAGCTGATATACGCTTCAGCATCAGTGATCCTGGAGACTCTGGGCTATAAGAGCAACCATGGCAGCCACGAGGTACGTTACCCACCATGGAAAAGACGGTTGGAGGCTAAGATCAAGGCGGATCAGAAAGTGGTGAGTTGACGGAGGCCCAGAGAGGTGTGATGAAAAGGCCGATACCCAAGAGGTACATCCAGATGACCATACCTGAAGAACTCGAAACTGCCAAACAAAGGCTCCAAGCCTTGTCCAGCCGCCTAAAGCGGTACACGAAAGAGAATGAGGCCAGACGAATAAACAGGCTGTTAGCAACACTACCTGTGAAAGTGTACGCTCAGTGGCAGGGTCCTAACAACAGAGCTGACCCACCCAGACTGGAAACTGAAAGGTACTGAAAAGGCATATGGGAGAAGGAGGTTGCACATAACAGTGGCAGACATACAGGAAAGAGCCTCAAATATGAAGAACTGGACAGCACCGGGCCCGGACATGGTCCACAACTACTGGCTAAAGAAAGTCACAGCACTCCATGAGCGCCTAGCAGCACAAATGAAACAGCTGCTGAGGGAAGGGACTCACCCAGGATGGCTAACCGAAGGGCGAACGATCCTGATCATGAAGGATCCCTCAAAGGGTGCAGTTCCATCCAACTATCGGCCAATAACCTGTCTCTCCACAACATGGAAGCTCATGTCGGGCATCATTGCGGCTAAGATAAGTGTACACATGGATCAATACATGAGCGGCATTAGTAGAGATACCAGAGGAGCCAAACATCAGCTCCTGGTTGACAGAACAGTCACACAAGACTGCAGGTCCCGACGTACCAACCTGTGCACAGCCTGGATTGATTACAAGAAAGCCTATGACTCGATGCCACATACACGGATCACTGAATGCTTGGAGTTGTATAAGGTGAACAGGACCCTAAGAGCCTTCGTTGCGAACTCGATGAGGATGTGGAAAACCACACTTGAAGCCACTGGCAAGCCACTTACCCAAGTGTCCATCAAATATGGCATATACCAAGGTGATGCACTCTCCCCACTGCTGTTCTGCATAGGACTGAACCCCCTAAGCCAAGTAATCACCAAGACAGGCTATGGATACCGCCTCAGAAATGGAGCTACAATCAGTCAATCAATCCTCTACATGGATGGCATAAAGCTGTATGCTAAGAGCGAAAGGGACATAGACTCCCTGATCCACACGACGAGGATCTACAGCAGCGACATAGGGATGTCATTCGGGCTTGAGAAATGTAGTCGGATGGTGACTAAGAGAGGTAGTCCGCGCTGAAGGGCTCCCACTCCCTGAAGGAACAATAGCAGACATTAAGGACAGTTACAAGTACCTCGGTATACCACAAGCCAATGGCAACCTCGAACTGGCCTCAAGGAAAGCGGCTACGGCCAAATACCTCCAGCGAGTGAGGCAAGACCTAAGAAGCCAGCTCAATGGCAAGAATAAGACCCGGGCAATAAACAGCTACGCCCTGCCAGTGATCAGATACCCTGCAGGAATAATAAGGTGCCCAAAGGAAGAGATTCAGACCACGGACGTTAAGACCCGAAAGCTCCTAACCATGCATGGAGGGTTCCATCCCAAATCCAGCACCCTGATACTGTACGCAAGCCGAAAGGAAGGAGGCCGGGGACTCCAACACATAACTGCAGGGTGTAAGATGCTGGCAGGGAAAGCCTACATGGAACGCCATAACCAGGTGGCTGGCATAGTCTACCGAAACATCTGTGCGGAGTATGCACCCCAAGGTCAAAATGGGAAACACCTCCAAAGGTGGTGGAGAATGACAGAGCAAAGATCCTGTGGGACTTCCAGATCCAGACTGACAAGATGGTAATGGCGAACCAACCTTATATCGTGATCATAGATAAAGGGCAGAGGAAAGCCGTTGTAATGGATGTGGTGGTCCCAAGTGATGGAAACATCAGAAAGAATGAACACGAGAAACTCGTACATACAGACAGAAACTCAAATGTGTTAAACCGGTTGTTAAGACTGTGAAAAAATGGACAGATGAAGCAAAGCTAGCCCTACAAGAATGATTAGACTGCACTGATTGGGGCGTCTTTGAAACTTCAACGGGCACACTGGATGAATACACAGACAAGTCAAGTCAAGTCAAGTCAACAGTATTTATAGAGCACTTTCAAACAGCCATCGCTGCATACAAAGTGCTGTACATGGAGCGATTTAACATATACAATAAACAGTAAGACGAATCAGTAATAAGTAATAAGTAATAAGGCGGTAGAAAGCACCAAGCAGTAAAACCAATAGCAAATCTAAGTCATGCTGAGTCAAACGCCAAAGAATACAAGTGAGTTTTGAGGAGGGATTTAAAGATGGGCAGCGAGGAGGCTTGCCGAATGTTCAGTGGGAGGTCATTCCAGAGAGATGGACCAGCAACAGAAAAGGCTCGATCCCCTCTGAGCCTCAGTTTAGTTCTTGGTACGTCTAGCAAAGACTGGTCCACAGACCTGAGGCGCCGGGCAGGGGAGTAGGGGCGTATGAGCTCAGAGAGGTAAGGTGGCGCGAGATTATTCAGAGATTTGAAAACAAAGAGGAGGATCTTAAAAATAATTCTAAAATGAATGGGGAGCCAGTGAAGGGATGCCAAGACACTGTAACATCATACATCAGTTTCTGTGAGGACATGTGTGTACCAACGAAGTCCTTCCGTTCGTTCAACAATAACGAGCCATGGTTTACTCCCAACTCAGGCAACTCAGGAAAGAGAAAGAGGCCGCATTTACAAGTGGAGATCCGGCACTGTACAAACATGCCCGAAACCAATTGACGAAGGAAATTAACATCGCAAAGAGAAGCTATGCAGAGAGGCTGAAAAAACAGTTCTCTGCTAACGACTCTGCATCTGTATGGAAGGGCCTGAAAGCAATCACTAACTATAGAATGCCACCCCCCAAACAGTGAACAATACGGGTCTTGCTAATGAACTAAACATGTTTTTCTGCCGATTTGAAAAGGACACCCCCATTTCCCACTCACACCCACCTCTACCAGAAACCACTCTACCTACCCCCCCCACCCTCTTTTTCTCCACTACAGATCCACGAACAGGACGTGAGACGGCAAAAGATCAAGAAAGCTCCGGGGCCCGACAAAGTGTCCCCCTCCTGCCTGAAAGTCTGCGCTGACCAGCTGGCTCCGGTCTTCACACAGATCTTCAACAGATCCCTGGAGCTCTGTGAGGTCCCATCCTGCTTCAAACAGTCTACCATCATCCCAGTTCCCAAGAAATCGGCAACATCGGAACTGAACGACTATAGGCCTGTCGCCCTGACGTCTGTGGTCATGAAGTCCTTTGAACGCCTTGTGCTGAACCACCTAAAGAACGTCACTGGACCCCTGCTGGACCCTCTCCAGTTTGCCTACCGGGCAAACAGGTCTGTGGAAGACGCAGTCAACATAGGTCTGCACTACATCCTCAAGCACCTCGACAGCCCAGGGACCTATGCAAGGATTCTGTTTGTGGATTTCAGCTCTGCGTTCAACACCATCATCCCGGAACTCCTCACCCCCAAACTACTCCACCTCGGTGTGTCCCCTGCGATCTGCCAGTGGATCCTCAGCTTCCTGACGGGACAGACACAACAGGTGAGACTGGGAGCAACAACATCATCAATACGCACCACCAGCACTGGAGCCCCACAGGGATGTGTCCTCTCGCCACTGCTCTTCTCTCTCTACACAAACGATTGCACCTCAACAGATCCAGCTGTCAAACTCATAAAGTTCGCAGACGACACCACGGTCATCGGTCTCATCAAAGACGGCGACGAGTCTGCGTACCGCCAACAAGTGGAGCAGCTGGAGCTCTGGTGCGGCCGACACAACCTCGGGCTGAACACGCTCAAGACTGTAGAGATGATCGTGGACTTCAGGAAACATTCTTCTCCTCAGTTGCCCCTCACACTATCCAACTGCCCTGTGTCAACCGTCGAGACCTTCAAGTTCCTGGGAATCACAGTCTCCCAGGACATGAAGTGGGAAGTCAACACCATCTCCATCCTGAAAAGGGCCCGGCAGCGGATGTACTTCCTGAGGCTGCTGAGGAAGCATGGCCTGCCACAGGAGGTGCTACGACAGTTCTACACGGCAGTCATCGAATCAATCCTGTGTTCTTCCATCACGGTTTGGTTTGGGGCCGCCACAAAAAAGGACAAAATCCGACTTCAACGGACAGTTAGGACGGCGGAAAAAATCATTGGCACCGCCCTACCCACTCTTGAGGACTTGCACACTGCAAGAATCAAGACAAGGGCACGGAAAATCCTCCTGGATTCCCCGCACCCTGCCCACCACCTTTTTCAGCCACTCCCCTCAGGCAGACGCTACAGATCCATGCGCACCAAATCCAGTAGACACTTAAACAGCTTCTTCCCTCTAGCCATTAACTCCTTAAACAGTCACTGACATAGTCACTCTTCTTGCACCACAAAATGGTACTACAAAACTACTGGTATACTCTAAAATGGTTCAATGATTTTGTTGTTTACGATGATACTAGTGCAGCGTGTTATACCGGAGACAAATTCCTTGTGTGTTCTACATACTTGGCCAATAAAGATGATTCCGATTCTGATTCTGATTCTGATTCTGACATATACCAAGGGCTCAGAGGAGCTGGAGAGAGCCTGGAAGGTAAAGGTGACAGTCGTGCCTGTGGTGGTCGGAGCACTTGGGGCAGTGACCCCCAAACTAGATGAGTGGTAGCAACAGATCCCCGGAACAACATTGGACATCTCAGTCCGGAAATGTGCAGTGCTGGGAACAGCAAGGATACTGCGCAGAACCCTCAAGCTTCCTGGCCTCTGGTAGAGGACCCGAGCTGAATGAGGGACTGACACCACCCGCGGGGGTGTGAGACGAGGATTTTTTTTTTTATATATAAGTTATATTTGTCGTTGCTCTAGTCTAAATGGAATATGTTCAAATGGTCTGCCGGGTGGGAAAACTTACGTGAAACAATTATTACCAGTCGGATTGTAGATGTTCAAGGTTTATTGAGGCTTTGCGGCATCTATTTTAGCTCAGCGTGTTGTGCCTGGATATACTAAATGAGATTTTGAAAAGTCCTTGTAACGTCTTCCAAGGTTCACCGAAAATATTGTGACAGTAATTTCATGTTTATTTGCAAGAAACCTCTCTCTCTCTTTCTCATGCCATACTTGCGAATCAATGAAATGCATTAAAATTATGCATACTAGTGAAACAAAGCAAAATATTTCAGAGAAGTAAAGCTTGAATAAAAACCTGAAATAAAACCCAATACAATATTACAGACACAATATTGCCTTCAATTAACATTGTACCATCATATCCAAACATGTGGCAAAGTTGAATGTACTATTGTCTTAATTGTCTTTATTATTCATTTGAGGGCTTGAAGGTTTGGTAGAGAAAGCTAAAAAATGTTACTCCAGTCCAGAACCTTTTTCTGATACAACTTGTTGTCGGGATGAGCAATGAAGCTTGAAACCACAGATTGTCATCCGATACTGAGTAAAATTCAAATTGGGATAGGATCCGGTCAGATAGACCGATAATTTTTGCAAACACATTCTCAGTATTATTATTATCATCACCATGTCTGATTTAATGCAATCATTTTGTGTAATTTCATGACACCTAATCTACGTAATCCACTTTAACAATTTCTTATCCTTACCTGAATACATGTACTGTACTTTTTTCATTGTAGGTATTATTATTTTTTTGTATGAGATTATTTTTGTGATACACATAGAGGATCAGTTCTTACATGGCTATTTGTTGCCACATTTGTTACTAATATCATAAGAGTAGTACTTTGAACAACTCCGAAAGCAACATTGGGCAGCATTGCTTAAAGCTGCACATTTTCTCGATCTTTACGTTTATAGTGCCCGCCTGCAGCAACAAAGAACTGACACTCTGCTCTTCTCTTATGTCTGACTAATCATAAATGCCGAGGATTGTGTATTGCGGTTTAACTCGAAGTGTTTCTCAAGGTTCGTTGTGTTGCCACAACTCCTTAGCATTCTCTTTGTCCACACACAAATGATCACAAACCCTGTCTTGACTGTTTGCAACGCTGGAATACCTCCACATATCACCCTCTTGAAAATGTAGAGAGATGATTCAGTTCATCTGTGGCTAACCATGTGAGGCAGCTCACATGATGTATCGGATTTTAAAATCCCAACCGAATTTTGCCTTCACTTTGTTCATTTGGCCACTTAAAATTTTTGATTTTTAAGTGGCAGAAGTGGAAGCGAGACTTCACTGTGCTGGTAGGAGTGGTTGTCCAGGTTATTTTGACCATGCCTGTCTACATTTTTGTCCTTTGTCCAAGAAATATTTCAGAAACGTTTTTCTGAGGCACAATCAAGCTGGGGGGAGGTTACTATACAGCAAAGTTTTTACATGCAACAATAACCAGTGCAAAGACCCATAAAAGGGGAGTTGTGTGAGGTTAATATGTCAGAACAGCAGGTGGGCAGCTGTCTTATGGATGTGCTGTCCTGATCTGATGGAAGGCAGTTAGCATTGCTTGAGGAATTTTGTATTTTCTCTCCCAAGAGAAAGACAAGGAGCCAGGCCAGGTCAAAACTTAATACTCGTTTTCCAAGGGCCAAAACCCTTGGCTTGACATCCTATCTGTTCACTCGTTTTCATACTGTTCAGGGTCACAGCAGGGAGTGAAATCTATTTTAGCTGACTTGGGGAAAAAATGGACTACAGCCAGCCGAGAATGTTTGCCAGATAATCACCGGATTTTCAAGGGGGCATTGAAAGACAATCGATCCCATGTTCAATTGCAGAAAGTTCTCGATCTGAACCCAGGCAGTCCCAATGGGCCTTCTTTTTAAATATAAATCTGACAAAAACTTAATATGGAGACGTGTTGACTCTCATAGTTGTTATCAACACGGAAATATTTGAAAACTACTGACAGGGTGACGGCAAAGGTCCCAACTCTCCTTAAGCTCCGGATCTATAAATGTAATATTCAATCATCAAATCAAGAATGTCACGTTTGACGTCTTTTGTCAAATCAGTGTTTGCGCAGAAGCTTACACATTCTATGCTGAGGTTTGATAACACAATGTCTATAAATTCAAATTATGACAAAGGAAATTATGGCTGTGCATTGTAAACTAAAGACAGTCACAGTTTGGCCGAGTGTAGTCACTAGGCTAGTCACTATTCCGAGTATCTGAGAGACGGTTCAATACCAGTTATAGTTAAAAAAATAAAATAAAAGAATGCGTCAATTGACCAATGACAACAGGAGGCTTGAAGGGTTTTGTTTTTGTTTCTTGTATTGTGATGTCATGTGGTGTGATATTTTTTTTTGGGGGGGGTCAAGGGGGGTTTGCCTGCTTCCGCAGAACTGGATGTGCCCTTGAGTAGACGGCATACTAACTGCTTCGACTATATATGCTGATATGCAAATATAGGGGGGAAACACACATCCATGCGCGCACGCACACACACACACACACACACACACACACACACACACACACACACAATAAATAATGAAAAATGGTCTGTTTTATACCTTTTACATTTGTATTCTCTTGTCATTTAGCAGCTCACAAGACATGAATAATAGGAGTTAAAGCTCAAACTGCCTTGCACTAGACCCTCGGGCTACTTATATCATCAGCCATGAATCTGTAAAGCAAAGCACCTCTGTTGTTCAGTCCCTTAGAGCTACTGTGTAGTAGACGCAGGAAACATTGCAGCCCTGTTTCGCACTGTTCAGATGGAGAGATTTGTGTGTTAATGCCCAAAGCTTCCAGTCCTGCTTCATCAGCCGCTGTCTATACAGCTTTGAATGTTGCTGTTTTTTTCCAAATAAAGTATAGTATTAAAGTATTTGTGGTTGTGTGTGTGTTTGCGTGTGTGTGTGTTTGCGTGTGTGTGTATTCCTCCAGCCATTATTTTTGTCAAAATAGTGTATAACAGATTACACTGGTCTACGGCAAATTATACTCATATTATACATACTCGTGATGGCTTTGTGTCCCTAAATGTATTTTGCAGCAAATGCTGGGGGGAAAAAAGTCTATTTTTACTAGCATATCAGGTTTTCGGGTATTTTCACTGTTTCTTTGCATTTAATTGTGATCTGTAAAAGCTTGTGCAATACTGGTTTTAACCATGCATTGTAGTGTATAGCTTTGGCGTTTCAGAGAAAAAAACTGACTTGTTCCAGAGCTATTTTATTGAAAATGAAACCCATATTTCCACTGGTGAAAGAAAACCAGAAAATCTGACCAGTAAAGTGAATTCCATATGGTGTTACCGTGGCAGCTGCTCTCAATGAAAAAAAAATAAATCAAGCACAAAACTCAAAATGACAACAAACACACTGTCTTAGGAGATGACAACTGTCTTAACTGAGTGGACTTAAATGAATTGCTGTAGATGAATAATTAACGGGGATATTATTTCAGAATACTGTCTTTTGAAATTAGTTTGGATCATTCACCGGTAAACAATTAGGTGTGCTTATCCAATGCACCAAGTCCTCATATTTCTATTACATATTATGTGACCCTACAAATGAATCAGGTACAGGCTGTATGTATATGACAAAAAAATTAAAAAAAACTTTTGTGTCTGCAAGGCAGAGTCTGATCTTAAGAGAGACAAGATTGGGTTATTGGGCTTCATTTTGTATCAAAAAGATCAGCAAGTTTCACATCCTCCCCTGAGCTGACATGATTACAATTAGACAAACCAGCCTTTGATACTTACTCATTAACTGCTGACATGAAACAGTGATTTCCTTTGACAATTTTAATAACTCCTCTCACAGATTTTTTAATTCTTCTCTAAATGACATACATTTCCGTAACGCAAACACAGGAAATCTTTACAGGAAAATCCTATTTCTATTGGGAATCCTTCAGTTAATATAGGAATTAACAGTACATGATAATGTCAAGCAGCATGTAATGTTAATTTTGCTATTGATATTTTTACTGCTGATTATTCTATACTGCAGAAACACCACTCAAAATATTCCTTGCATCAGCATCTCTACATGCATGCCATCCAAAATTGAATTCTTTCAACTGCAAAATGTGTTTGAATATCTGGGATGTTCTGGGCCTTGGGTTAAAACTGGCCCACACATAAGGATTTTGTAATCTTAACAGGTTATTTTATCCGTGACAGACCCCACACAGAGACATGAAATCAGGCATTAAACAGTGTCGGTCGTATGGTGTGTGGTGTACTCCAATAATCTCAGCAAAAAACACGAAGCACACACACACACACAATCTTCGGCATCACAAGGTCGAGAATCCAGTCTCCCGAGGTAGAGCTCTCCCGTGATCACACATGATCTCACAAACAGACGAGCGGACCAGGGTTCTACGTTAACACCCTGCCAAATGCGAGTTCAAATTCATTTTGCTGGGTGTTGATAAAAAACTTAGGAGCCAGGTTGGCCGGTGATATCTGACCAGTCATACACTATTGTCTCTTTGCACATTTATAGTCAATGCGGTCTACTCAGTTTTGTTGTATTCATAATTGCGAACAAACATGTGTGAGACCAATACGGCCATTTTACTGGCGACTGTGTTTCATCAGTCACCAGTAAAATGGGCGTCTGTGACAGACTGATCGGTTAGCGATGATTACAATAAGAGATAACAACTGACTTCCGACAGTGCTTAGTCCGTTAAAAAATCAAATGGCAATTTCTGACTGTTCCTAGTTGATGAAATTACTTGGACTGATTTTATTATATTTTATTTTATCTTCCAGCTCTGTTGAGTTGTTAATCTCCAGACTCATTTTTATATTTTCAGCTATGTGATATAATTTAACGTCTTTTCTTCATTGGCTTATCCATGAGCATATATCAACATATATTTATCGGAGCAGGGCATTGTTACTATACCACATAAATAGTGGTTTACCCATTTCCAAAACATACTTATCAGTGAGTCTGCCTGTGGAGTGGAGACGCCAGTGTCCCGTTTTTTCCCTCAGAAACATACCCCTTGCTCTCCCTCGGGCAGGTGGTGTTGCCTTGTCTGTCAGAAAAAGTACCGGAGGCTGCAGTGCTGCAAGATGGTCATGGGGGCAAGGAAAGATTTTGGAAAATACTTCCTGCCATTTGGGGAACCCACTTTTATCCCCAAAACACATCGGGAGGACACATTTTGAGGTATTTAGTCCTTGTTCATCAGGCATGGCACTTCTCTGATTAACTACATTCACACCCCGGTCCACCGAGTCAAACAGCTTCAGAGTTGTCGGTGTTCTCCACACACATTGATTTAATTTTATTTTTTGTGGTTTGTTTCCGGAAATATTGAACACATTTAAAATGTATGATTGTTGACACCAACAATCCTAATAATATTGTCCAAAATGGGACACTATTATCATGGAGAAAATACACAATTCACACACATCATACCAAAGAAAAACTTATTCGTTGATCTATAAGTTGTTGTCTCATTTTGGGCATAAACAGTCTGATTATCTTGATGTGTGCACCCAGCTTGTGGCAAAATCAAAATCAAAGAGGTTTGTCTTTGTGAAGTACACACGAATCAAGTCAAAAGACCAGATCAAAACACTGTCATGGCCGGTGTAGCATATGGCCGTTTACCATACTGCTACACGATGTTACGGCAGTGTCGCAAAGCATTGGTTGGTTGCGTGACTACTGACACCTGTTACGTCAGTTGAATAAAGACCGTTGAAAAAGTAAGTCGTGGCCTCACGTTTTTCGGACACAACATTTTGGCGAAAATGGACTTTAACGCAGCTCCCCTCTCCTCGTTCCTTGCGCTCCCCGGTGAGCCACCAGTGCCGTGGTCCCACTGGTATGACTCTTTTACAACATATCTGAAGGCGATCGGACTAAACGAGGCAAGCGGCGCATGGCTAACGGCTATGCTAGTGCACAGCTTGGGTGTCGAGGGGCAGCGCATTTTTCGTACTCTCGGACCCGCACGGACCTATGCAGATTGTGTCGCTTTATTCGCTGGACATTTCCCTGCTCCGCAGAGTGTGATAGTCCGGCGGATTACCTTTCGCCAACGACGGCAACACACGGGCGAGCCGGTACCCCACTACATTGCCGATTTGCGATGCTTAGCGGGCCTCTGCAAATTCGGCCGCTTGGAGGAGGAGATGATTCCGGACCAATTAGCTGAGCACACGATTGATCCCAAGCTCCTGGAGAAACTGTTACTGTCGCCGGACGACCTCCCGCTGTTGGAGGCTGTGGAAATGGCATTCCAACTCGAGAATGCAGCACACTTAGCAGCGCGGCTTGCGAATCCAGACACACCCACCGCTTCACGCTCTCCTGCACTGGCTCAGATTGTCGCTCCGACCGCTTAACCCTCAGACTCCACCTCCACCTACGACGGTGCCGAGGTAAATGTGGCCGGACGTCAAGGGGCCTTCACACGCAGACCTTGTGCCAACTGAGACTCGGCCTCACACCCCAGGCGTGAGCCATCTTGAAAGGCCACCGGACAAAGATGCCAGCGCTGCGGGAACATGAACCACTTCACCAGGATGTGCCGCTCCGCCCCCACACCGACAAACCCCTCATCCCGCTCACCTGACCGGTTGGGCCTGACAACCATTCACTCCGTGGGCTCCGGCGCCAAGCAATTCAAGTGGTGCACAGTGGAACTGGACGGCGTGAGCTTGCCACTCCTGCTTGACACTGCAGCCTCCAGGTCTCTACTGAACGTGTCCACAGTTAGACACCTATTTCCCCGGCTCTCGATTAAGGCCAACGACTTGTTTGTCTATGGCCACGCTAAAATTGGCATGGTGGGCACCGCCACCTTCGCCTTGCGCTATGGCTGTAAAACTCTCCCTACTTTCACCTTCGAAGTCTCCCGTCATGGCGCCAACCTCTTGGGCTTCGACTTGTTTTGCGCACTCGGATTTTCCATCACGGACAACGTGGGTGCCGCAATTCTGACGGTGACCTTGTACAGCTCTGCCGAATCTGCTTCCATTTTTAGTATGGGATGTAGACATTCTCTATTTGATCAAAACGGTAGCCTTGCAAGGTCACATCAGAAGACTATTTGCTCTTCCATTCATTATCTGAACGTCTTCTCCTCAAAAGAAGGCAAATGATCAAAAATGGAGTAATCCGAGGAAAGCATGCTTCTCAATGAAACTGCAGAAAGCAAAATAGTGGAGGCTGAAGAGAATAAAGTCACTATTAACCACCTGCACATCAGCCATTGTCTTGGGTCCAAATTGTATCATTCCTCAGTTTCAGTTTAAAGGCATTTAAATATGATTTACCATCATAATCACAATTTCTTTCTTTGGGTCAAAATTGATGTACCCGTCTGTTGGATTGTTTTATCCAGGAGGTTCGAGGTCATTCAACTGTTGCCGGAGGTAATTTTTAATCACAATGTTATGATGGATCGGGGATCAATGCAATGTGCACACTGGTGCAAAAGTTGATATTCTGCCCCACAGTCTCTTCCAGGATAGGAAGGCTGATGGCAACATACAATACAATCTTCAAATACAAATATAAAAACAGCTTAAGCCGCTAAGCTGATGATTGGTGTGGGAGCACAGTATGTAAGCAAATGACTTTGAGGAAGAGGAGGAGGGAGGAGAGGACCCCGCTGATTTCACAATCAAGTGTTCTCCTCACACCTTGTCATGTTGAGGGACAACAAGTATAAGTCTTCCCATGAGAGGACTGTTCACTTTGAACGGTGTTACAAGCATACACAAACTGGCTAGCTGAAACAATTTCATCTTTTGTGGTGCACGCAGAGTGATCTCTGACAGCCAGCTAATTCCACCATCAAATACTGCACACATTTACAAATTCTTATTCTATACTAGTTCTTGAGCACAGAATAAACATGGTGGGGAGACTATTATGACAGCAATGCACAATTATAACATAAAACTACCCTATAAAATGTCTCAGACTGCGGTGAGCATCCACATCTGACAAATATACACTTTTCTTTTTATCTGTCAGGCCCGTCCCCAACGGAGACATATTTGCTTGGAAACAACATGGGAATTTCAGCTCATGTTTTAAACATGTAACCACTATAATAAACATCGGCATTCACACTGTGATAAGTAGGTTACACAAGAATAGGAATACATCCTTGGCGCTATGCTATTGTTGTTAAATACTTAATGGCACCGTCAGTATCTTCAAGCAGCACCTGTCCCGTTGTTTTGTTCGTCTGATTAAAGTGTGAAGGAGCTTTTGGGGGAAAAAACAGTCTCTATGTTAAGACAACTGTGGGTAAACACACTTCAGAATCATTATTGTATATAAATAAATTGACGAACAAGTAAGCACATATTTACATAAGTGACAGTAAACTGTATGCAATATGATTTTTCAGCTTCATGTTTACAGTGGCACAGAATTAACACAGATGTCATTGTACTGAATTCTAATGCATTATACAGTGTGCATGTGTATGAGTGAATTGCAAGGTTTTAATTGATGCAACTTTCTATCCTACAAACTGACCAACATTCCTTTTTTGTAAACTGAAACCTAAAAGCGGTACTGGGTGATTTACTTTGGCATGGTACGGATTGGTGTTTCCATGTTTCCAAGACTCCAAAAATATCCGATCCAAAGTGTCCCACTTTTCTTTCCCCTCATCACCCCAGCATGCTTTTGGGGCTTGGATCTAGACATACGGCTGTCTGATGACTGTCTGCCTTCTTCCACGTTGCAATGGAATGCATTTTATAGAAAGAAATAAAAATATAGCATTTTAAATATATATTGTTTATCATGAATAAAGGACGGAAGCTGTGCTTCATATTTGCAGGTACGATCACAACACTTGCTTCATAAATTGGTCAAGTGAACTTGTCTCACTGGTATGTTGTTGTTTTTTTTTTTTTACACTATGTACATATTTGCCATCCAAATGCACACCCGATGGTTGAACGGTCGGCTGATCTGATCTGATCCAAATCACGCAATCCTCTTCTTTCCTTTCAGCTTAACGCCATTCAGGGGTCGCCATAGCACATCATCCTTTCCCATCTCCTCTTCTATCTCCCTCTCGGCCTCTGACCTATTAGTTCCAAGTTCCACATCCTTCTACCAATACTTCCTGTGTCGACCTCCTATGCACATGTTCAAACCATCTCAGTCTGACCTCTCTGGGGTTGTCTTCAAACCTTCCAGTCTGTGCTGTCATTGAAGAATAGTGAACAGAAATGAAATGGACTTCTTGGTCCCAGTTGCTTAGAGTGGACGAATCACAGTTGCAATGACATGTACAGGCCTACGCCACCCTCACGTGCCCATTTGTCAATTGTGCTCATTGAATGTCCATCTTTTTGCATACTGTAACAGGTTTTTGCCTCTCCAATTTCATGTAGCTATTACCTCAGTATTGGAAATACATCTACAGTGTCCAATGAAGCCTTTCCTCAGAGCCTTCTTTAATTTTCCCAAAATACACCTTCCTTTTCACTCAGCTCAATGATGGATGCTTCTCTGTTGCATATTTTGGTTGAGTTTTGTCCTCTTATGGACCTTCTCATCATCACTAGTACAGTATCTGTAGTGTCTTCATTATTTGCAGTGGGGGTCCATTCCTCTCAGGTTTAGCGACCCCAAAAAGCAGGAGGAGTAGGGTGGACTGAGCAAGATGTTATTACCGAAAATACAAACATGAGTACATGGGGGGGAAAAAACAAAACATCAAAATAACTAACTGAAGTACTCGAACAAAGTCCTGAAAAGCACAAGGAACCAAAGTAGCAAAACAGCCTGTGACAGATAACAAAACGGAACAGGAGCACACAGATACTGACAGAACCCAGGGAACTAAATCCAAGCAAAGTGACGAGCCAACGAGAAACACCTGAACAAGACGCAAAGGGTTGAGGGAGCTGATTGGTTCAACACAAGGGATATATTTTGGGAGGGATATATATATATATATATATATATATATATAATTTTCCACTCACTAAACTATACTACTGCATAGCTCAAATATGGTGGTGGTTTTGTTTTTGAAATTGTCATTGTTTGGAAGTTGGTGAGCACATCCACCTCACAGTGCAGAATTGCAGGGTTCGATTCCAGACCCCTGCCTTATTGTGTGGAGTTGGCATGTTAGAGGAGTCACATTCACACTTACGAACAATCCAGAGTGTTGCATTAACCTGCCATGCATGTTTTTGGAACGTGGAAGTGAATTGGTGTACACTTCACACAGGAAGGTATCAGGCGGGTGTGCTCACCAGTCGTCCACTGTGCCGCCCAGACTTTCTGTGGAGGAAAGTATCTTAGCGACTGCTTTGATTATTTGTCCCTGTCCTTACAGACATGGGAAACAGTTTGATTGTAGTCCAGGCAAAGATTCGAGACACAAGCATGCAACTCCCAATTTATCCCTCAGAGAAGCTATCAACAGTTAAGTGTTGTTGCCCCACCCTTGAATTAATGAATATTAATTTAATAAAGAACTAATGTCTTCTGAGTCCTCTTGGGTTATAACGTCAATAGTTTGACTTGTGTCCCAGCTGGTGTGACCCCATCACAAAAAATAAAAAAATAAAATAAAAGTCCCCAGTAACCATAACTATGTCTAAAGACCAAATTACAACATTCACACCATCAGGGGATGCATTCGATGCAGAACGCAGGCTATTGTCCAGACAGATTGTAGGCAGTTTTAATTACACATGTGCATTGGATACCCACCGAGCGCAGAGCACAGTGCAATGTTGCTACTGTATGTATGAACAAATTACCTGACTAGTAAGTATAAGTAGCTTATATCACATTTTTAATCTCACATGAATTGGTTGGCATACAGCTGTACTCACACTACAGTATGACAGAAGTTGGAGAACAGTTAAAAGCAAACCCACAAATCATTCATGAGTAATGTTTGACAAATTACTTTCAAAAAGTAATTAGTTGTAGGTTGTTATGAATTTCTGTCCCCAAAACGTAATGAAATTAGTAACTGACTTACTCCCTCAGGAATGCAATTGGTGAAAAGGAAAGTAATCTTGGATTATTTAAAAAATAAGTTAATCAATAAAACTTCAAACATGCCCCTCGATTTTTGTGTAGGCTTCACAAGCCAGTTACATGGAGATGAGCAGCAAAGGTTCTTTCATTTAGGCCTTAAGTAAATTATTTTCGACTAACTTTCAACAGTAACTGCTTTTAACTCAATGTAGTATGAAAAAAAGGTCAGACAGCTTCCAAGAAATTGGTACATGCTTCACTTCAAAGTATTTCCTACAAAACATTCTCCTTAACAGTTGAAACAAACAAAAAACTTCTGTGTTGTCCTGTAATTTAAATAAATCAAAGTATCACACAACTACAGTCAACTCACACTTATTGTAGGCCTCAATTCAACAAGTAAATCTAGTGTGAATGTTATTCGTACCAAACATTTTTTTTGGACACAGAAGTAATCGAAAAGAGTTTGAAGAAAAAAGGCTGATGTGTTGAAGAGAAACCTCTCCAGATGTGGCAGATTCAAAACAATGCCACCATCCTTGAAGAACAAAGCCACCAATTAAAATGAAATTACCATCAGATAAGTGAGGCAACATTTTCGCCAATCTTAATAAGGCATTTTCCGAACTCAGAAGGACCCAAACCACTTATTTCAATCCACCTCCCCCTTTCAAAGTACTGATGATATTTGTCACTTTTCAATTGCTCACATCAATCAATTACAAATAGACTTAGCATGCAGGGTCAACCACCCTGTGAGAAACACCTGTCATTCTCCCGATGAAGGGTGTGGGAGTTCTTCTATCCACTCCCCACTGGCACTTTGTTATGTTCACTGATAATTTCCAAGCTAGCAATCACATTATTAAAGCCCACCATCACGTTACGGCATTCATCCTCACATGTCTCTGACAACCTACAACTGTTTTGCACCCCCACTGCTCAAAGTTGTGCAAACACGATTACCCTTGACCCAGTCTTGTTCCTGTGACACATTTGGCATTTTTCGAGATGCATCTACATTGGAACTAAAGTACTAAGTTTCTATGTTTGGAAACAACATCCAAGAGAGCTAGAAATTATTTACTCTGCAAACGCATTAAAAGGGAAATTGGATATTGAAGTCTGCCAAAGACTGCTAGAAAGGGGTTTAAAACAAGACTATAGCCTAATAATTAATGTATAAATCACAAATCCGTTCATGGTAATATACTATCGTTGTGCTTATGATTAAAACTTTATAAGTCTGTTTCAGTTGACTGCAGCCACGCTAAGAGCGTCCATGGATTATTTAAGCGGTGTGAGTGAGAAATGTGGAGAGAAGCCTTTCAGCTTCATTCCACAATGGTGCATGGTGTCCATTTGCTGCTTAGATGTAAAATATTTAAAAAGTTAAAAGGACCCACTGGAACAGCCCAGCAAATGCTACCTACTGTAAGATATGTGCATCTTTTATCTCAGAGAATTGTAGAAACTGAGAAGCAGGCAATGTGTGAAAATGCCATCGCAGGTCGAAGTGATCGAGAGAAAAAAAAAAGAAAAGCTTGTCAGTAAAAGTAGCCTCTTTATTTGCCGCGCTGCTTTTAGCTCTCATAAATTTTATACAGACAAGTCAACATTTTCTTAAGAGACTTCCGCATGTTCCAAACATCCGCATACCATTCATCTTCCAAGCCGCTTGATCCTCACTAGGGTCGCGGGGGGTGCTGGAGCCTATCCCAGCTGTCTCCGGGCAGTAGGCGGGGGACACCCTGAATCGGTTGCCAGCCAATCGCAGGGCACACAGAGACGAACAACCATCCACGCTCACACTCACACCTAGGGACAATTTAGAGTGTTCAATCAGCCTGCCACGCATGTTTTTGGAATGTGGGAGGAAACCGGAGCACCCGGAGGAAACCCACGCAGGCCCGGGGAGAACATGCAAACTCCACACAGGGAACATCCGCATACCATACCATTAATTTCGCTCAAGAGGTGTAGCTATATTATTAGTTCAAGGAGAGTATGGTGAAAAAGCATCCATGCACAACCTTAATGTTTTTTTTCTGTTTAAATGATTAAATAAGTGCGCATGTTGGAAAACTAGAGTGGTTTCACTTGCAGTTATCAGTGTAATGTGGCACTGTGCTGGCAGCTCGGCACGCTGCCAGCACAAACTCACGAGGGTGTTATGTTGTTAACAAACAAGCCCTGCATAACACTTTTTTCTCTTTTTATCACAACCTACAATTCAAAGTGGATATGCCAATGACAGAGTAGGGAGTGATGCCAGAGACATTACAATCTGTGTGAAATGGTAACGATGTTTGCCCTCCCATAATCATGCAATTGGAGTGCAGCAAGGGGGAATCACGTGTTCGGATTCAGAAAAGGTAAGAGTTTTTAGGAGGGTTACTCTGGCTTCGAGGTCACAGCATGTGCTTCAACAGCAAAACAATCAAAGCACCAATATTTATGTTTTTGTTCACCCTCCTCAGTGGCAGTGATTCCCAACCAATCATTTCTCACTTTCACTTTAACTATTATTACCAATACAGAGAAGAAAGAGCATTACTGAATGTAACTTATCAGACAGGATAAGGTCAGGAAATAAGTTGATGCATTCCCATAATGACAGCACAGACCAACCTCAATCTTTTTGAGTTGCGGAAGCAAAGTCAAATTAGTAGGTCGGTCGAATAATGAAATGTTTGCAGGATGCAATTCTGAAGCGATGGTCTGCTAGTTAGAATGCCATCATACAAATGCAAAACTGGACACACAAATCACCACATTGACGAGAGGTAAATCGCAGAGTTTATACCTGTCAGTTATGAAGCGAACAAATATGAGTTGTTGCCCCATAAACGTGATAATTACAAATTTCTGCAGGCTTTTGAAAAAAAGTTGCTTGCCCTATTTTTTCCTCCTATGACTTGATGTTATTTTCTACATAACTGTCCTTTGGTAACTTTTTAGAAGCCTGTTGCACATCACAAATGACAAAATCATTGAATCGTCAGCTATGCACCAGCAAATCAATTATGTCTGATTTATTACTGTGCCGAAGCTCTTGAATTATGCCAATACAGATCTGTAAAGCATCTTGGCAAATCAATTTTATGTCCTTAAAGTCAAATTGTTTCTTGAGATGCATGCTAGTGCTGTGTTTTAAATGTCAGTATTACAATCAACAAAGAGAAAGTTTCAAACAGCTATGAAAACGGGTACAATGCATTTGATGAGTTGCATTTTTTTTTTCCTATGGTATACGGAGACTAACACAGAGGGCCGAATTTACGAAATTCACTAGAGGATGCACAGAACTCAAACTGATGTTCCGTTCAAGGGAGGTAACCCGGTCGTGTTCAAATGACCGAATACTGTATTCGGGTGATAGAAGGGGTAACCCATGGGTATGCGGGTTTTCTAAAACCCTAATATGAGCATATTTGGGGTTTTGTGTCTGTTTACATGGCCTTTCAAAACTGGAAAATTGGTGATGTTTAGGTTTTGAAAGGAGGATTGACTTGACTGCATGTTAATGTAGTCGATGACAGAAAAGGGGAGGGTGTCTGCTGATAAATCTCAAAGGCCTGTGATGAAAATGAAATTTTCCACGCACTGGAATGAAATTTTCGGCGGGAGTCATGTCCATCTCATAAGACAATTACAAAAGCTAATAAGGAGCTACCACACACTTTCAGTATCGAGTGATTCAAGTCTTTGGGGGAGTTATTCTAGCCTGGGTCTCAATTTACAATCAGGAGGATACATTCTGTGTTGTCTGCAGAAGCATAAACCCGGACTCGGGTTTAATCTCTGTGGCGGATCGAATCAGATTTCCCTTGATTCATAATTCCTACGTATGAATTGAATGCTATATTGCTTTCCTTGAGTCCCGGGATGCATTTGACCAACTTAAACATGACCTGCATGTCCAAAATTATTTTGATACATTCTCACATCGTCATTTGAAGTTAGTGGCATGAATACGATCATTATTTTTATTATGTCCACAATAACTTTGTCTTTCTTTTGTAATTGTGGTGAAGAATAGATGTGTATAATTTCCACACCGGAGTCATCTGAATTTGTAGGCTCTCCTGTTGCTGATACGCCAGACTTGTCCACTGTCAGTGGATTATTTAAAGCCTCGTTGTTCATCATGAAAGCGACTCAATCTTGTTATCGCTCACACACAAATATTTATTTAACAAAAGACTTGTTCTGAGCCTTTGCCATGGTTCGATCCTCATGGTCTTAGAGCTGCATTAGACTACAGCCACAGAAGATGGCTTTTCTCCACCCCCACCTCGAAAAAATGATTAAGGGCCTGTAACAATCTTGTACACCCCCTCAATCTGTCTGAACACTACTGATGTGTTTCAATAGTTTCAAACACAACCCCCCCCCCCCCCAAAAAAAAATACATGAAACTAAAATGCCAATTTATTTATTCAGGTCAAAGGACAAACTGTTAGGTGTGTTTATGATGTTATGTTGCATTAAGTACAGGATGTTAATCAGTGTTCTTTGAAGCTGTCAATGTCCAATTTGCATCTCAACGCTGTCCTGTGAAAAAACACAAATGCCCAATTTTGTCATTGTTAAGTTAACAAAAAAGAATGAATTCATTTCAGACATCCTATTGATGTAATTTTTTTTTTATGATAAATTCCCCCCCCCCCCCCCCCACACACACAGGTCAACGACGAGTCATGTTGAAAGACTCTCTATCCCAAGATAATTGAAGACAATGATCGTGGGATCAAAAGTCACAAAAATGCGTTATTTTTTGTGTGGTCATTGATAAACACATTTACAAAACCTCACTGAGACATTTTGATGGGGGTTGTATTTGCTGCTGTCAGAAAGTTTTCCTCAGATTTAATGGGTTTATTTAAACACTTACCGAGCCTTTCATCCTTGCTTGAAGCTTGAATCTTAAATGAGGATTGTATGAATACAATCAATTTTAATTCTTGAACTTTCTTTATTTCTGATTCTTTGGTGAGTTAATGAACCATTCCGAGTTTGGAAGGTACTGAGTGAGCAAATCCTTTGTCAATAACTCAAATGTGATGTTTCAGGCAGCAGAGAAGTTGGCATCAAGGTTTTAGCGATAATAACTCCAAAAGAGCTTGTTTTCGTTAATATTTATTTTGGAAGCTGATACCTTCTCAAAATCTGAAATGTCATTGTAATGAGTGTAATGCGAACTGAATATACTTAATGACTATTTCTTTTTGTGCAGAATCAAGCAAAATACTACACTGTTTCAGGAAACAGGAGAACTATATTCATATCTGATGAACGAGCATGTTTGGATACTCGACTTTTACTAAAATAGCCTGAGTGGAAATGAAGTGACACATTAGTGCCGGGGCTATTTAACTATTTGTCAGAGGAAATTAGAGTGACTGCTCTTTATGACGGTGGTGCACAGCAAATTAACTGGAGGAGAAGTCTCAATTCATTTTACGCTGAAGGCAGGTCAGGGTTGAATTGCACCATTTGGCTTTGGAAACTAAAGTCCATGCATTTCTTGATTACCTTAACAGAAGCACAGGGTGGCCTTTATGGGTCCTGGAGGATGGGTGTGGGGAGAGCCCTGCCCGTAATAATCATTTGCTGGATATGATCACTGACAGCTATAACCTTCCGGCACTTTTACCACCAGCCGCAACCATCATTTGCTTATTAAATTCAACAATGTACACTAATGGGTGCACTATTATTGATATTTAGGGAGTTTTTCCTCCTCCACTGGTGTAGTATGTGAACATTAATTATTTAAAAAAAACTAAAATAAAAACTTAAAAATACATGAATGTCAATCATGAAAAAATGAATTTTACAGATGGTTAATACTATGTTCTGCTTGATGGTGAAAAGTAGAGTCCCACGATAGACCACATGCACGGTCAAGCAAAACATTAGTTACTGTATTCATGAAATGTTCTGATCCCATCCAAAATAATAGAATTAAAAAATAAAATATTTTGCAACATCTCATTCAGGGCCTAATGTCGGAAGAGTTTGCTCGTGCAAAAAGGGGGCAAACTGGTCACACAACATACCCACTAACAGTTCACCCTATTCTGATCGAACAAACACAGAATTTGCGCCTACGATTTGGGATCTTAGTTAATCAACTCCTTGGCTCAAAAATATTTTGCATTCATCAGGAAGAGAGATTTTGAAGCACTTTAGAAAGCAATTAGATTTCTTCTTTGTTCTGCTTCGACAAATTGTATTCAGAGCATAAACGATCGCTGTCTGCTGGTGTACCCAATGTTGCCCAGGATTAGAGTTCACCTATCAGATGGTAACTACAGTGATATTGATTGCTTGAGCTTCACTGGAGGTAGCTGTGATTGACATTTAATGAAAGCACAGCAGGGAAAAGAAGCATGTCGAAAAAAACAGAATGTACTGTCTGCGCTCTGTGAGTTTCAAATTGGAAGATCTTTTTACTCTTGGTCTCAAATGTTAAATGCAAGTATCCCCATACCACCTTGATGATTAGCGAAAAAGAAAGAAAGAAAATCAACTTCAGACTAATCAAATTTACCTCTCATTTGCAAAGTATTTTATTTAGAAAAGTGGCCAACTCTGTCTGTCTTTCCCGCATTCCACTTGTCTCTTTTTGCATATCGAAGTAAGGCTACAAGCTTAAAATGACCAAAAATAAACTTCCCCAGAGACCATCTTTGAAAAACAGGGAAGTACATATTAAAATGAAAAATCAACATGTGTATAGTATCTTGACAGTGATGTTGTTTACATCATCATCATTTGATGCTCAAGCACAGTAGCCTGCTGTTGATTGCTAAAGTCCCATTCTGGTTGGTTAAGCATGAGTTGGTGGTCCACCACAATACTAAAGTGGTAAATAATAGATCATGTTATGCACGATTCATTAGACTTGCTGTTTTCACTCAATCCGGGCCAAACCATAGTCAAGAAAAATGCCATCAAACAGCACCATTTTATTTTATTCTCCGTCTCGAGGTGTGTGTGAGCAGCGGGTCAACATGGAGAAAATATCTCGACGGAATGACACACGAAGATGAATACTTGCAAAACCTTTCAAGGTCTTCAGATGACCCTTAGAGAGTTGGTTGTTGCTTCGACAGTAAGTACAGCTGGAGCACAAGGTTCAGTTATCAGTGCACTCAAGTTTGCATCGCAAAAGGTGATTCATTTACACAAGAAGCGTCTGTAGGTTTTTTTTTCTAGCTAAATTTATTGAGGAATTTATTGAAACATGCTTTCTCCAAAAAAAAGTCTGAATATGGAGGCGTGTACAAAATATATCTTCACCATTTTCAGAGGTTCTTCTTATTCTTATTCATCCCATGGCCTAAGAGGCCGTCGGGGTGCCATGGTGGAGGTCTGGGCAGTCAGGGATCTCCAGCACTCTCGGTCCTTAGCTGTTCGTAGCAGGGTCTGGAAGCTGCAGTTAGTCCATTCCTTAATGTTGTCCATCCAGCACTTTCTCTGTCTGCCTCTTCTCCGTTTCCCTTCCACTGTCCCCTGTAGGATGGTTTTGGATAGTGAGGTATGCCTTGTAACGTGGCCATACCAGGCCATTTTGCGACGTTTTACCGTTGACAGTACGGGGTCCTGTTCTCCAGCGAGGGTGGTGACTAGCTGTCTGACATAGTCATTTGTCCGGTCATTTCAGAGGTTCACAACTTGAAAATTAATACTTTTTGTGAAGGGGGATATATATATATATATATATATATATATATATATATATATATATATATATATATATATATATATATATATATATATATATATATATACAGCTCGGGTCCTCTACAAGAGGCCAGGAAGCTTGAGGGTTCTGCGCAGTATCCTTGCTGTTCCCAGCACTGCACATTTCTGGACTGAGATGTCCGATGTTGTTCCCGGGATCTGTTGCAACCACTCATCTAGTTTGGGGGTCACTGCCCTGAGTGCTCCGACCACCACAGGCACGACTGTCACCTTTACCTTCCAGGCTCTCTCCAGCTCCTCCAGCCCTTGGTATTTCTTGAGTTTCTCATGTTCCTTCTTCCTGATGTTTCCATCACTTGGGACCGCTACATCCACTACAACGGCTTTCCTCTGCCCTTTATCTATGATCACGATATCTGGTTGATTCGCTATTACCATCTTGTCAGTCTGGATCTGGAAGTCCCACAGGATCTTCGCTCTGTCATTCTCCACCACCTTGGAGGTGTTTCCCATTTGACCTTGGGGTTTCCAGTCCATACTCCGCACAGATGTCTCGGTAGACTATGCCAGCCACCTGGTTATGGCGTTCCATGTAGGCTTTCTCTGCCAGCATCTTACACCCTGCAGTTATGTGTTGGATCGTCTCAGGTGCCTCTTTGCACAACCTACACCTTGGGTCTTGTCTGGTGTGGTATATCTGGGCCTCGATGGCTCTGGTGCTCAAGGCCTGCTCCTGAGCAGCCAGGATGAGTGCCTCTGTGCTGTCCTTCACGCCAGCCCTCTCTAGCCACTGACAGGACTTCTTGAGATCAGCCACTTCGGTTATGGTCCGGTGGTACATCCCGTGTAGGGGCTTGTCCTCCCATGATGGTCCCTCTTCCAGCGCCTCATCTTCTGTTCCCCATTGTTTGAGACATTCTCTGAGTACGTCATCCGTTGGAGCCTTCTCCTTGATGTATTCATGGAGCTTGGATGTTTCATCCTGGAGAGTGGCTCTCACACTCACTAGTCCCCGGCCTCCTTCCTTTCGGCTTGCGTACAGTCTCAGGGTGCTGGATTTGGGATGGAACCCTCCATGCATGGTTAGGAGCTTTCGGGTCTTAACGTCCGTGGTCTGAATCTCTTCCTTTGGCCACCTTATTATTCCTGCAGGGTATCTGATCACTGGCAGGGCATCGCTGTTTATTGCCCTGGTCTTATTCTTGCCATTGAGCTGGCTTCTTAGGACTTGCCTCACTTGCTGGAGGTATTTGGCCGTAGCCGCTTTCCTTGTTGCCAGTTCGAGGTTGCCATTGGCTTGTGGTACACTGAGATACTTGTAGCTGTCCTCAATGTCTGCTATTGTTCCTGCAGGGAGTGAGACCACTTCAGTGCGGACTACCTTTCCTCTCTTAGTCACCATCCGACTACATTTCTCAAGCCCGAATGACATCCCGATGTCGCTGCCGTAGATCCTGGTTGTGTGGATCAGGGAATCTATGTCCCTTTCGCTCTTAGCATACAACTTTATGTCATCCATGTAGAGGAGGTGAGTGATTGTAGCTCCATTTCTGAGGCGGTATCCATAGCCTGTCTTGGTGATTACTTGGCTTAGGGTGTTCAGTCCTATGCAGAACAGCAGTGGGGAGAGTGCATCACCTTGTTATATGCCACATTTGATGGACACTTGGCTAAGTGGCTTGCCTTTGGCTTCAAGTGTAGTTTTCCACATCCTCATCGAGTTCGCAACGAAGGCTCTTAGGGTCCTGTTCACCTTATACAACTCCAAGCATTCAGTGATCCATGTATGTGGCATCGAGTCATAGGCTTTCTTGTAATCAATCCAAGCTGTGCACAGGTTGGTACGTCGGGACCTGCAGTCTTGTGCGACTGTTCTGTCAACCAGGGTCACCAGCCATTGTGCACTGCTGTTGTGTGCAACCCCCTTCTCTCAGTTTACTGTCTTGGTGGGTCAGCTCTGTTGTTTGGACCCTGCCACTGAAAGTACACTTTCGCAGGTTGTGTTGCGAACAGCCTGTTTATTCGTCTGGCCTCATTCTCTTTCGTGTACCGCTTTAGGTGGCTGGACAAGGCGTGGAGCCTTTGTTTGGCAGTGTTAATTGCTTCAGGTATCGTCATCTGGATTTACCTCTCGGCCTTTTCATCACACCTCTCTGGACCTCCGTCAATTGACTCACATCTTTCCGAGCCGCCTTGATTTTAGCCTCCAACCGTCTTTTCCATCGTGGGTAACGTATCTCATGGCTTCCATGGTTGCGCTTATAACCAAACATCTCAGGGATCACTGATACTGAAGCGTATATCAGCTCATTGGTTTCCGTGATCGTTATGGTATGGATCGCCCTCAGTGCTGCATTCACACTTTCCATGAGACTTTCAGGTGGTACTTCACATAGCCGTCGTAATCGGTTTCTAGGTTGCCCAGCTTTCATTCTCACCATGATCTTAGCTTTCAGGTCAGTTGCTGCCTCGCTCAGCATTTCATTCATTGGGGCTGGCCTCCCACTCTCATCATCTGCATTCTTGCCTCCCAATCTCTGGTATGACCTCCTCCTCTGATCTGGCAGCCTGTGGCCCTTCACCATGGAACCTGCGTTGTAGCTCATCGATCTCAAGTTGTGACAGCAGTTGCCGTTTGTGGATTTTGGAACACTGAGCTACTAGTTGTTTAGTGGTCAACCGTGACTGTGGGTTTCGAAGTAACCATTTAGCCCACGTTCTCTGCATGTAACACCTCTGACTAGGGTTGCTTGAGTAGTAGCATTCCAACAGAGCCATGTTGTCATATCTCGCCCATCTCTGCTTTGTTCCAGTAGCCCATTTTTCGTCAAGGTGCTCTGGTTCCTAAGCACCTGACGCAGACCTTGTTTGGCCGGGCGACGTCTGAACCGGCATGTCATTCATTTTACTGTCTCTTCAAGAAGTGCTCTTCAAGAGCCTTGCTTTTTTTGTTCTTTTTTGTTGTTTTTGTCTTTTTGTTTTGTCACGTTGTTTGTTGTTTCATCGTGTGGACCTGATATGGACTGTTTTCAGCGTTTTTTGGCCACAACATTTGTCAAAGCTTGGTGGTTGCGCCTTCTCAGCAGCATGCCTGTACCACCACAGATTTTGATTGGGAGGAATGTCGGCGCCATTGACTGGCGGTGCCGGACAGACCTGGGGCGCTTGTGTTTTTTGCGCCTGTAATGGGCAGCATTTTTCACTACCCCGTTTTGTTCAGTGGAGATGTCGGCGCTGTTGGACAGTCGGCGTTGGTGGAGCTGGATGGATGGCTGCTGAAGTTGAGGATGAGGAGATTAGAGCATCGGCGCAGAGCGCCGAAGCGTATTTGGAACCGAGAGTCGCCGCTTGGAATTGAAATGGATTTGCATGGGACAGAAGAAGTGAACAAATCTCTTTTTTCGTCAATGGATGCTAAAGCTGCTTGTTGACTTTGAAACTTAGCATGTAGCCGACGTGTGCACATTTTGAGCATGACGTCTCTGATCCATTGGTTAAAGGACACTTTGATTCTCTCCTCTTTCATCTCAAACAGCTTCAAACAACAAAGCGTGTGACGGAAAAGTGGTTAGGACTGCACGACTGTCCGCGTTTTATGTTATGTGCTGTGTTTATTATTTTACTTTATGTTAACTGTTTTGTTAAGCGCTTTGTTACAGCTGCCGCTGTTGTGAAAGCGCTATATAAATCAGCATGTATTGTATTGTATTGTATTGTGTATATATTAGAGTTGTCAGTTTAGCGCGTTTTTACTGGCATTAATTTAAATCAATTTTAACGGGATTAAAATTTTTCTCGCCAGATTAACGCGGCCCACGTCACAGGCGGATGTTGCATTGCTCTATTAATACACCAGAACAAAACCACAAGCTCGCTGCAGAAGTCCACGCCCATGTCTGTTTTGCCAGCCACGGAATCATGAGACACCGAAAACGGATACTAAAGAGTTTATGAATGGAAAGTTTACTTTTAAAAAGTTGCCTGATTGCTCCACTGACAAGACCAAAGCTATCTGTTCTTCTCTCTCTCTCTGTATCATACACTATACAGGTATACGACGTATGCCACTGACACGATTGTTACTTCTTTGGAACTATTTTGTGTGGAAGGTTACAGTGTTCTGCGTCCATATAAAAAGAGCGGGTGGCGCTTCTCTGTTTGTCTGACAGTGGTAGCGACCTAGCGAAAATGAAACGTCTCCAGTGTTGTCATCGAACCAAGTGTAGTCATTCGAAATGAGGTCTACACAAAAACTGTAGAGACTTCCGCACAAGAAGGACCGACAAAATTAACATAGCCTGACTGTGTTAGGGGGAGTGACCCCCCCCCCCCCACACACCTTTCAGAATGGTTTGCCCCAGCAGTACGGGGAAAGTGCGTGCACTTTTTTGTACGGCGGGCAGTTTTGAATACAGTGGCACATAATGAACGCTGGTGTCCGGTGTCTCGTTATTCTTCAACAAACATACAGAAACAGACTGCTGTGTTCAAAGTAAACTTGAGAAAAACGAAGTATGCAACCATGGTTTAAATCTACTATAGGCTGAGTACTAGTTTACCTTAGATGTGCACTTTATAATGTTATATTGCTCTGTTTTGATTTTATAAAAAAAAAGCTGTTAGAGCAGCTGTTGTGTGACAACATATTTTTTTCACTGTTGTTGATGGATAGTAATATTGTGTTAGAGATTATGTGTGAATAACTGCTCCAAGTGAAAAATGTTCATGTAAAATTGAAAATAGAAATTGTTATTTCAGTAAATATTTGCATTTGGCACGTAGAAAATTGATTCATGATTCCATGTTGATGAGAGCATTAAAATGGGGGAAAATTGGACAAAAAATGTAAAAGTAAATTAATAAACAATAAAAAATGTGTGCGTAATCACAATTATTTTTTTAGTCCATTTGAGTTAATTATGACAGTTGCATTTTTAATCAGATTAAATATTTTAATCGTTTGACAGCTCTAGTATATATATATATATATATATATATATATATATATATATATATATATATATATATATATATATACACACACACACATACACTTCAACTTCCAACATACTGACATCGATGCCCTGAAAGATTACTCTTTCATCGCTCTATCAGGAAATTGACCTGCTGTCTCAAATTACCGCAGATGATACAGTTGGAGGTGTAATTAAAAAACAATTAGTAAATGTGGCAGGCAAAGAGCACCTTCAACCCCTCCGAAGACACCAACACCCACCTCGGCTAAATGAAGCCATTAAGCATGCTTGGTATAACTTTTGGGTCCAGGTGTGTGTAGGCAGAATCCAACAGTCCTACTGTCACACTAATGAGTTTTGCAACACATTTGAACTCAGTGTTAGGTTTGAGAAAAATTGTATCTGCATTTAATTTGCCATATAGAAGAGCAATATGTATATTTTTCTAAAGTATTGGAACAGGAATAATTAAAATGGACAAAAGTTAGAACTTAAAGAAGACAAATTATTTATCTTTGACACAATTACCCCCCCCCCCCCCTTCCCCGGATGTCTTAATAAAAGCTCTCTTACATTATTCTTGAAAATACATAAAGATAAAGGATAAAGAATAACAGAACAGGGCAGCCCGGTAGGCCAGTGGTTAGCACGTCGGCTTCACAGTGCAGAGGTACCGGGTTCGATTCCAGCTCCGGCCTCCCTGTGTGGAGTTTGCATGTTCTCCCCGGGCCTGCGTGGGTTTTCTCCGGGTGCTCCGGTTTCCTCCCACATTCCAAAAACATGCGTAGCAGGCTGATTGAACACTCTAAATTGTCCCTAGGTGAGAGTGTGAGTGTGAATGGTTGTTCGTTTCTGTGTGCCCTGCGATTGGCTGGCAACCGATTCAGGGTGTCCCCCGCCTACTGCCCGAAGACAGCTGGGATAGGCTCCAGCACCCTGGCGACCCTAGTGAGGGTCAAGCGGCTCGGAAGATGAATGAATGAATGAATGAATGAATAAATAACAGAACATTGAATATTCATTTGAAATTACTCTGTCTTGGAGGGGTGGTTCTGTGTCATGCAAATGAGCTTGTGCTCACCATAACCCATGAGTATGATTTTCAACTTTTCATTACCATGACGACCCAAGTGGTGCTGGGTCTTTACTGGCGAGAGAGGTTAAAGGAACATAACGTAAAATGCATGTTGACTGCCCAGAGGAAAAGCCATGACACAAGCAAATCCCCTTTCACACTGGCCATATACGCTTGCCATATTGTATATGAAAGATTGTGGGTTAACCAGCAACATTGCCGGGTTTTGGTGCATTATTCAGGGTGAATAACAGGAAACCGTGACCAGAGTGCGGAATTTAAGACACAAGACTCGCTGCTCATGGCATTTCCAAGGTGAGGACAAACACATCCTCTTCCCACAAGCGTATTTAACAGTTTGGTGCTGTCTGATTGGCCAACCTTGAATGTGTACCTTTCTCCACAATATCAAAATATTTACCACTGCTACTTATAAGACTCTGTACACTCATACACTTCAGAAATTGAAATCTCGCCAAAATAAAAAGCTCATTGACATTACAAGTCACACTCATGCAATGCTGTGAGGCATTTTAAGAAATCTTTGGAGACTCAGTTGAAATCGTTTTTCATATCAGTCCTCATGTTTAATTTCCCAACCCAAGGAAATGGAGAGTAATTTTTGCCCATTTTGTCTTCTCTTTGTCACTGACTTCATAGCCTCCAGATCTGTAAATGTCTATCATTTCACTGGTGTTTCAATCAGAGTGGTCTCGTTTGTTTACTGGCAGTTCTTTTAAATTAAAAGGTCACAATCTGCCTGTCAAGCAATTATGTTTGCCTTCTGGCCAAAAAGCATTAGCTATTTCAAATGAAGATGCAACCATTTTACCTTGTTGGTGATCCATGTGATTAAATGACACTTTTCTCCCCAAGTCTCTTTTACATTAATGAGGCTACAGTCTACATTCAGAGCATCACACTCATCTATGTTTGATGTAAAGACAATGCCAACGGAAAAAAAAACAACAACAACAAATGCAGTAGAAACTGTGACACACAGTTCTGTAGCACATCCCCTGTATTGTCAATGATCTTTTATGCCCTTTAAACTGCCCCATACTTTATTGCTCTATTTTATTGAATGTGCATTAATAATAAAACTGGACCCCACGCTTGAGACATAGCTTACTTGGCCATAGCACAAATGCACCCACCATATTTTGGTTTTTCTGGTGATGTACTATCAAATGATGTTTAAGAGACTCAATGAAATGTTAATGTGCTGCATTAGCATTCTGCCAGTTTATTCGTAACAACTGTTTTTAAAACCGATACATTTTAAAGGTATAAAGGTCTCCTAATCACCGGAGGTATTAAATCCAGGTCCAGAAAGCAAAAACCCTGCCACACTTTGACTTTAGCCACAGGTGACTCTACTCAAGCACGCAGGTAAATTAGCTCCCCAGGAGCTTGTGAATTACACACCTCTGTTAATTGCATGGGTGTGTTGGGCTGTCATGAAGAGGAAGGGATCCGCAATAGCAAATTTTCATCACTGGAAATAGATTCACATCCAAGCGACAGCACAATTCTAGTCAAGTTGTTAATGTTGTGTCCATCCTTTTTCTGAACTGCTTATATGTCTGCAATATTTTAAGCAGTAAAATCCACTGAATTGGTTCAGTGTTTAAACATCCGGCTGGAACTTACATTCTAAGAGCCACCAATATACAATTCTGCTTCAAGGTACAATAATGAGCACCTCGTGGACGGGCCTGCACCCATGGGCTCCGGCTGTTTGCAGCCCAAAAAGGCAACATGGGTACCCCTGTCCCATGGGCACAAAACCTGTGGCAGGGGCGAAAAGGGTCAGGCACAGTGAGAGCTGGGCGGTGGCTGGAGGCAAGGACCTCGTGGGTTCAATCACCAGCTACAGAAGCTGACTCGAGGGATGTGGAATGTTACCTCTCTGGCAGGGACTTTCTTCCTCAGCGCCTGTGCAGAATGATAATAAAATACATATGAGATCTATGTGCACTTGACAACAGGACACCCTAGGTTACAGTTGATGATGGACATTGTGGTTGTGTTCTCGGGCAGGTCTTGGACATTTGGGTGAAGACAAGGGTGGTGCTGTCTACTAATCACCAACTGGTGAGGCATTTACAACGATGTTGTGGGAAGATGCCAGTCCCACCAGGACGAAAATCACACTGTTCGAATTCAGTATTTGTCTTACCAATGTACCCTCCAGCACTGAATACAAGCTTACCAGCATGCCCTCCAGTCTATCTTCTTAAAAAGGGGGACCACTACCCTCGTCTGCCAATCCGGAGACACTGTCAACGAGGCAGTGATTTATGTTCGTAACCTCGCCTGTGGTCGCGTGATATGGGTCATGAGCAAAAAAAAAAAAAAAAACAACAACATCCCGAATACAAGCGGCCGAAATGAGTTCCCTCCTGCGTCGAGTGCTCGGGCTCACATAACGATAGCGTGAGAAGCTTGATCATCCAGGAGGGACTCAGAGTCGAGCAGTTACTGGTACGCATTGAGAGGAGCCAGATGAGGTGGCTCAGCCATCTGGTTCGGATGCCACCAGGACACCTCGCTGGTGACGTGCTCCAGGCACGTCCCACCGGGAGGAGGCCCTTGGGACGACCCAGCTGATGCTAAAGAGACTATGACTCCTGGCTGGCCTGGGAATGCCTTGGAATTCCCATGGAAGAGCTGAAAGACCTGGCTGGGGACAGGAAAGTCAAGGCTTCCCTGCTAAAGGTCCTGCCCTGCGACTCGACCCCGAATAAGCGGAAGAAATTTGCTGTATGGATGGATTGACGTAGAATAATGCTACATTTTAACTGACATGTTCAAAGAAGCAACACAGCAATAAGCACATTGTCTCATAAAGACCTTTCATGTGTCTTCCATGGAAATGTATATTCTGCATATTCACTGAATATGGCTGGTATGTGAACTCAAATTATTCCATCTACTGAATATTTCCATGTTATATACCGACTGGCCTCATTGAGGTTGCATATGCTGTACATGAACACTTTGAGACAGTAATTCATGCCTTTGTCACATCCCGGCTCGATTACTGCAACGCCCTGTACTTTGGAGTCAGCCAGTCCTCCATCAAGCGCCTTCAGCTGGTACAGAATGCCGCTGCTCGCCTCTTGACTGGTACTCGTAAGAGGGAGCATATAACTCCTACTTTGGCATCCCTTCACTGGCTCCCCATTCATTTTAGAATTATTTTTAAGATCCTCCTCTTTGTTTTCAAATCTCTGAATAATCTCGCGCCACCTTACCTCTCTGAGCTCATACGCCCCTACACCCCTGCCCGGCGCCTCAGGTCTGTGGACCAGTCTTTGCTAGACGTACCAAGAACTAAACTGAGGCTCAGAGGGGATCGAGCCTTTTCTGTTGCTGGTCCATCTCTCTGGAATGACCTCCCACTGAACATTCGGCAAGCCTCCTCGCTGCCCATCTTTAAATCCCTCCTCAAAACTCACTTGTATTCTTTGGCGTTTGACTCAGCATGACTTAGATTTGCTATTGGTTTTACTGCTTGGTGCTTTCTACCGCCTTATTACTTATTACTTATTACTGATTCGTCTTACTGTTTATTGTATATGTTAAATCGCTCCATGTACAGCACTTTGTATGCAGCGATGGCTGTTTGAAAGTGCTCTATAAATACTGTTGACTTGACTTGACTTGACTTGACATGTAACCTATTCAACCTGACGTCGGACAAGAAACGGGTTACATATTGACAAACTACCATTCACACAGACACATTCACCCATGTGGGCAATTTACCATTTTACAGTTAACCGACGAAACACTGTTTTTGGAACGTGGCAGAAAAACAACAGAAACACCCCCAAACAAAACAACAAAAAACACCCCGCATAAAAATCTAACACCACACAGATATATGTGGTTACGAGATTGACTGTGAGGCCGATGTGCTAACTATGGCACTGTGCTGCCATAAATCACTTCAACACATGCCATCGACGAGGTTCATGAACCCTATTATATGTGTAATTCCAAAGGGAGCATTTTAGTTTAAAATATCACAGTCTGTTGAATTGGTTGCTATTCCCATGCAATTCTACAAAAATAAGTTTTATTTATCGAGAGCAATACCAGTGACTTCCACAAAATGTCCTCCTGACTTGTCAAGTTTTTCTACAAATTAGATTGCATGGTTCTTTTTAACTCTCCAGGTCTAAAATCCATCACTTTAAAAATCAGGTAATGCTTATTGACATTTTATCTTCAACTTCAAAAGTGAAACCAATGTTTGCCATGGCTTCTAATGCTAAACCCAATTAACTTCCCGAGTGAAGAGTCACAAGCTCAATTTGGGGTCAGGTTTATTCTGAGTAAGTACGTACATTGTATTTGCACAAGCAGGTTTTTGCCATCACGAGCAGTGCTTCTTCCCATCTTTATCTAAAATACACTAGTCTCAAAATAACATTTTGAGGGGAGATCTTAATAATTCCCTTCTTAATACACAGTTGCCTGTATTCCTGACACCTGTATAATAATGACAAACCTTCTGTTCCTGCCATCAACACCACTGGTTTCTTTGCACATTAAAAATAGTAGAAGTTCTTTGTCATTTTTTTATACATCTATAGGAACGATGGTGCCACATGAAGTAAAGACAACTCCATGAAATCAAACAACAGCTTTTAGTTTTACCCACTTTATTTCACCCTGCCCATTGTTACTTTCTCACTTCCAAATACATTCTTCATTAGAAAAAGCAGCACTCGAGGCACTCAATCAAAGAATCCTTGCTTGCACATAAAGGAAAGTGTTACTCTATCCTGTATGTTTTGTTGTTGGTGGCAGTGTTTTTTTTATTTTTAATTTTTTTCCAAAGCTCTCGACATTTGTCAATTTTTGGGGCCATTTCTTTCTAAACATCACTTATTCTATGATTATTTCCTCTGTCTAGACTAGCATGAATAAACCAGATAAGGCCACGGTGATGACAGAGCTAAAACGAACATTAATTTGATCAAATGAGATGCAGATCTACGAAAGAAACACCTTTGCTGTCACTTACTTTGTATTCATCTCCTTCATTTGGGGTGAGTGCTTTCTTGGCACTTTGTAAGACCAATAAATTGGAATACCTAGTTTATTTGGAATTACATCTGTGTAAAATATTAGATACCTTTTCAAATCCTAAGTTCCTTGTAATATTTCTCACAAATGTCTTATATTCAATTTCAAAGAACATTGGCCTGCACAATTTACTGACAGACAAAGCATCTTAACTTTTGAGGACTCCTCTCAAATCCCCGCTCCACTAGGAATCCAATACCATGAAGGACAGAATGTTCACAAACTGGGAATTGGAAAACACATTACATTTATACTTGAGGGGAGGGAAAAGATGATGAAGTCATTTCAGTCAGGATAGCCAATACAAAACTGATACAATGCAAAAATGCAACTAGGTCAACACCAATACCTAACACCGTGTCAAGCATGGAATATTGCTCAATGAATGCTGTTACCATTAAAAAGGTATCATCAATTATTTTCTCGAATATATTCATTTCTATTTCTTCTGTCTTTGTTCTGTCGTGGTGAAGAAGGAGCGGAACCAAAAGGTGAAGCTCTTGATTTACCAGTCTAGCTACATCCCCACGCTCACCTATGGTTACAAGCTGTGGATCATGACCGATAAAACGGAATTGTGGATCCAAGTAGCTGAATTGAGGGTTCTCTGCAGGGTGTCCAGTCTCTCAAGTCTAAGGTGAGACGCTCGGTCATCCAGGAGGGGCTCAGAGTAGAGCCGCTGCTGCTCCTCATCAATAGTAACTAGATGAGGCAACCTGGCATGTGATTCGGTTGCTTCCTGGATGCCATTTTCGAAAGTGTATTAATTTCTATCTGTTTAGACATTAAAACATCCCGACACAATAGATAGGGTGGGATGAATGCGACCAGGCGGAGTACATGCCACAGAATACTGGACATTTTTTTCTCGGACTCACGTTACCCTGGTTTCCCAACATCAGTAGACTTGCTTGTACACTTTGCAATGACAATAAACAGTCTTAATTCCAACACAGTGGTGAAAAGTAGTGTTTGACACGAGTGCATAAGATTCAAGGGACTATCAAAAAGGGGAGGGGGAAAAAAAAAAGAAAAATGGCCTCTGGGCAAATATGTGTTTTACACAGGCTCAGCCTCTAGGTCGCTGTTGGCAAAAGAGCTTGGTTGGTTGTACGGGCTTTGAGGCCATTTGTTTTTACGTGACAGCTTGTGTATCTCCTTCCTTGGAACTGACTACATTTGTGATGCTTTGAGTTGCAGGAAAGGACGACATTCCTCCCTGGTAACGGTTGCATTTTTAAACCAATTGTCATTTTTTTGGGGAACTGGAAGCACAGCATAGACACACACATGCACAATTATATTCAGGGAATTTCTATTTTTAATAGATGCTAGTTACTTCTTTTTTGGGGGGGTTAACATTTTTTGAGGGTTGTGGTTTGTTCAATTTGACCTGAGTTATTGTACCTCATTAAAATGCTTAATTTAGTCTTAATACCGCCAGTATTTCTTCAGCATTAACCGGACTGAAGTGAGAAAATTAGGTAACTCCCCCCAAGTGCACAGATATTTTCAAAACGACATTTTTCATCCACATGCAAACATTTATCTTTTTTTTTCCCTAAAAAAATGAGCTTTTCCAAAACCTCTTCAGCAGCCATGTGTGGGTGAGGAAAGCAGTTTTTTTTACTTGTGTCATTTGAAATGTGTGAAGTGATCAGATGTACTATGTAAATGTTATTTAGAAATAGACCACAACTTTTAATACAAATAATTTTAAAATCTCATTATATGTTGTCTCTAAGATGCTGTGAAACTGATTTTTAGACATCAAGCAAATCAAGTAATGGATGTGTCAAAATGTGCAACAGAGTCTGCTGATGCTGCTTGGTCAGCATTCTGGCCAAAATGAGCTTGCGAGCCAACAAATACGTGTGTGTGCGTTTTCAAACCTTGTGCTGTTTGGATGTAGATCTTTTTCACCCCGTAACTAGGAAAAGATGAGCTTTATTTTTTCAATGTCTGTGGCCAGAGTCTAAATAAATACATACCTACAAACAAAGCGTTATTCTAGTAAGAGATGTTCGACAGAAGAGGGGGAACATAAAAAAACACATCAAGGCTTGTGCACTTAGACGAAGGCAACCAACTCTTCATTAGGTGCAATCGTTCTTCATTAAGTATACCACCACAATGTAATTACACCTAACATCAGCGGTTGGCCTTTCCTTAGAAAGACAACATTTGCTTTTGATTGACAATGTCAGGAATGCTCCACAATAACAAACATAGTGAAATGAATACTGCCCCCCGCCCCCCAGTGTCAGTCAAAGCTGAGTACTGTATTACTGTCTTTGTGAAATCTGAATCTTGGGTTGAAGTTGTAGCTGTTGAGTGCATGCAATCATGCGCCAGACAAATGTTATTTTTGCATATCATGGAAAGAAAGATGCTGTGAAATGAAATAAAAGAAGCAAGAGCAGCCATCAAGCTCGGGGATTGGCGACTGCCAAACCCCGGGCCACAGGCGGCCCTCACCCATATTTGGGGTGGCCCTAGATTTATTCTTAAAAAAAAAAAAAAAGTTTCCTAAACTGTTGGAGACCAGTTTTGAGATGTAACTGGGTTCACCACTAGATTGCAGATTGCAAACCAGTTCTGGGTCCGTCTTCCACCCGAAGTCCGGGGATAGCCCTGCCATGACCATTTTCAGGATAAGCGGTGTTGAAAATGTTTGGATGGATGGAAGATATAATGAACACTTTAATGCTGAAGAGTGGCTCTTTTAGGTATTGTTTTATTGTACACACACCATTCAGGTGACATTTGCAGTTTGAACTTCAGATACCCATTGTATTTTCTGCCAACTACCTGTGTAATCTAGTAAAATAAGGTAGAAGCTCGTTGTCCGCTTTTTTTTTTCCATATAAATCAGCAGGAAGGGGCTTGGGATTGTATATCAGGCAGATGCACTGTAGCCACTGTCACAGCTGCAGGCCGGGTCCCTGAGGGAGCCGTTTGCCAGCCAGCCCTTAAAAAAAAAAAAAAAACTGCCAAAGCACATCTGGGACCCAGCAGGTGCTCTGCAATCCCATGATAGATTGTTGTTTGCCGCTAAACCCTGGGTCTGGTGTCTGTGTATCACTATGCCACTTAAGATTCAGCTGGAGTATGAACATCACGGATTATGCATGCATAACGAACAGAGGACATTTAGTTTCTTGAGACGTTCCTATTGTCAACGTTTATTACCTGCACCAAGGAGGAAATGTTCATGTCCCCCATCGATTTACGCTTCCCTCGACGCCATTTGCCGTCTACAGACGCTATAATGCTGAACTTTTTATAATCGTCACTATCACGCCACTTCCTGAGGCTGCTGAGGAAGCATGGCCTGCCACAGGAGGTGCTACGACAGTTCTACACGGCAGTCATCGAATCAATCCTGTGTTCTTCCATCACGGTTTGGTTTGGGGCCGCCACAAAAAAGGACAAAATCCGACTTCAACGGACAGTTAGGACGGCGGAAAAAATCATTGGCACCGCCCTACCCACTCTTGAGGACTTGCACACTGCAAGAATCAAGACAAGGGCACGGAAAATCATCCTGGATCCCCCGCACCCTGCCTACCACCTTTTTCAGCCACTCCCCTCAGGCAGACGCTACAGATCCATGCGCACCAAATCCAGTAGACACTTAAACAGCTTCTTCCCTCTAGCCATTAACTCCTTAAACAGTCACTGACATAGTCACTCTTCTTGCACCACAAAATGGTACTACAAAACTACTGGTTACTCTAAAATGGTTCAATGATTTTGTTGTTTACGATGATACTAGTGCAGCGTGTTATACCGGAGACAAATTCCTTGTGTGTTCTACATACTTGGCCAATAAAGATGATTCTGATTCTCTGATTCTGATTCTGATGTTCGTCCCAGTTGAAAAGGTGGCGAAAGGTGAAAATTCAAAATAAAATGTTTCCTTTTGCGAAACTGATTAGCCTGTGCTTACAATCGAAATATTTTCAAAAATATGCAGAACATGTTTTTGTCTCATTAGCTCAGGTTTTTGACTTGTTGCGCTGATGTAGAATCTTGTTACACTTCCTTTTGACCGGGATGAAACTGCGTCCTTTCTCGCTGTCAAAATCCTATTCAAGCTGTTCACTAATTGATTTCCCAAATGGCATATGTTAAAGCCTTGGCAAAGTCTGCATTCTTTTTCTTTGCATTTACAATATAAAAATTTGATTTGGCATGTGTTCTGATCCAACCATCTCTTCATGCAGGTCACAAAACTGCTGTGTCTGGAGTTCGAGCCTTTTAAGGACAAGCATTTAAAAATGTTTACATTTTTATTGAAGTAGGGCAAGGACAAAATGAGGATATTTAAATGTCACCATATCTCACGAATCATCATTATTTAGTTACCCTGTGCCAATACCATCAGCGAAAAGCATGTGTGTAATAATTGTAACTATAAATTCCACTGAAAGGTATACTTGGCCAACAAGACAATGTGGGATAAAAAAAAGATGTTGCCTACCCTGTAGCTTAAAGTCAATTAAACACTTTTTTTTGTCTGTGCCAAATATTATTGGCCGAATTTGGTTCAACCCGATTTGAGCAGAGCAGACCGAAAAAGCCTCCAGTGAGATTAAGTAGAAGAACAGACTAGAATAACATATTATTTAGCCCAAAAGGTATATATTTTGATTTTCAGAGTGGAAAGTATCAGCAACAAACAAGTACAACAATGCAGACCACAATGTTTAACGTGGTTTAGTCAAATGGCAGGGCATTCGGGTGCTTTCCTACACTCTGCAGGTTTTAACATTTTGCACCGTGCTTCTGCTGAACTGTTGTATTGTGTCCGGGTCCATATTGACCTTTTTCAGGTTCGGATAGATAAAAAGTACAATTTCTTATTTTGTACGGACACGACGCTTCATCTAAAATTCAGACACAGCTATTATTTTGCAACAAAGTTATTTTTCACAACTTTAAGAAATTCTAAGCATCTCAAACAAACTTTGAAAAAACAATACGAGGTGATCCCAAATCACAAGATAAAAAATACAATCTCTGAATTAGGCGGCCCGGGAGTCCAGTGGTTAGCACGTCGGCTTCACAGCGCAGAAACGGGGCATAAAGTGTTGTGTCAGGGATATGTATTGGCTTTGGTACACCAAGAGATTAGAAAAAAGATTATTTAGAGACTTGACTTTTTAACAATAATAGCGTATTTGTAGATTTTTACCAGTTAATGTGGTTTCCCTCAAATTACCGTATTTTCACGACTATTCGACGCATCGTACTAATGGCCGCAGTCTCATTAATGGGTGACATTTCTGTATTTTACACATACACAGGACGCACCGTACGAATGGCCGCAGTTTTACAGTGGTAAAACATACGCCAGCTTAAACATAGGGCATGCGTGCGCGCACGCCAACACGTTAGCTTGAAGCATACGGTAGCATGCCAAGACATACAGATAAGATAAAAACACGTTTTTAAAAAGGCAACGAAGCCCAAAAGGTATATATTTTGATTTTCAGAGTGGAAAGTATCAGCAACAAACAAGTACAACAATGCAGACCACAATGTTTAACGTGGTTTAGTCAAATGGCAGGGCATTCGGGTGCTTTCCTACACTCTGCAGGTTTTAACATTTTGCACCGTGCTTCTGCTGAACTGTTGTATTGTGTCCGGGTCCATATTGACCTTTTTCAGGTTCGGATAGATAAAAAGTACAATTTCTTATTTTGTACGGACACGACGCTTCATCTAAAATTCAGACACAGCTATTATTTTGCAACAAAGTTATTTTTCACAACTTTAAGAAATTCTAAGCATCTCAAACAAACTTTGAAAAAACAATACGAGGTGATCCCAAATCACAAGATAAAAAATACAATCTCTGAATTAGGCGGCCCGGGAGTCCAGTGGTTAGCACGTCGGCTTCACAGCGCAGAGGTATCAGGTTCGATTCCAACTCCGGCCTCCCTGTGTGGAGTTTGCATGCTCTCCCCGGGCCTGCGTGGGTTTTCTGCGGGTGCTCCGGTTTCCTCCCACATTCCAAAAACATGCGTGGCGGGCTGATTGAACACTCAAAAAAATTGTCCCTCGGTGTGTGCGCGGATGGTTGTTTGTCTCTGTGTGCCCTGCGATTGGCTGGCAACCGGTTCAGGGTGTCCCCCGCCTACTGCCCGGAGACACCTGGGATAGGCTCCAGCACCCCCCGCGACCCTAGTGAGGATCAAGCGGTTCGGAGGATGAATGAATGAATGAATTAATCTCTGAACTAGCCGTGACGCGCCAGAAAGTATTCTGCAAAATGTATTGCTTCAGCGCATTTGAAATAGCTAAGTGGAATTTCATCGTGAGCTGCATCACCTCCAAGTCTAAGAGAAAAACAGAGTGGATGTTTATGCACCTGAATCTCTCTTCAGCTTTGATTTAAAAACATATTCCCATGCTGCTCCTTCGCTTCAATGCCCTGTGAACTGTCTTGTCTCCCATCTTCCTGTATCTGTCTCCTATCTCATCCCACATGTGCTTCCAGGAAACGAGAGGCTCAACTGCCTACTTTTCATGGCGATAACATAGCCTAGTGAAAGAAACGGGGCATAAAGTGTTGTGTCAGGGATATGTATTGGCTTTGGTACACCAAGAGATTAGAAAAAAGATTATTTAGAGACTTGACTTTTTAACAATAATAGCGTATTTGTAGATTTTTACCAGTTAATGTGGTTTCCCTCAAATTACCGTATTTTCACGACTATTCGACGCATCGTACTAATGGCCGCAGTCTCATTAATGGGTGACATTTCTGTATTTTACACATACACAGGACGCACCGTACGAATGGCCGCAGTTTTACAGTGGTAAAACATACGCCAGCTTAAACATAGGGCATGCGTGCGCGCACGCCAACACGTTAGCTTGAAGCATACGGTAGCATGCCAAGACATACAGATAAGATAAAAACACGTTTTTAAAAAGGCAACGAAAGCAGAACTGAGTTCGGGTGTATTTTATTTAGCCATCGTACAATGTTCTCACATTTTTCGATCAATCATCACCCAGAAATCCATCAAAGTCCTCATCCTCTGTATCAGAAGCAGAGGACTGCACATCTCTGTTGTCATTGAATGCATCACATGCTAGTGTGAGTTGCTACGCATTGCCGAGCGGAAAGAAGGAGTAGCAAAAGCAAAGTCAACATTTCTCTCGTGTGAAGCTTTCCCACATTTGAAAGTAAAGAACAGAGCGAAACATGGTGGCAGCGCATGTGTGTGTAGAAAGAATTGAACAATTGTGCAAGTACCGTAATCCATCAAAAACGCCGCGTTCCCTCTCGTTGTTGCGTATTGTGGCGTAACTCGCCAAGCGCTGCCTCTCACTCTTTGTAAAGTTGTGTTTGCCACCGATCATCCATTGTTCCCATGCCGTTTGCAACTTTACTTTGAACGCCCGGTTGATGCCAATGTCCAGCGGTTGGAGTTCTTTAGTCAAGCCTCCGGGAATAACGGCAAGCTCAGAGTTCATTTGCTTGACTTTTTTTTTCACCGCTGCTGTGAGATGGGCACGCATGCCAAAAGCATAACCGGTGGCTTTAAGTTTGAACTGAGCTTCGTAGGCGTGTCTTTTTGTCGAATTTATTTTCAGGGGTTCTTAGAAACCAAAACCGGAGTTGTTTTGCAACAATGCACATTGCCACACTCTATACAAGTGTTGGTACTGGCTTGAGGCGTCCACTTACACGCCCACCCTTCACCATTGGCGGACTAGCTTGCCTGTCCTCTCTCTCCCTCTCTCTCTCTCTCTCTCCCTCTCCATATATGTATATATACACGCCCACCCTTCCCTGATTGGCTGACTTCTTTCCCGCATGCCTGGCCACAGTCACTTCCGCCTTTTCTCTATATAAACAGCGTGTCGGCTGTCAGTCAGATTTTGGAACTCAGCGCATATAAAGGACGCTCCGCACCATAAGGCGTACTGTCCATTTTGGAGAAAATTTAAGACTTTTAATGGCGCCTTATAGTCGTGAAAATACGGTATGTGATTGCATCAGCAATGGAAACAGTTTCTGAAACAGGAGTACTTTCAGGTGGCGTGGACATTATCAACCTAAGGAGAGGATCAGTTGTCATCAGGAGTACATATTGAAAGTGAGCAAATATATTACTCGGAGTAGTAGCACCCAAGTGATCAGGTAAGTGCAAAGAATGAAAATGCGAGCAAAGTTTGCACAGCTTGCCCACGGAAATATTTGCAGTTTAATAACTAGATGCCGGCCACCGGATGAAAACAGTGAGCAATCATGTCATCTCTTGATCGGCCCAATTTGCAAGTAGCAATGATGCTAACGCCATATGTGCGATCAGAAATATTATGTTTGCATGATAAAGTTTATTATTCCTGATTGGTCTATTTCTTATGAGGTCACTGTTATTTGATTGTATTAAAATTGTTTTGTACAGTGGAATAACACCGTTTGAAATAACTGAAAAAAGTATGTTAATAAAATGTTGAATTACTTTATAATTTGCTATACTTTATAATAATTATTATAATTAAATACTTAGTCTTTTGTGCTGTCTTTGTCCAACTTTTTTCCCTAGCCTCCTACCGTGTTTTCATCCGAAGAACTCCGTCTTCATCGCTCCGATTCTTTTTCCCCCGTGACGTGGTACGATAATGCGGAGCGCAACGGCGAACCGTGCAGATGGTCATTGTTCAGCCGCTTCGCGGTTACCCCCCCCCCTCCCTCCCTTCCCAGTCATCCTCCCCCTTATACATGTTATGTCTTGTGACTTGTTGTAACTGTCATATGCTTATTCATGTGCTAGGGTCTTTTTTTATCCTGGACTTAAATTATCCTCGGAAGAGGATAGTTCGAGCATGTTTTTTTTTTCCCTCTCCCTTCCCAGCGTTTTTCCTTTCTGAATTCTGATTGTAATTTCCCCATTGCGGGACAAATAAAGGATATCTTTATTTTTTAATCTTAATAATTATCCTTGTTGTCAGTAGCAGCGCTTTAAAACTCGGCATTTAAAAGTGATGGAGAAAAAAAAAGGTTGCCGTTCCGGTTATAGCCTTGTCTCATCTGGCCTGTGGCACAAAAAAGGTAGGAGACGGTTGCCGTAAATCAAGAAAGGAAGAAGTGAATCAGTGACCGCAGGACCACCTCGAGCTCATCTATGATGGAGACAACCAACCACAAGTAGACACTATAATTTTATGTGTTTATGCTGGAAACATCTGAGGTCCAAATGTGATCAATTTCATATTTTCTCACCGTTGGTCTGTTATTTTCACACATTATTGACAAATCAAAGTGTTGAAAATGATCCCTTTCACAAAGCAATGATAATGGCTCAACAAAAGTTGTCTTTGTTTTTTCTTGTTTTCCTGTCGAGTGATGCAAGGTTTCCATTGGATGCCAGCAATGTACACAATTTTCGTACAAGACAGACTGGACCTCAAATTATTTGATAGTTTTTAGAACGACATGATACATTATCTTGGCTTTGATGCATAATTAAAACTATGTCCCTTTTGAAATAAGTAGCAGCATCAACTGCTTTCATACTCGCAGTATTTTATCAGTCCGTCCGTGATGCTGTCAAACCAAGAGAGTGACGACATATATTAGGGAGGTGCACTAAGTGTAGCTGGTGGGGTAAAGCTTTGCAGAACCCATTTGTCCTTTTCTGAATTTCTGCTGGAGTGGCATTTTTATTCTTCACTTGCAGTTGTAGCTTAATTCTAAGTGTTACTGAAGTCCCTGTCAAACATTGTGTTGATAAATCTCTTAGTTATGACTGAATCAATATGGGGTAAGGCGCTGGATGAAAAACCTTTATAATCCTTGCCCTCAGCAATACTTTGCACACCGTCCAATTTTACTCTGGTTTTATCATTTAAACCTGACAGTTTGCTGTATGTTGAGTAGAGCGAATCCATACTCTTTGATACCACCGTTGGCCAAACCTCATAAAGTATTCCAAACGGAGTTGCTGAAAGGTGATTTTACTACCTTTGGAAAAACTCATCTTTTGACTGCTTGTAAGAGTTCCACATAGGATATCAGTGTCATATGGACAGGCCATGATTATATTCAACAGTAACTACATTAAACTTATATGTAATGTGGCAAATCAGTTTTTAAGCATCTCTTAAATTCATGGATGAAGTTTAAATTACCCTGTTTATTTGATAATAGTCCAGTCTACAATAACATAAAAGCAATGGCAGCATCCATGTTCAGCTCTTTTTTTTTTTTTTGTATGACTCCCATTCTCTTCAAGTGTTGCTTCTCCAAAATCACAACTACATTGGTATCAGTTTGGATAATACGGAGCCCTACGGAGCCCCTATGGGGACATGGAAGGAAAAAAAAAACTTTGCGAGATCTCGCAAAGAAAGATTGCGAGATCTCGCAAAGTAATGCGAGATCTCACAAAGTAATGCGAGATCTCACAAAGAAAGATTGCGAGATCTCGCAAAGAAAGATTGCGAAATCTCGCAATACTTTATTTATTTATTTTTAATGCTCGTTGACGTGCTTCCGGGTCATCGTACGTGCTTCCGGGTCATTGTACGTGTAAGCCAGACAACAGTTATGGAGCGTGTTCAACCGTTCGTGAGTTTAATCAAAAATCAAGAGTGGTGAAAATTGAAATTATTTATTATTTTGGTTCTGTGTGGATTCATTGCATCAATTATGTGCCCCTATCGAAAGGCAAAATGAAGTAACCCAGTGGCATTATTGTTATATTATTACTTTGTGCGGTTATGTAATGTCTTGGCTATGGCTGTACGAGATTCAAGTGAATGATCTGAGAAAGTCATTGAAGCGCTTAAAAGTACTTAAAACGAGAAATGTGATGATTCTGAAGATGCTGTTTTCAGTATATTAGAGGGATCCACACATGACATGTCTTGACACATGTCAGACCAAGATAGCACTTCAACTGTTGTGCTTCATGTAGATTATTTTCATTTTGGCCTCTCACATCATCATGTCTTCTAAATGTAATCCCAAACATCTTTGGGGGATCTACCTCGTGTGCCTCTAAGGCAGAAATCTAAAAAAGCTCATCTCGGGCTACGAGAGGGAGTGTCAGACATGTGAAGGGTCAGTGCACCCACAGTTAGAGGCACACCTCAGGCAGATGAATAAAATTGGATCTGCCATTTTCTGAAAAATGTACTGCTGATTTGATATTTTCCCATTGAGGTTCTGTACCCTAGAATGTCCATAATAGTTGATGAAGATAAATCACAGGTACTTTCCAAAGGGAAGGGAAGGGTAGGTCACATCTGTCCTCTTACCAATTCACACAAGACTCACTGTTAGTCCATGACAGAAAACATCAAAGAATAGAGTCATTAAAAAGCCATGCCAGTAGCCATCAAGATTTAATATATATATATTGCGGTGTCACTGGATAATCTATGTGTTCTCTGTCAACTTGCATAAATGTCCCCTGAAGGTAAAAATGCAACCACTGAAAGTGTGAATCTACAGAGGCTTTACACAGTGCTGCTAGTTTTTAAGCCATGGTTCAAGTTCACAGCCAGTTGAAATCAACACAAAGAAGAAAGTGTTGCCCAAAAAAAAAAATAATAATAATAATAAAAAATACCCCAACCCTACTCTCAACCCAAAACAACAACAGCCGCAAAAATAATAGCTTTGACTGAACCAAGTCATCATCCAATTCAAAGTCAGTGTTTGATGTGAGTGTCGAAACGCAACCATAAAATTAGTTTATTCTCCATGTGCCGTCAGAGAGTGCCACGATGCCCCTCTGATGCTTCAGCGCTATGAACTAGTTAGTGCTCCAGAAGGTATCTGAGTGCAGGAGGGCCAGAGGGTTCACAAACACATTCAAATTTGTTTGTGTGCGTATGTCTGTGTGTCGTATATTGCTTGGTGTGTGTTGCTGCAGTGTTATTGGCATTTTCGATGGCGATTTCAATGAGCTTACGCTATTAGGATCACAAAGGACTTCCATCTCAGCCGGCATGCAAAAGAAGTGTCCCTGGAGCCTCTGTTTACCAACCAAGTCGGATTTGCCGCTCGCATACACAGCCGAGCTCAGGCTCAGCAACCCGGCATCCCCACTGCCCCCCTCCCAATCTCCCCAGTGCCTCTCCCTTTGCCCTCAGCACCACCCAACCCCCACATCCGCGTACAGCATCCCCACCCTCACTCGCCTTTCTTGAGGCTTTCATTTTGTCACTCATCCCCAGTCTTCTTTTTTTGCCAGAATCCCTTCAAAACTTTCCAGACTGTAGGGTTTTTATGTAAATCTCGTGGCACGGAAACATAAAGCTGTGGTTACAAGCCAAATCCACATCTTTAATAAACAAAAAAGAGAGAAGCACTTCAAAAAGAATCGGTTACCCCTCTCTCTCTCTCTCTCTTTCTCTCTCTCTCTCTCAAAAAAAAATCGAACGGGTTTGTAACGCTTCCTCAAAAGTACAGGGAAGGACTTCAAGAGATTGTTAATAAACAAATGTTTTTTTTTTTTCCTGAGTAAAATTTATTCATTCTACTTCAGAAGAGAAGGGACTGGTTCAAGTTAATATTCAGTCCATTCCAATCTTTGAAATGTATTCTTTATTTTTCTGAAGTGTTTTGATTTACCCCAAAGAGATATTCCTGTCAGTGGGTGTCCAGAGGAGGAATTGTCTCTCAGAATTGGTTCTTGATGATAAAGAAAAATATTCCATGACAAAAGAACAAGGGAACTTTCCTGCAACTATTCATTCTCAAGGGAAGAAAAAAAAATAGCTTTGTACATTGATAAAGTTGGTCAACAACGTTGTTATTTCTATGATTGTAAGATTTCATATGTTTCATTTTCCTAGTGTAGACTCCAGAACCCTGGAACACTGACAACGATATGTGTTATAGAAAATGGATGGAAATTGGGAGGTGGTTGTTACTCTCATTGTGACATAATGAAAGTCAAGGTAATGTCTCAAACAATATTTTTCACAATGCTATCTTTTGGGCTTGTAAAATTTTGAAGACAATAGCTGCCTCAGCTGGAGATGTATTCACAATGTCGTTTGGAGTGGTGGGAATTTAGAATTTTATTTTTTGAGTCCGTCTTTCATCATCCGTCAGCAGCCTGAGTACATGTCTGTAATTGTCAGACCATCTTTTTTTTTTTAACCGAACCGTTCATCATGTTATTACAACCGCACTTCTGTTATCGCTTCTAGCGGTAAAGATTTCACTATTCAGCCAGTCCGTCAGTCAGCCCCCCCCCCCCTAAAAAAAAAATGACCTTGATGCACAGATATGATAGCTTTGGAAAGTGAGGTTTAATGGGTAAAATCCCACCATGTTTATTTTGTAACAAACAATATGTTTACACATGCATTTTACAATAGCAATGTAAGCCATGATTATCATGTTGTAAATGCAGGACATCATCACAAATTTGGCTAATGGGATACCGTATTTTCACGACTACTCGACGCACCGTACGGTTGGGCGCAGTCTCATTAATGGGTGACATTTCTGTATTTTACACATATACAGACCGCACTGTACCAATGGGCGCAGTTTTACAGTGGTAAAACATACGCCAGCTTAAACATACGGCATGCATGCGCGCACGCTAACACATTAGCTTGAAGCATACGGTAGCATGCCAAGACATACAGATACAAGCTAAAAACACGTTTTTAAAGAGGCAACGAAAGCATAACTGAGTTCGGGTGTTTTTTATTTAGCCATCGTACAATGTTCTCACGTTTTTCGATCAATCATCACCCAGAAATCCATCAAAGTCCTCATCCTCTGTATCAGAAGGAGAGGACTGCACATCCCAGTTGTCATTGAACGCATCACATGCTAGTGTGAGTTGCTACGCATTGCCGAGCGGAAAGAAGGAGCAGCAACAGCAAAGTCAACATTTCTCTCGTGTGAAGCTTTCCCACATTTGAAAGTAAAGAACAGAGCGAAACTTGGTGGCAGCGCGTGTGTGTGTAGAAAGAATTGAACAATTGTGCAAGTACCGTAATCCATCAAAAACGCTGCGTTCCCTCTCGTTGTTGCGTATTGTGGCGTAACTCGTCAAGCGCTGCCTCTCACTCTTTGTAAAGTTGTGTTTGCCACCGATCATCCATTGTTCCCATGCCGTTCGCAACTTTACTTTGAACGCCCGGTTGATGTCACTGTCCAGCGGTTGGAGTTCTTTAGTCAAGCCTCCGGGAATAACAACAAGCTCAGAGTTCATTTGCTTGACTTGGTTTTTCACCGCTGCTGTGAGATGGGCACGCATGCCAAAAGCATAACCGGTGGCTTTAAGTTTGAACTGAGCTTCGTAGGCGTGTCTCGTTGTCGAATTTATTTTCAGGGGTTCTTAGAAACCAAAACCGGAGTTGTTTTGCAACAATGCACATTGCCACACTCTATACAAGTGTTGGTACTGGCTTGCGGCGTCCCTTTAGCGTCCACTTACACGCCCACCCTTCACCATTGGCGGGCTGCTCCCCAGCTTGCCTGTCCTCTCTCTCTCTCTCTCTCTCTCTCTACATCTCCATACATGTATATATACACGCCCACCCTTCCCTGATTGGCCGACTTCTTTCCCGCATGCCTGGCCACAGTCACTTCCGCCTTTTCTCTATATAAACAGCGTGTCGGCTGTCAGTCAGATTTTGGAACTCAGCGCATATAAAGGACGCTCCGCACCATAAGGCGTCCTGTTTTGGAGAAAATTTAAGACTTTTAATGGCGCCTTATAGTCGTGAAAATATGGTAGGCTCTGGCCGATCCATTTGACCTTACTATGGAGGTCTGAACTGCAGACACATGGAAGACAGCAATGGCAACACACCAAAATTGTTACTAGGAAAAATGGAACTGTAAAGTTGGTCTTAAGTTCCTGACAAAGCGCTTGAAATGGAGCCAAATTGTCTCAGCGGGATAATTTGTAGGCCATATTATGGCATTCTCCAACAACGTGTCATCTCTAAGGTTTTCTGAGTGAAAGAAAACACAAAAAAAAAACATCTGCTTGGTATTTTTCAGTGAGCACTTTCAAAGCTGCTTCTCGTTCCACTGGCACCAAAACAGAGCTCACTCACTAACTGTCACTTCCATCTGAAGTCTGTAGGGTCTCAAAAGACATGAAATCAATGCTGAACATGTTCTTTCTGTGGGACACACACTGAGGATGGACACGATTCCCCTCACCACAACTGCACTTGATTGAGGCCCACTTAGATGGCTAATATAACTGATGGACTGACACACACAGCTCTGCGGGAAGAAACACTGTGATGACTCTGTGACAGTCTCTCACTCACAGCAAGGTAGTTTTAAATCCAAACCTGTTTGTGTTGTCTCCTACTGTTAAATGCTCTTTTGCTGCTTCTTGTTATGTCTCCTTTTAATCCACAACATCCTGCCACAAAAGATGCTTTAAGACATGAAATGGGAAAAAAATCATTCAGAAAATAACCGCACTCTTGGAAAGAGTGCGGTTATTTTCACCTGTTTTCACCGGTTTGACTCCTAACAAAACAAGAGCCTAAAATAACAGCTTGTGACAATACATGTATTCATCTAGATTGATTAATATGAATTGGTGTTTATCCACAGCATCTGGCAATGTGGGAAGAAGCCACCCTTGTGTTAAATTGCTTACAAACAACAACAGCATACCCAAACTTTACAAAACATTTTACTCACGACCGCTGGGATCAACTACCAAGGACATCTGGATTTTTTTCTAAGAATTATAGGCCATCCATTGAAGATTGAATGAGTTAGAATTGTTCACAATCACAAGGGGGATTCATTTTAGTATCTTTTTTAATCATCTTTGACCTGAGCGATTTGAGGCTCATTTGGAGTCGATTTAAATGTTGTTTGTGTTGTATTTCCAACAGATAGACATGTACTCTCTAACATTGTAAAGAAAACCTCTTGAAGCTGGAACTGTTAGAAACATAGGAGAACCAATTGCACTAGTCATTTTGTGTACCCGCAGTAAATTAGGCGTCCAAATTTTTGGAAGTATGTCTACGTGATACACTCTAATATATGCTCTTGCAAAATGCATGCAAAATCCTGAACATTTTTGTCAAATCAATACCGCTCTAATGATGACGCTATTGAGAGATAAATTGCAATTCTAATACTGGTATATTCCTGTCACAGATTAAATGGCCTTAGGTTAGTTTCCCTCATTTTTGTTCGACCGTATAGTTTCAAGCTCCACATTCGTTCCAGCACAATACAGTCTGCTTCCTTTCTAAAGCAGCAAGATAAGGAGCTTAAAGTCTCAAGAGTGCAAAGGAGATGTGTGCGCACATTGTCTTTGCAGTGCCATGTCTTTGGCAAGGGGGGCATCGGCAGTTTACAAGCCTTGCCTTCAATTTTACTCATCAAACAATGGTTGTGTACACAGCCCATTCAAGGCAGGAGGAAACACAACTTGACGTGACGAGAACATCAAGCATTTGGCCATTTGGGGAGGAAAAGTGGCAAATAATGACTCCTTGGTGATTATCGAAAACACAATTCGTTTTCTCTCCTGTCACAACTCAAAAATAGTTTGCTGTCAAAACTAACAGAATAAGGAACGCGCACCGAGGAATCAATATTGACTGATTGAAGAGCCATCATCTCACTTTTAAATCACATTCCATGCAATTTATATTCAACTAACTTTTGTTGTCACCAGGCCCTGGCTTGTTTCTGACCTCACAATGCAAGCCATGAAGATTTAAATCTTCACCACATAAAATTTTTATCTAAAATCAATTCAGTGACCTTCACCATGCAAAGGCAAATGCGTCGTCAAATGCTGGCACTGTGTTAAACGAGTGTTGTATGTCTTTATTAATCAAGACTGTGCCTGCAAAATTGTTCGGGTTCATTGTGTTCTGCAGCCTAAATTGCTTTCTTCAGGATTCAAAGGTCTCCTCACAACTCCTTTCGCGAGAAGTCGAGCAACTCAACAGACAAATAGAAAATGAACCTTCAGCTAAATGTAATGTGTACTACCAAGCAAACGTTATCATTCGACAATGTTGCCGCAGGCTGTTTCACAGTAGACAGATGGAAGGAATCATCACCACAGCATGTATACTGCCCACATCGTACAACACACAAATGCTGTTTAACAGTTGTTACCTCTTGAAAAGGAGAAAACCCTCACAACTTAATATCTCCCTTTGAAATGGCTGAGATTTTGTCCATCAACTGTATGGCTAATACTATCCCGTTGAATATTTTGCGTAGTCAGCCAAACTATCTACTGCTTCCGACTTCCTTTGAACATGTAAAATGTGGTGAGGAAGACACCTCGAAATGATCTTGACCCATATTTCATATTTTATTTAAATATCATTGGTTTTCAACCAATCAATCAATGCCCAGTGTAGCACAGTTCAAATGTATCATACCGAATACAGTATAAGCTTTGTGGGAGGAATCAACACCACGGCATGTAAATTGTCCACATCGTACAACACACAAATGCTGTTTAACAGATGCCACCTCTTGAAATGGAGAATAGTGAAACAACTAAATGTCTGTCTCAGAAATTAGATTTTGTTCATACACTGTACAGCTAATACTGTCCCTCACATAAAATAAATTACTTGATTAGTCTATTTTCAATTCTTTTTTAAATTTAGCTGCCCTAAATTTATATCATTGATAATTTTCATAAACATTATGAATGTTTTTGTAATGCTGAATAATAATCATCATCATAATATGGCTACGTATTCATTCATCTTCCGAGCCGCTTGATCCTCACTAGGGTCGCGGGGGGTGCTGGAGCCCATCCCAACTGTCTTCGGGCAGTAGGCGGGGGACACCCTGAATCGGTTGCCAGCCAATCGCAGGGCACACAGAAACAAACAACCATTCGCACTCACACTCACACCTAGGGACAATTTAGAGTGTTCAATCAGCCTGCTTTTGGAATGTGGGAGGAAACCGGAGCACCCGGAGAAAACCCACGCAGGCCCGGGGAGAACATGCAAACTGCACACAGGGAGGTCGGAGCTGGAATCGAACCCGGCACCTCTGCACTGTGAAGACGACGTGCTAACCACTGGACTACCGGGAATATGGCTACGTAAAGTTTAAAATTCAGGTCAAGGTATGGATCGCCTCTTTTATGGTCACGTGGGCAGCTGCTTTCGCTTCCCTTTCCCCAGCCACTTCATCCAACTCTTCCAGGGAAATTCCAAAGCATTCATGCATCACGCCTAAAATGTGGATCTCACTTGCTCAGTTCAATGTTGACCTGCACTGACTGAGATGAGGTTATTAAACTGAGACTTCTTTTTCACATCGGCTTCATTCACATCTTAATATTCAGTCGTGATACTCAGTTGTGAAAACCAATGGCAGCTTTGCAGCTGCAACCATGGCATGACAAAACCGCAGAGAACTTTTCCAAATCTGCTCCGAACAATGCATGTTTTTATCATGCAGCCGGTAGTTTCCTGCAAGACATTCAGCGGGAATTAATTGGCTCTCATGTAACAGCATCATGTATCTCTCCTGCACGCACACATTATTTTGCCAGTGGACATGAGGTGAGGTCTGGCGTTCGTCTAATTGGTGTTTTGCAAATACATGCCACTCAATGCTAGACCCTTCATTAGTCTTGAGAATTATTTGCCTCGTGAGGAAGTCTGTTCATTTTGCTTTAAGCGCGCTTCATGTTGATTTGACAGGATATTATTAGCTGCAGTTTTATTGGAAGTAAACTTCTTGCCATTGTGATGTTGATTAATTGAGGGCAAACAAAAGGGCAAGTTTATGCGTCAAATACAAATCAGATTGCGCCATGAGCATTGCAAACACGAATGCTTCTAATAGGATCCAGGATATCAAGTGACACTAAGATAAATTCAGTGGAAAATCAATTATTTGACCCATATCCTCTTTCAAATCCATTTTATGTTGGCAACATCACAAAGTATCTTTTGTCAGAGTTTCTGATTGAGTGGATTTTTGTCTCACGCTGGACAAGGTTGGGATTACTTTTAAACTTCTCAACTATAGCCAGACATGGGTGCCCATGCAGCATGATTTGTGTCTGTTGTCAAGCGTTTCAACACCGACATGACAGATGGGGAGCCTAAAGCCTTTTCTTCCTTCTGATCCACTACTTTGGATGAAACTAGGGCCACACACGTTTCATATTCACATGCTGCGGGAAAAGTTCAAATATTATCCTATGCAGTCTTTGTCTGTCTTGGGTCCCTGCACCATTTCTCTGAAATTCTACCTCTGCGGCGAAGTAGCTAAAAGTAAATATTGAATTGTCCTTGTGCTGTCCACTCCATCTTTTTCAAATATATATTTTTTTACCTCCAGAGATCTTGGAAAAAGTGAGAAGAAGCTGAAAAAAAGAGGCAATAGAGAGAGCTTCAACTCATCGGGGTATAACTCCTAAGTGGTTCATGAAAGTTACTGTGGAAACGAGCAGCTTCTGTAAAAGGGGCCCTTTTTTTGTTCGGATTTCTCTCGTTTTTCAAAAAGACTTGCTTTCTATTGGAACTGCACAGTATGTGCCACTGTTTATTGACAGCGGCATGTTGTGAAAAAGCTTAGAAATATTTTCAAAACTTGGTACTTCATGCATGGGGAAAATACTGTACATGCGGGTGGCAAAACTGAATACTCGCCTGCCCAGGTTATTATTTATGTAGCAACCCAGCTTGTTGTCAGCGATGTGATCAATACTACTTAAGTGTGGGTGGAAATGATTTTGCTCGAAAGTATGTTCATGGGAGGCTAATGCCCAGTGCCATGCTGAATGAGAAAGGGAGAAATCTGAGGAAGGCCATGAGTTATTTACAAACTGAATCCCCTCTCGGATATTGAGATTTGAAAAGTGGCGTGAGGGGGGACTCTACCACGCAGACATTTTTCTTTAACATTGTAGTACATCTTCATGGTTCATCTGCTGGTCATCGGCAGATTCAAATCTCCTGTTTGATTCCCTCAATTAGTCCAGTGGAAACGCAATTCCAATGAAGTTGGGACATTGAGTTAAACATAAATAAAAACAGAATACAAAGATTTGCAAATCCTTTTCAACCTATGGAATACACTAAAAAGACAAGATATTTAATGTCCAAACTGCTGAAGTTCATTATGATTAGCTAAAAATATTTAACTTAGAAATGTATGGCTGCAACACATTCCAAAAAAATAAAGATGGAACAGGGTCATGCAAGGTATGTCAACTTAACAGCACAACTGTACATATCAGCAGTCATACATATTTGTTTAATTCTGAGTTACCTGATAGTAAAAGAAAATAATAATGTTAAAAGTTTTTTTGAAATGTATTGAATCCATTCAAGGGTGGTGGCCCCGTTTTTCCAGTTGTTAGTGTGTCAACCTCACAGTGCAGAGGTCGTGGGCCTGCGTGGATTTTCTCCGAAAGTCCTCCCACATTCCAAAAACATTTGTGGCAGGCTAATTGAACATTCTAAATTGTCACTAGGTGTGAGTGTGAGCGGGTATGGTTGTTCGTCTATGTGCCGTGCGATTGTCTGGCAACTGGTTGAGGGTGTCCCCCGCCTACTGCCCGAAGACAGCCCGGATAGGCTCCAGCACCCCCCCCCCCCCATGACCCATGTGAGGACAAAGCGGTTCAGAAAATGGATGGATGGATGGATGGATGAATCCATTCACTTTGACCGAGGCATTGATTACAAGCATACGTAGATACAAAGACTCGGGTACAAAAATATATCTCACAATGAAAAGGCAAAATGGGATCTTTGCTTCCAGAAATTCTCTCGATCTGGACAAATCTTAGGGGCATCCCATGTCAAAATCAGCCTAGAAATCTGGAAAATGTAAACAAGCTGATTTTAATTTTAGTGAAATTCGCTGTACTTGTTGATAATAATGGCACAACACTAAATCTCAAATCTTAGGTCAATCGGCGTAGCTGTTTGGGAGCTACAGCCCACTGATTTTTCATTAGGTTTGAACCCCTATACCTCAGGAACGACTGGGTGAGTCTTGGCAAAACAGGTATTTCTTGGAAAATGTGTTCAACATGTAATTCAAATCTGCACTCGTTTAGAAGTTTGATGCACATTTTATTAACTTTGACCTAGAATTTGACCATGAATTGGACCCAGTGGATCACATGACCTTATTTTTTGGGGTGAATGAAATGCAAACTTTCAAATCTTCTTTAAAACACGGAAGAGTTTCAGAGATCTAAATTTTGTTGTTTAGCAGCAATAAGGAGCCAAAGTGTATGTACCTAAAATACTTCTTGAAATCTGAGTATTTGATCATTTAATATTTCTTCTGTTACTTTGTCCCGGTCTCCTGCCGTCGGACTCGAAAAGACGAAAATGTTGTGACCTGTTTTACCGAATGCCGAAATTGGTTGTGCATAACCCATATTACCCAAAAGCAAAATTGTGGCTGGTCAAAATGCTAAGTGACTTATAAACAAATGTCACATCTCAATTTGGTGTAACTGACTGGTTCACTATTTCTTTACGCTTGATCATTTACACCAGCAATTTTCACTGTTAACATTTCAACCTTAGCCCTTAATCTGTATTTGGGACATCAACTGTCACTGGCACCTGGTACCACCAAAAGTGTCTGATAAATTGTTATCTATGGAAAGTGTGAACAAGCCCATTATCAACCCTCTCACCCCATTCTCAGCTTTTAAAAAAACACGTTGATGTGAAGTGGTGGGAAGAGTTAGAATCTCATCGCTCATCTTTATGCAGAGGTGCCAATGATTCAATACGACTAATGGGAATCCAAAAAATACGAGTGAACATTGCCGCCCTCTTGCTTTCGGGTGGTTTGGGAGAGTAGTGCCGCGCATGCAGTTCGCACTCCCGAATGCTTCTCACAAGTCAGTGTGAGCTTCTCACCAACGCAGTGCGGCTTTAACAGGACCACAGCTCCGGAGTTTTCTGCTGGCTCCTCCTTCCTCCGTGATGTCAGCGATGGGGAGAGCGAGCGAGTGAGGGAGAGAGGTGGGCGCACACGGAGAGTTCATCCAATACTACCGAGACATTTCCAGTTTAGCTCACAGCCTCGGCGATGAGTCTATCCCGGCTTCGGCAATTGGTGCTGCACCGAGCCACAATTTGATCCATCTTGGAGGAGGGAGGGTGGGGCGCGCAAGCGATGCAATCTGTGCATCCCTCTTATTTGCTATTTTTTGTTTGTTTGCATGAGATTGTAAAATTAATTACCTGCAAGTTTTCACTAAGCGGTGTATTTTTGGATCTAAGTTTTTGACGCACGTTTTGGCGCAAGCGACTTTGGCGTAAAATAGCAGATATAGGGATACAGTTAGGGTGAAAAACGAAGCTTGGACAGCTGAAGAGGAATTGTACCGGTGTTCCTTTGATAAACAAAGTTTTGTGCGTGTTTATTTCCTCCAGCTCTCGTGGACAACCGCTTTTTTTGCGCATGGATAAGTTTTTGTAGTGGATATTTGGTTTATTCTATTGCCATCCTTTTTTCCCCTCACGAGGATTATTCCCCTCGTCCGATCTCCACTTCGGCTCAATACATGGCACTTGATTCATTATTATGTTTACATTTTTGAAAATCAGTGATGTCTTTACGCGGAGGCACAACTAACTGATTTTTTCACCCCAGCCAAGCGGAAAAGGTAAGAGCTTTTTTTTAATCGCTTCAATGATAAGGTCGGAATTTGTTTGACTTCATGTGTCTGTTCAAACGACCGACGAGCTCAACCAACAGCCAAATTGCAACCAAACGCAACGAAAATGCGCCGCATACACTAAAACGTGGACATATATGAAGTTGACAGTAGCGAGCCAATAATTTGCTTGAATATATCTGGCTTTCCCCTAGTGTGCACTTGATATACAGATTTTTCCAAATCAAGTGGGGAAACTATCCATATTGTGGCAATGTCATAATTAATGGATGCCCCGAAAGTGGCCCGACTTTCAAGCGCTGGTCTCTCAGCGTCTTGGCTGCAGAGCACGTTGCGTGGGTGCGCGGCAACAAGCGAGATCCCGGTCCAGCCGTGGAGCTGTCACAGACTATAACCTCGGGGGGCAATCACTTTGTTCCAGACCAATTTCCATTCTGCTCTTCGGAGACAAGTGCTCGTGATGTTTCTGTCATCACCGTTAAGGCTTGTTTGGGGCGCATACATGCACACTAATTTTCAACACGTAGAATCAGTGCATACCACAGTGAGGTATTATTACATTTTGGAGTAATTCCTAAATTAGGCTGAATTAATATTGTAACATGGATTGGTAGCTTTTTTTTTGTGGGGGAGGGGGGTCCAATTACATACTCAGTATTTTCCTAGTATGAGAGAGGAAAAAAGTCAATATATTAAAATGTAGAGTTGGACTAGTTCATAGTTTGTGAAGGGCAAGTTGTATATCCTGTAACGTTTCATAGACCTTCCTTTAACACTCTTTTCCATTACACTCATACACTCATTGAATACACACAAACTGTACAGTATATTGAAATTCAACACAAGTGCTGTCAGAAAATGCCTCAACAAAATGCAATGCAGTTCTAAATGTCAAACTATTGCTACAATTACGTGTTTAAATATAAGCATGACTTTTATGAAGGTAAATATTTTGATGCAGGTCTTGCTTCAAATATCATTTATTGTACCTCTATACCCAAAGGCATCTGCCGGATGTTTACTACAGTTCGAAGGAGCCTCTAAAGTTTCTTTGATTGATCGTATTGCATTCTGGATGAAGTGTGTTTTAATTTCCTTCAACGGTCGTATTTTGTTTAGAAGTGTGTTCACTTTTTTAAGGCCATGCCGTCCATGAAATTGCATTTGGCAAGGTTTTACACCGTTGTTAAAAGTGAATTACAATGTAATTTGAAATTAAAAATAATCACTTCTTGTTGGTATGCTATCATCAGCGTAACTGTTATTGACAAACCAGATTTGAACGAGAAAGTTTGTCAGCAGTGATAGACGAACATGTATTGGCTGCCCTCTTGAGGCCCATTATTCCAGTCGTGCCAATTTGTCATCTCACTACTGCAGAGGGTAAATAACAATAGTGAGTGAATGTGTTTAGATAAATTACAATTAATGTCAATTCTCAATCACTAAAACTGATATGAAAAGTCAGTGCGGCTGATAAAAAAGAAAAAAATAGTAAAAAAAAGCAAATAACGTGCATAATATTATAATTTGAATAAGCCTTTTTTTCTAAACAAATACAGAATATTTTTCAATAGTGGGGAACTCTGATTGTGTCTCAAGTTCTTAGCCTACTTTCTACTTTATCAAAGTCAAACGTTTTTCCGGAATTCTGCCCATTTCCAGGAGGACTATGTTACGTCGCAATTGTAGTAATTTCCAGAGGGAGAGCATATGTCATTTCTTGGTGCTGAAGGACAATTGTGCCAGCTGTGTGTATAGGGAAGGCAAGTGAGGGATGGCGGTGTGTGTCTGTGTGTGTGTGGGGGGCTGATCTTGTCAGGCTGTCAGCGATCTTTAGAGCTTTTCTATAAGATGACCCCAAGAGAATCCGAAGTCTTTGAAAAATCCCATTTCCATGTAATGACAATAACGAACTCCGTTCTCATCAAGAAGTCTCAATGTCTTTGGGCCCAATGCAGTTGATGATTTGAGGCTCCCTTTAAGGGTAAAGGTAAAGTGTGACAGTGGTTGGACTGTAGATTTGGCCTTCCGCTTACAGCCAGTAGATCCAAACAAAAGGGAGACTTGTCCATCACACTGTCATGGAAAGTGATCCAGTGCAGGCCTACTCTTCTTTGCCTTGTCTCCCATGAGGGAAGCTTTGGTTCGCTGACTGAATCCAAAGTGGCTTCCGGTCCGGAAATAAAATAAAAATAGCATTTCTGGAAACTATTAAAATGTAAGAAAAGGAGACACACAGATTGACATTTATTCTACAGTTCATTCTCTTGCTTGGCCTGACCTTGGTCCACAATTACAGGGCTAAAGAGGTAACAGAATTGCGGCACGCACTAAGTTGGCATGTTGTCCTGGAAACAAAGGCTTGGAGTAAAAGGAGATCTTTAATGTCTGTATTTCTTGTGGCTCAAGGTTGAAGTGGCAAAGAACAACACTGCATCATACTGAGACAAACCATTTATAAGGTACACAAGAGGGTGAAAGTACAATATTAGAATCACATCTTCTTATGATTTAGAGGCGTTCCTTTGCCATTGCCAACTGATTATCCTCATATTTAAAAATAAAAAATATAAAAACACATGCATCACAGCACAACTTATCAAGTTCCTTCCTCACTGAAGTATTTTGTGTAATGCGTTATCACAATTTGACCCACAAGTATCCTCAGCGATTTAACAGAATTGTCCGTTGGAGTTGTACATTGATGTGAAAATATTCAACATGTCACCTCAAAGTTTACTTGCAATGTGTAATTATTGGACCTTCGTAAGACTGTGCAGCTCCTCCGAGTCTTGTGTCCGTTTTGCGGACATCTCTTGGATTCTGGTAAAATAGTATCCTTGGTGTACCGTATCACTGCCAAGTTTTTCTCTCATTCTCTCACTGCGTTTGGAGCCCTGTTCAGACTCAAATAAACACATACGGCATATGCACACACGCACAAACTCACTTTTCATACCTCAGAAAAGTCTTGTCATTTTACGAGGAAGACACAATCGAGATAATTCTTTGATCATTGCCGTTTTACTTTCTTTTTCACCGCGGTGAATCACTTTTCATTTAAGGATTAAATTCAAACTTCATCATGTGCCTTGGAGTGCCGTGCGATCGTCACAGTAAAGCAATTCAGCGTCTGATATGACGCACACTTCAAAGTGTTCCACATTTGCTATTGGGATGTAACTCATCCATATTTTGATTCAGCAGCACAATACCGCCTGTGCTATTCATACAATGTGAGTAATTCTCACACTGATCAATGTCAGCTGTCTTCTCTTCTTCTCGTCTAACTGTACTGTAATGAGTCTCATGTGGCCGCTTTATAACAGATATGAAAAAAAAAATCTTGCAATTATTGGCATTAAAAAAAGGCTAAATGAAACTCTTATTTTTTATCAATTCCCCTTGGTCAGTAGGCTGAGCGCTTCAATGAATGCGGTTGCCTTGCCCAGGAAGAGGACCCCTGTAGTGCAATTTAGGTATCCATGCCTTTTCTACAGGTTATTGTCTGAGTCATGTAAAATAGGAAGGACATTCATTAAACAACATTTTGTCCTGTCCCAAAGGGCAACAGTATTTATGGGCCCCAGTCACGAATGAATATAATACTGCAGCTGTCATACATTTTTTTTTTTTTTGGTTTGTTTTTTAATATCTGAACGGTGCAGAGCAACATTCTCAAACAACAGTCCTCAAATATGTTGCACAGTAAAATTCTCATTGGATGCTGGTCAGAATGGTCTTTAAATGACTAATTTAGACTTACTATCAGGATACAAACACAACGGTTTCGAAAAAGTGGCGAAGTAGCTTACCAACTGCAAAACTCTAGTCCATCGGCAAACGGGAGTGCACTACTGGCACTGGTTATTTTTGACGACTTTGTGGTCGAAGGATGAACTTGATCTCGATGGTGGGCTATTAAGCCACGTGATCCATGCTATGACAACTCCTCGAGGCCATTTTCATCCGCTCAGTGCGATAGGAACCACCACAACAGTAAAGCAGAACTCAGAGTGATTTGCCCATCCTCTAAAAGGGAATAAAAAAAGCTATTTGACCTTTAATCTGCTATGTAGTCATTCAAGTGAATGTACTGGTAGTCAAATGTCCAATCCTGTTTCTGAGAGGCTGCAGCAGCAAATGCATTGCTAGTCTAATATTTGTCCGAGTCATTGCAATGATGGACCCAAATGCATTTGTTTATGATTATAAAAAAGAATATCTCAATGCATCAAGGTAATATCTAAGGAATTTTAAAAGATGTGCTTATCGTTATTAAAATTAAATATTTTGAAAAAAGAGTTCCACAATGCATCAGGGGAATATCTCAGAGGTGTCTCAAAGAAATATTTGAGAACATAAATGATGCTCAAACAAATTCCAAATTGCCGTTTGTCTCGTTCGGCTGCACATGGGCGTTCACAAAATACTCGGGAGCTCAATTGTTTACGTTTGAAGCAAATTAGGCTGTCTATTAATAGCTGCTGTCAAGTGTTACAACTCGCAGTGAAGCGCGTGTGTGCATGCAAGCACGCACCAATGCGTAACGCCTTCTCCTGCTCGGCGAATGCTCGGTTATGAGGTGCAGCTTCGCATTGCATTGATTCACAGCCATTTGACATGAAAAAAGGTCTTATGTGGACAATCTGCCAAAGCAAATGATCTTTACTGCCACTGGTTCACATATTCTTGAGACTCAAAAAAAAAAAAAAAACACCTTTCATCAGAAGCGACTTAGATAGATTGATGGAATATGTGAAGTGTTAATCTTTATGTGTTCTCCTGCTCAGTGGATGTTAGCAAAGGTTAATGGTGTAAAACCAGCTATAATTTGCACTCAAAGACATTGGAAGGATGGGTGTTCATAACTCCTTGAGATGAATAGGTCACAGCTGTAGCAGGAATTGAACAAAATGTACATTCCGGTATTGACATTTTCTGTCCTTTTCCCCTTTGTTACTCTGTTCCACTCTCTCGAGACAGAATTGCTTCTGTGGAAGTGAAGCTCCATCCACCCTTGAGTATGAACTTAGCAAGTCAGACTTATCTGCTGGTGGTCTTTCTCACCTCCACGGTCCTCATATGCCGGGCCCAGGAGAGAGACTACACAGTGAAGGAGGAGCAACCGGAAAACGTCCGCATCGGGAACTTGCGCAGGGACCTCGACCTCAACCTGGACCCAAACGTCCGCTTGTCCTCGCCTCTGCAGTTCAAGCCTGTGTACAAGACCGGCGACGTGCCTTTGGTGAGGGTAGAGGCCAACACGGGCGAGATCTTTACGACCAGTCACCGAATCGACAGGGAGAAGCTGTGCTCCGGAATCTTTGCAGAGAAACACTGCTATTATGAAATTGAGGTGGCTGTCTTGCCGGATGAGATCTTCCGACTAGTCAAAATCCGCTTCCTGATTGAGGACGTCAATGACAACGCGCCCCTTTTCCAGTCCACGGTCATAAACATCTCCATCCCAGAGAACACCGTCGTTAACACCCGATACCCAGTGCCCTCTGCGTTTGACCCCGATGTCGGGATCAATGGGATCCAACATTACGAGCTGGTCAAGGTAAGAATGGTCCCCGTTTAATCCTATGGTTATATATGCATTGTATTTTTGTCTTCCTGGAGTAGGATATTGCTGGCGAACTCAACTGCGTTTGTACAAATGTGGTCAATTTAATATTTTATGACAAATTGATATTTTTGATAAGTCCCCATCATTGATCATAAGCTGTTAAGTTTGTCAAACCAAATAATTGTTGAATTGCCTCATATTCTTCTATATACAACGCGACTGATAAATGACTAGTTTAGGAATCAGAAGCCAATTATAATGAAAAGTCCAATTATTGTTCCAGTTTATGTAAAAAGAGTAGCAAAAAATGCTGGCAATATCTCAACATTATTATTTATTACAAGTGAAATGTTGCTTAACTTTGATTGATTCGCTATTGCGGGCCACACAAAATGATTTTTTTCTGCATTTGTGAAGAAACAATCAAATCAAAATGCTTCTTGACAAATCATTTCCCTAAACCATAAATTATCGGCAATTACTGAACACCCTCAGTCACTTCTACTCCAAAAGCTGTCTTCCACATCATGTCTTTCAGTGGCGAATTAGGTAAAAGTACTGAAGCTTGGATACTGATTCCCCCACGGACTCAGTAAGATAAATGACTTTTAGTGAACATTAGTGTCTTTTTGTGATTCATAAAATAAGCAGCCCTTTGCGCACACACTAACACATAAAGATTAGTCATCAACAACTTCATTAGTGGGTAGGCTTTGATTTAACAGACCGTAATGTTGCATCCCACCATGCTCGACAGGGTCACCTACTTTTGCTTTGTCGATTGGTTTTTGCTTATTTTTTATTCCCATCAGAAAACAGGTAATCCTGCCCGTCCATCGCAAACCCCCAACATCACACATTTCAACCACTGCTTTCTCGATTGCTCTATGCCCGCAGTGCATTTCCACACCGAAAATTAATGATCACCCTACATTGAAATATGTTTTTACGCCGCATAAATATATCATGATGCCCACAATGTTTTATGAAAGTAATTAATGCTTCCGCCTGCTACATAATGAGAAAATGCTGCAGTACCATTTATAGAGATCAGAACATCGGGTAGAAAGTGCAGACACAGCAATATGTGAATTGCCCAATTTTACTCAGCAACCGGTTACATGGGTTGAGCCTTATGCATAATGAGGGAAAGCTTTTCATCACCTGAGTGATGCACTAATAAACGATCGTTGCAATACTCTCCATTATTTAATGGGGTCACCCCCTTATCCAGAAAAAAGCTGGGGAATATCATGCTTTGCTCGCAAAGAGCATGGACAACACTCCTCGGTTTGTGGAAGGATTAATACTAAAAAAAAACACAAATTAAGTTTCATTTAACAGGGTTGGCAAGCATCCTGGAGGAAAGCTTTGACATTGCAAATAAAGGAATGTATGGTGAGACAGAAATGAAAAGTCAATCTTGGAGTCTCAGATTAAGTTGACATTGTGTTGGTAAAACCATAATCATCAACATCCCCGTTCTGCTGTAATCGCAATTTGCATTTTTAAAGAGCCTCCCTACTTCCAAGGTCTCTCCAGCGCAATGTCCTGAATTGTGCATGCCTGGAAAATCACCGAGCAATGTTCTGCTCATTACAATGATCATCTGCAATCATTTCCTTTGTCCTTTTTCACAATATAAAACGCTCCAAAGCCCGTCGGGGCTGCTGTTGTATTATTTTTCACAGAAAGTTTCTCCAAGAGCATCCTTGGCACAATATCCCTGATTTATTCTCTCACATTATACTTACATTGTATTGGAGATTAATTTCCTTGTGTTCCAAGGTCCATATGTAAAATTCAGCAGAGATCGTTAAAAAGTGCCATCGACATGTTCAACTCTTGTCTTTTTCTTTTTTTACTCTAAAAGTGTCATAGAAAGCCAAGGGTTTAGTTGTGAAAGAATGTGCGAGCATTTCCAAGAATAGCTGTCGGCTGCTTAGACACCCCTGGACTACCAATACATGGTCCTCTGAGATTTGTCTGAAAAACACCCTCAGAATGATACTGTAGTTTGCTTAGTTTTCTTGTGTTGCGAAGGTTACCGTGTGTAAATTGCTGCCATTGTGTTTTACAAACTCACCGTCAATCCACATTTGTGTCTGCCAGAGTTTTCCTGACAAAACATCTCTGTGCATCCTTGGCACTTTTCCCAAGTTAAGGGGGGGACTGTGTAATTCTGCTCCACACAGTGCTCCAATACCTCAAACAAACGTTGGTGACCAGGCTTCTGAGAGTGGTTCTGGTATTGGTGTGGTCCTATGGAGTGTTTATCACATCACCTGAAATACAAAGCGCATCCTTTGAATTGGTCAAGGTCAAAAAAAGCAATCCCATGCATGATTGGAGAAAAATGAAGACGCAGATCATATCCATTCCAGGGATTAATGCAGCATCCAACACAGAATCATACTTAGGACTGAAAGATATTCTGCCTTAGTTTTTTTTTTTTTTTTTTGCTTGGAAGCTTGCCTTTGCTCTTCTCACGCTGACCCCTTTTCATATCCCACTGACTGAATTTGCAGCATCACACACTGAATTAAACCAACTTTCATCTGTGTCAGCGTCTTCATACACATTTAACGCGGGTGTCTTGTTCAAGTCACCCCATGTAGATCAATGTGCTGCTGCCGGCTATAAAGGCTATGTCTCACTGATAAACTGCACGATGAAGTGGATGTCTACAATTTAGTTGGCTGATCTCGATGCCTCCAAAATGAAGCATTCAACCACTGATCTTGTTTTTTTTTCCAGTGCACAGTGGACCGGTGGATGGTGTGGTTTTGGAGTCTAAATTCTGTTGATGCTCAGAGACAGGCTTCCAAGCACATGCTGTTGTGCATAACTCATATTGTTCTTCCTCTCATATCTAGAGATTATCATAATCAATTCAGTCTTTTATGTAGTTTCACCACGGTATCTCTCAGCAATTAATTCATCCTCTATCAGAGAAAGAGAAAATATGCAGCTGGTTTGTGGTTGAAACTTTTAAATGAAAGCTGTGTTTAAAAATAGATTTATTTTTCTGGATGTTCATGTCCATATTTTACCCCCAAATTGTTTTTTGCTTTTGCCTTAATAGTCTGCCTGATGTGAAGATACATTTGTCATTTTTTTTATCGGTCAAATTTAAGAAATAACAGTCCACCACCAAGATTGGTCAGGTGTGACAACAAGAATTCTGTCAGCATAAAAAAGGTGGGCTACATTTACACTCTGTTCCAGATCCGCTTGGCCAAAATAGTGTGCGTAATGGAATTTCTCCATATTCAAGTCTTACAAAGATTTCTCACACTCCATCATGGTGTCCATGACAGGCCATTGGGGGTTGTGGCTGCTGAGACCCGGAGGCTCAAAGGCACACTATGGTTCAGCCTTTAATCTACCATGAATTCCACTACGCTTCCCGCAAGCCCATCACGTTCCGATAGGGTCCCTCCCATTTATCATTTTCTGTTTCTCAATGCTTTCTTTCTCCGGATGAAACTTTGATGCTGGGCTGCTTTGGAGAATGTTGGACCCCCTCGGCAGAGTCAAATGAAGGTCCCCTGCGAGGCCCGGTTCCAGAGTCAGCATCAGCGCGGGGTGTTCCATACTGCCCTTCAATTAATGTTTGATAATATTAGTTTTCAGTCAGCAGCTACTGAAATTCACTCATCCTCAATATGGAAGACAGACTTTTATTCATAACTCTCTCCCTCTCTCTCTTTCACAACCAATGACATTATTTACAGTATGCATGCCAAGCAACTCTTGTCGTCTTGTCTCTTTGCCTGTGTATGTCACATTCTTTCTCCCACCCTCTGTCTCTCCCTTACAAACATTGGCATCATAGGTCCATAAAGTAAGCACATGGCTGAGTTTAGATCGCCCCGAATACATGTTTCCTGCCCCACTCCAACCCCAGTTTTGATCTGCCCTTTTACCGACTGTCAGGTTTAGTTGTGTTTAGGTGTTCTGCTCTTGCAGTGTATTTGCAATAGGATGCCCTTAGTCCCCGGTAGTCCAGTGGTTAGCACGTAGGCTTCACAGTGCAGAGGTACCGGGTTCGATTCCAGCTCCGGCCTCCCTGTGTGGAGTTTGCATGTGCTCCCCGGGCCTGCGTGGGTTTTCTCCGGGTGCTCCGGTTTCCTCCCACATTCCAAAAATATGCGTGGCAAGCTGATTGAACGCTCTAAATTGTCCCTAGGTGTGAGTGTGAGTGCGAATGGTTGTTCGTCTCTGTGTGCCCTGCGATTGGCTGGCAACTGATTCAGGGTGTCCCCCGCCTACTGCCCGGAGACAGCTGGGATAGGCTCCATCACCCCCCGCGACCCTAGTGAGGATCAAGCGGTTAGGAAGATGAATGCCCTTAGTCTAACTACGATTGCAAGGGTCCCCCAGCCCCACAAGGTCTTTAAATGCTGTATGTCTGCAGATTCCAAACTTACGCAAGCTATAAGGGATCTGATGTGAGCGTTGTAGTGCTGTTAGGTAATTGGGGTCTTGAGTGATTATGATGAATGGTCACATTTTACAAAGAATTAATTTACTTTAGGTATCATTCAAGTTGTGAGACGTGTGTTGACTGTGTTGATTGGATCTTAGATTTTGGCTGAGTATGTTTTTAACTTGATGTGAGGATCATAAATCCAGCTGCCGTGTTTCAAGATAACTCTTGCTAATAACTGTACACTTGGCACTCAGTAAGTCTGAACAAAATTACAGTACTCAAACTGACGAACCTGAGGCACTTCGGTCACTGCCTTTAATGGCTTTCTAAATGTGAGCAAACATTCCAGCAAATATGAGGGACTCACAATAGGCATCTATATCCATAAATCAGTTGCAAAGGTTTAGACACTTGAGAAATCTCCCGATCATGCACAGCAATTGCACTGTGTCACATGGTCCCCCCCACCCCGCCCCATGTTGTTTTATAACTTTTCCATTTTGTCTATGGTCATCGGAAACGGGGCTGTTGTGGAACATAGTACAGTAATCCCTCGTTTATCGCGGTTAATGGGGACCAAAACCACCCGCGATAAACGAAAATCTGCGAAGTAGCGTCCAATTAACATAAACTGTTTTTTTTAAGTCCGCAAACGGTCTGCGAGAAGCTGCAAAACAACGAGTCACATATAGCAACATATACAGTACTGTACTCCATGTACATGTAAAAAAAATAAATTAAAAAAAAATATATATATATATATAATTTTTTTTTAATATGTTTGAAAAAATCCGCGATCCACTGAACCCGCGATAAACGAACCAAGAAGTAGCGAGGGATCACTGCATAGGCATAGGCTAAGATCTCTGGTTTCTCTCAGCATAATGAAGAGGTGCAAGGTTTTATGTGGGTGATCCCAATCACTCCAGTCCTTGAGATATGTTCACAACGAAATCTCAATCTCCTTTGAGCTTTAATAAGGTGACTGAAGGATGCATCGGCTGATAATCTGTGATGCTCTCCAGAGAAGAGGGGTGAGAAGTCGTCTTTTGCTCATCATCTGCTAACAGCAAGTGTTAGTGTCTTGGCATCATGCAATAATTTCCATTGAAATTGTGCAGATTTGATTACATTGTGTTCTGCTGCGTCCACTAATCATCAGGGAAAATGTTGGCTCGTTAGTGCGGTATGAATGGAAATTCCTTCACATTCTTGAACTACTGTAGCCTTTCAGTACGCATAGTGACAAACAGAGCAAGCTTCAGTGTAACGTGTTCTGCACACTTAGCAGTTCAGAGCTGCTCCGTCCTTCTTTTTCAGCCTAAGGGTTTCAATTGAGTGATTCTGACTAGTATTTTGGCCTTCCCTTGGCCCACCTGAGATCTTATCATAATCCACTAGACAAATTCTGCATTCAGGAGTGTGCACAGCCTGTGAGATAGCTCTCCTCAACTTATTGAAATGCACTGAGTGCTGTCTTGTCAGCTGTAAAATTGTGTGAAACCAAGACAAAAGCACCAAGGAAATACTGGGTCATAAATCATGGTGCAACGTTCCTTTTGACACATCCAAACTCCGCATCCCACGATTAATATTAGCATTTGTCAAAAATCATTGTGCCAGTGTTACTACTGTGCTGTCAATGTAAGCCATTCAAACAACAGAGGTTCTCTGTTGTTAAGAGTATTGATAAGCAATAGAGCACCAAGATTGCTGCTAGAAATACCTCTGTAGTGCATTGTGCTAAAAAAAAAAAAATCTATTACACAGTTTCTCTCCATTCTCAGGTAAAGTTTTTGATGCCACGTCTCTGCATTCCTGCTGGACTTTTTGCGTGCCGTAATGTACCTCAAAAGGTAGCCTCAGAGATCAGTGCTGCTGTGCTGGCTGTTTTTAAGGAGTTCTGTTAATCGTGTCGACGGCAATCTCTACAAGCACTTTGTTTCTTTCTGAGTACACAATAATTTACATGCACCTGCACGTTCCCATGTGTCGACTTCACGCTGGCACAAGGACGGCCCTAAATTCTATAAACCTTTGATAATTCTTGTGTACACACTCTCCTGAGTTAAACAAGAAAAATGTATGTATTCTAATCACATTTGACGGCTGTGCCTAGATGGAAGTAATCACTTCCAACATTGTGTGCAGCATAAAGCTTATCTTTTTTAAAGAGAACACTCTTTCTTCTTTCACCATGAAACTGCTTCTGATTGAAAGAGCTTCAAAGGGCTTCTTTGTTTCATAATGTGCATGCAGCTCATTCATGGGCTTGATCTTCTTTTTATTCCTCTCTCTCTCTCTCCCTTCCAGTGCTATCTTAGAACCCCCACATTCTCCCACCACCACCACCACCACCCTATTATGAGCTCTTTTTGGATCTGTGCTAAGAGGAATAACTAGTGTTGTTTTTTCTACAGAAAGAAAAAACACAAAATATGTGAGGGGGAGGCAAGGAACATGTATTTCATCTCAGCAGTCAGTGCAAACATATGTGTGTGTGGCAGTGTATGTGTATATATATATATATATATATATATATATATATATATATGTGTGTGTATATGCTGTGTATGCTAAGCTAAATATTAGCTTTCCATTTGCATTTGTGTTGACTCGCTGTTGTCGCACACATATATTGTTGTGTGTACACGCTGTATGTTACACATACGGCACATTTGTGTATGTTACACATGCAGCACATTTGACAATAAAGTCTAATCCAATATTTCCTCTTGGTCTCTCTTGCATGTGGTTTAGTATTGAAAGTTAGAAAACTAACATATGCAAATATGGACGATTCTGGGAGAACTGCTATGTTACTTCTGGTTCCACTCAGTTCTTGGTTCTTGATACTCAACCTTATCCATACCATACTATGTGGGACATTCTAAAAATGAGTGCTTTTTTTAGAGGGGCGGGGGGCAATTAACTCTAAAAGTACTGCCAGTGCTGTCAATTTATCATGTGGGTTACTTATATGTGTTCCCTTCGATAAATACTCTCCAGTTAAGCACATCTTAGAAAAGGTAGGCAGTTTGGAGATTTCAAACTAGTCAACACCCAGAAAATAAGGTGTTGTGGCCTTGCAGTGTATTTTGAATCAAAGGTCATTAGTCTGACTACAATTGCAATGCTTTGTTTTTGTGTTTTTCCCCCCCACAAGGCCTTTAAATACAGTATGTCTGCTGTATCCAAACTTACATAAGCTATAATGAATCTAATGTCAACGATGTAGTGCTGTTGGGTTAATGGGGGTCTTAAGTAAGTCAGTAAGGCTGATCAAAATTACAATACTCAAACTGACTAGCCTGAGGAACTTCTGCAACCGCCTTTAATGGCTTTGTAGGTGTGCGCAAACACACCGGCAAATATGAGGGACTCTTAACATGCATGTACCCATATACAGTATAATAAAGCACGATAAAGACCATAATTTTGCACTGTTCATACTATCATCATGCATAGGCTAGTGAATGTGACCATGTGTTTCATTTTGTTTCAGAGTGTCGGAGAATTTGGCTTGGACATCATTGAAACTCCTGAGGGTGACAAGTGGCCACAGTTGATCGTTCAGCAGATCTTAGATCGTGAGCAAAAGGACACCTTTGTCATGAAGATAAAGGTAGAAGATGGTGGCAACCCTCCCAAGTCCAGCACTGCTATCCTCCAAGTCACCATTTCCGATGTCAACGACAATCGTCCCGTCTTCAGGCGTAGCGAGTTGGAAGTCACAGTACCGGAGAATGCCCCCACAGGAACATCGGTTGTGCAGCTTCATGCAACGGATGCAGACCTGGGGTCCAATGCCCAGATCCACTTTGCCTTCAGTAACCAGATCTCTGCCTCGACCAAGCGCCACTTTGCCATCGACGGCACAACAGGATTGATCACTGTGAAGCAGTCACTGGACAGGGAGTTGACTCCTGTTCACAAACTTATCGTTCTGGCCAGTGATGGCAGCTCAACACCCTCGAGGGCCACAGTGATGGTAAATGTGACAGATGTGAATGACAATGTCCCCTCCATTGACACTCGCTACATAATCAACTTGGTGAATGGGACTGTCCTTTTGTCTGAGAATGCTCCCCTCAACACAAAAATTGCACTCATCACAGTTACAGACAGAGATGCGGATCTCTATGGAAAAGTCACTTGCTACACTGACCATGATGTTCCATTCCGGCTGAAGCCTGTCTTTAATGATCAGTTTTTACTAGAGACAGCTGCTCCCCTCGATTATGAGACAACTCGAGAATATGCAATTAGGATAGTGGCATCGGATAGAGGGACGCCTCCTTTGAACACTTCAGCTATGGTATTAATTAAAATCAAGGATGAGAACGACAATGCGCCCGTCTTTCCCCAGCCAGAAATTCAACTTTCCATACCAGAGAATAATGACCCGTCCTCACAGTTAATAAAAATCAGTGCCACTGATGCAGACAGCGGACATAATGCTGAAATTATTTATACCCTTGCCCCCGATGCACCCGATGGATTTAATATAGACAGACAGTCAGGAATCCTTTCAGTTGGCAAACGGCTGGACAGAGAGAAGCAGGAGAGGTACTCATTCACTGTCATAGGCAGGGACAATGGTTCATCTTCCCTGCAGAGCAATGTCACTGTCAAGCTAATCGTTCAGGACCTTAATGACAACAGCCCGGCTTTCACACACCCCGAGTACAACTTCTATGTGCCCGAAAACCTTCCTCTCTTTGGAACTGTGGGCTTAATTACAGTGACAGATGCAGACGCGGGAGATAATGCTGTTGTGACCCTGTCCATTTTGAACGGGAAAGATCATTTCATAATTGACCCCCAAACGGGTGTAATCAAGCCCAACATCACCTTTGATCGTGAGCAGCAGAGCTCTTACACATTTATGGTCAAGGCAGTGGACGGAGGGCAACCCCCCAGCTCTTCCTATGCTAAGGTCACTATCAACGTGGTTGATGTAAATGACAATCGCCCTGTGTTTGTTGTCCCCACTTCCAATTACTCATATGACCTCGTGCGGACCACCACCAGCCCCGGTGACGTTGTTACAAGAGTGTTTGCCATTGACAATGACACAGGTATGAATGCGGAGCTCCAGTATAGCATTACAAGCAGCATCATCATCACTTCTCGAGTCTCCCCTCGAGGCTTGTTTTCCATCGACAAAACAACAGGCAACATTACACTGCAGGAGAAAATTGTAGCGGCGGATCAAGGACTGCACAGGCTAGTTGTCAAAGTCAAAGATCTTGGGCAGCCGGAATCATTACAAGCTATTGCGCTTATTCACTTATTTGTCAATGACACCGTTTCGAATGCCACTTTTATCCAAGAACAGCTTCGGAAAAGCATGGAGACGCCACTCGACCGAAACATCGGGGACAGTGAAGTAACACCTCAGGCTAACGGATATGTGATTGTTGTCATCGCTATCATAGCTGGGACCATGACTGTCATCTTGGTGATATTTGTGACCGCCTTGGTGCGCTGCCGACAGACACCCAGACACAAAGTGGTACAGAAAGGCAAGCAGAGTGGCGAGTGGGTGTCACCTAACCAAGAGAACCGTCAAATCAAAAAGAAGAAGAAGAGAAAGAAGCGATCCCCAAAGAGCCTCCTCCTGAACTTTGTGACCATAGATGAATCTAAGCCTGACGACCCTAAGCATGAGCATGTTAATGGTACGCTGGATCTCCCTGTGGAGCTCGAGGAGCAAACCATGGGGAAGTACAACTGGGCCACCACTCCCACCACCTTCAAACCCGACAGCCCGGACTTAGCCAAGCATTACAAATCTGCGTCCCCTCAGCCTACATTTCAAATCAAACCGGAGACTCCAGTGGCCCCAAAGAAGCATCACGTGATCCAGGAGCTCCCTTTGGACAACACATTTGTGGTGGGCTGTGACACGCTCTCCAAGTGCTCATCGACGAGCTCCGACCCATACAGTGTCTCAGAGTGCGGCTGTCAGGGGGGATTCAAGACTCCAGGGCAAATCACTACCCGACAGGTAATTCATGACTTCTTTTTTCAACCCGCCCACCATATTCCCCATTCATGCTACCCCTGGTGCCGCAAGGTAGTTGATATGGCAGGAGGACGGTGGCAGCATGGAGCACAAATAAGTTCCAAGATAAACCAAGACAATGTTTACATGAATGCCATTTGCACATGAAAATTATCATGAAATTCAACACACAAGTCTTAACTAATCTCGTATGCACATTCATTTGTAAGCGGTCATAATTGCATAATCATTTACATGCGGTAGGTTAATTTCACATTTAGAGCTTGATTAGCAGCAGCAGTGCAATTGTGATTGCTGGATCTTTTGAATTTGGGGGTCTTCTTTTTAATCATGTCTCCCACTTAATGTCACGTACACCCAGCAGGGGCCATTTTTTTTTCAAATTATGGCAGAAATCAACAAATCAGATGAACATCTATTGTGTTTTTACTTCTTCATGTAAAAAAATACATCTTACATCCAGTCGAAAGTTATAAATCTGCTTCCATGAGCTGTTTGCTTAAAACGTAACCCCTACACAGAGCCTATTTCGACTATGTCATGGGCAGCGATTACTGAACTGGACGGATTTATTTGTGGTCAAGAGCTGAGTTAATCTGTGTGAAAATATTTAGACTGTCCATTTAAACCAAGCAAGCAAAAAGTAAACACAATAACCAGATTGACAGAGACTTCTCAATTAATCGTCAATTCATTTTGGGGGAAAAAAAACTGCCCTGCTTTTATTGGACAGAGAGTTGTTTCAGAGGAGAATATGTCGTAGGAAAGCTCATTTAAATGAGGAAGTACAGCAAGGGCTTATGATTCCATAAAGAGAAATGTGCCAAACGCGAAGTACCCTAATAAATAAAAGCGGATGAGGGAAATAAATGTAAATCAGAGGTAAGGAGAAGTGGCCTTGCTCAGTGCCGACAGCGAGAGCACAGTGCTGCGGGGAAGACGAAGTACTGTTCGGGGTGGGGGGAAGAGGAGGGGTCAAGGGATCAAGGTGACGCAGAGCTTTGAGACCAATATACTTAAATACCAAGGGAGCACTAGTCCATAAAAAGCCTGCCTGTCCGACATTGCATTTAGCTCATAAACGATCTTCTTTAATGACCCCAATTATTGTTACAAATTGCATATGTAGATACACTTTCAGTACTTTGTTTGAATTAGCTCACATGGTTTCCAGGTTGAGGGTTTTCCTTTTTACGGTGTTGTGGTTTGTGTTTGGAAAGACTGACACGCTCGAAAGTCAAATTACCTGTATATGACAAATACTGACACCGTTTTGGACGTACTTATATTTGATCTCAAAATAGCACCACATTTGAAAAAAATCCACAATCCTGTATTGCAAATCAAGACTACAATTCAGCCACACTGCATTGCTGTTTTATCCAGGGGCAAATGTGCTCTTGGTTGTTTCTGTCCTATTTGATTTTTTTTTTCTCTTCGTTACCCTTTTGGTGGATGTGATGCTGCTTTGGTTGGCTTTCATTTTTGTCACGAATATAATTATAAAATCTGTCATTCATTCAATTTTGGGTCAGCCCCATGAGATTGCATCATTGTTTGTCTTTTTGATGGGGTTTTTGCTTTTGTTTCTTGCTTGCACTTTTCCAATCAAGTGTTTGTATGTGTTTTCTTTTGCCTTTTGCCTTTTGCCTTTCTTATAGTTTATTTCATTCCAAACATACACCAACCCTTAACATTACTCTTGGCATGGTTTTTGCTAAATAACTGATTATCCCATGAAGTATTGTGCTCAGGATAATTTATGAGGACACCCACACTGAGCTGATAATCATTCCCTTCATCCACGATTCTTTTTAAAGCCTGGTTAAAAGCCATTCTGTGACATGGTGTACAATGCATAAGCCTAATCCAGCCCCAAGTACAAAAGACTGAATTCATAATATGTTTATGTGACACACTCTCGACTTGTCAGAGTGATTTCCCTCCTAATTTTGGTGGCGGCTGCTCTAAAATATGTAAAAATATACTGCTGGAGTTTGTCAGCCCTGAATTATTTTCCATCTTGTATTTTGAGCATTGGAAATTACAAATGATTTTTCACTTGCTTGTCAGTGGTTTAAAGTCTTTCATCAATCCATATATCAGAACTACACATTTGATCCAATTGTATTATGCTCTGTTGAGCTGTGATCTATATTTTTTGTTTTCATAAGTCCCAAAATATTTTCAACGTTATTTAGAAAAATTTGTCACCAAGTGGTTGAAAGTTACAATCATATTGTCAGCAGTTACTCAAAATTATCACTATAATCATCTATATTATTCGGCCCCCTCAAGCAATTGACAAGTGATGGCTCCCACTTTAGACATTAGATTTCCCTCCAGTTTTAAGTGTGATTATTTAAAGCCCATGTCATGAAGAAAAAAAGAATGATGGAAATCTGTGGCTGCAAAGGTTAATTAAATGCACTAAAGGGTTAATCACTCGTAATACAGTATGATTAAAATCGCTGTAATTAGGTTTCAGATAAGGCTGATAGAGGGAAGGGAGGCGGTGATTCTCGAAGATGACACTTGGGTGTGTCAGCCTCAGTTCCCACAGTGATGTTGTTGTAGGTGTTTGTTTACTGCGATTCTTTTATAATTTCCATGTTCTTTAATTGGTGTGCCTTTTCAAATACATTCATGAGTAATGAGCGAGTATTTTTTATTATTTTTTACTTACAGTAGTTTCGGAAGACAGTTTCACGTGACGTCCTCAAAGTGTGTCATTTGATATCACTTAGGCCAAGACACCATAATCCCAATTAAAAAACAATCAATGACACTTTTGTTTTTTTTGTTTTGTTTTTTCAGTTTAGTGTATGGAAGTGGCCAATGTCGGTAGCCTACTTTTAATAAACCCATACCCTATTGTTGCCTTCGACTTCCTGCAAGCCGCTACCAATAATGCAAAACAACAACAACAAAATACTCATCCGAGAGAAAACACACACACACGCACACGCGCACACGCACACGCACACGCACACGCACACACGCACACACGCACACACACACACACACACACACACACACACACACACACACACACACACACACACACACACACACAAGAAGAGCAGTTTATGGGTTAAGGTCACCAAAATGTTTCCAGGGACTGTACAGATGTAGCTGTTAAAGAGTACAGCTTGTAAAAGATACTTAAGAGACTACAGATTTGTGCTACCATATGGCTCCATTATAAAACTGTAATACCACCCCCCCCCCAAACACACACACTTTCCACCCCTCCTCGGTTTTTACGCATCTCATCATTTTCTTTCAACCCGTGCTGTATTGTATTAGAGGTCAACCCGCCCGGCAGTGATGAGTAGCACTTGTGATGGTGTGCACTTTAGCAGGGGCCGATTAAGCAAGCGCCACCTTGTTTGAGTGATCTCCGACATGCAGGCAGACAAAAGGCTCACACAATCTTTTTTTGACCCTGTATTCAAGGGATTGGAATGTATCCTCCTATTGTTAATGATGACAAACTGCCATCATTGTTTCTGTCGTATACCATTTCGACCACTGTATCTCGATTGCTTTCACCTTTTGGACAAACAAAGAAGAGATTATGAGCCTGGTCCTCCCTCAGGTGTAACATCAGTGACCTCTGACATCAAAAAATTACCACGGAAGTCTGACCATAAGTGTGTTAGGCAACATGTACTACTGTCTGCATCATAGCCCATACTTGTTCATTTTTCAATGCATGACTTTAATTGAGAGATGCAGTCCTATCATATGCGTTTGCATTGTAACGCATTTTGGAGGCTACCCTATTGCTATACAACACCCATGGTGCTTGTCATGACTCACTGCACTGTACATGAGGAGCAACGTCACGATTATACAACACATTATAATTTACAAAAGGGCAAAATGTTTAGACATTTATTATTTTTTTTATCCATCTTTTTTTCATTCAGTTTCTTTTGTTACATCCTGACCAACTTATGTGAGCACTGTGCACTACTGTCTCTGTGTGCGTCACATTCTCTGACTCTTTCTCTCTCTTGCTCTCTCTCAGTCAGCGTCGGTTGCGCTGCCGCACAATGTGAGATTCTGTACATATCAGAGGACCCACTGGCAAGGGTTCGAAAGAGTGGGTCTAAATTCATCCAGATTTTATTGTTTTAGTGGGCCAAAGAGTGCTAGCATGGTGTGGTAGGAGACAAAGACAAACAAACAAACAACTGGGAGTGTTAATTGGATGCGATTGCATGCTCTGATAAGTACAGGAAAAAAAATTGCACCATACTGTAGCATTCTTCAAGGAAACCTGACATGAAAATGACATGATTGCCAGCCATCCCTTGAAGAATGTTTTTTTTATTCTTATTGATTGTCCATATCACAATCACGTTAGATATCCGCATTATTTATTTATTTGTTTGTTTGTTTGATTTTTATTTTCTTTTGTATTCCGTCTTGAGTGTAGCCTGGCACTGATGATGCTACAGTTTAGACTGCTCAGAGCTGGCTGATATTTTTATTGTAACTCCAATCTTCCTATATCTGTCTGTCTCTCTATATTTCAGGAGACTGCACTGAAACCACCACACTATGGCACACTCTGTGGCACAGGTACAGCTCGCTCCCACAGGATTAAAATCAATCTGTAGCTCCCACTACCAAAACAGAAAGAGAGTGGGCGAGAGAGAGAGAGAGAGAGAGAGAGAGAGAGCGATGGGACAGAGAAAAGAGGGGGAACAAGTGAGGGCAGAAGGCAGAATTGCCAAGGTGAACAAGTTCTTTACTACTTTAAAGCTCACCTCTTCATACAGGCATGGGGGAGGAAGAGAGAGGAGAGTAATGGGGGGAAATGAGGAAAAGAGAGAGGTGCTTCATGTTTTCCTGCTTGAAACTTGACAAAAATCCTCTTGTAAAATGTATTGGATGTGTGACTTGTGTTTGAGTCCAATGCTATGACCTTAAACTCCAGCATCCAAGCTGTAAAATAGGTGTCAATAGATCTGTAAAGTATGTTTATATGTATGTATTTATGTCCAATACAGAGTTGATGGTGTTTATATTTATTAAGTACAATTCCCTTGCCTTTTTTTGAAAAGTTGCCTAATGGCATTTTATTGTCTTATTGTATTATTTTTTTCCCCACATTAATTTCCATGTGAGCTTGCTCTCAGAACTACTGGCTTCATATGTATTTATGCTGCAAGGTCTACTGGCCTGTAGGCTCCCGCTAGTGCACACATCACAGTGAACTTGTTTTCACCTGTTCACATTTCGCTATCCTCCTTTAGAGTATTTTTTAGTGCACCCACTACTCTACCCACCATTGTTCTGATCGTCTCATTATTATACTGGGAGAGGTGGTAGGACAAGTTAATACTTTGAGATAAACCACAATCACAAGGGACTCGGGTTATAATCAAAGGCTGTTTATGTAGGGCAGATTTAAAGAGCACTAAGCCTGACCTTTTGCGTGTCACTTTAAATTCCCAAGTTGGGAAATGGTTTAACCTCCTGAGCGATATTAAAAAAAAGCACTCCAGATGGTTAAAATGACCTGAAAGAAAGAAAGAAAGAAAGAAAAAAAACAGCAAATTGTGTTTAAATATTTGCTCGATACGCTTATAAGTGAAAGTAACTTGCTTGGACTTCTTGACACTTGCAGGAATCATTTTTTTAACAGTTGACAAGAACATTGAGCACCAAACCTTGTGACCTTTTGTTCACAGCATTATCTTCTTTCTACAAATATTTCACAGCACCGCTATGGCACAAGAGTAGGTCATTTCTGAACTGACTGGTTGATGTGATCAGCATTGATGAGTTACTGCCGAAAAGTTGACATACCTTCAATTGGTGTGTCAACTTATCGGCACAACTTTACATATCATCATTCACCACTCGTTGCTCAACATTCAATCATGCTCATAAGTTGACACACCAATTTATCAGCCCAACTGTGAATGAGGCCCGTGATGCATCATACACATAACCATGGAATTAGTTTCATTAAAGTAGACATAGACAGTCACTTTGAAATATACAGCCGGGCTGGACGAAGAAACCACAGAGTTGTTGAATTAAGGACATTTTATGACCAGCAGCCTTTCTGATTTTGTGCCATTACTCAACCGACTATGTCTATTTTAAAGCTTTTAATTGTGTTGCCTTCCTTAGAGGCAGGTTGTTATTATCGGAGGAGGTATATACTGTACATGTAATTATGATATCAAATGTATTCACTTCTGCGTAGGAGCTGCAGTATGACGTATCAATAGCATCCTAGTACTGTGATGATTAGATTTGGTTGATTGTTGGGAAATAACAACAACAACAACACATATATTTATGAATTTGAAAACTTGTATTGTTGTAAGGGAGACAGATGACCTCACTTTTATTCAATGTGACATACAATATGCACCTTACATGATCTTTGTATTTGACTTTGATTTGCCAGTGTGGGAAAAAAAAAAAACTGTTACTGTTTCATATATGTGTGCGCTTCGAAAATTTATTAAAGTCTTTTGCATTTTACTGCAGATTTGAATGACTCTGATTGTTTATTGTTTTGAAACTCTCACATTTGTTTTGCTCACACACAGCGGTGTTTTCCTGAAAATGACCAACATCTGTAGAGACTAGCAAGCCACAGCATGACTGAAAAATATGCAAATCAACAAACCATACATAATTAAGATGTTTCTATGTAGTGTCGGACACACTCTACACTAGAAATTACAGAAATGTGGGCGGAGTGTCCTGTCACACGTGGACATGGGTTGGAAGGCGACATCCGAGTGCCCACTTGAGAGATCTGTGATCTCCCGCGCAAACTTTACTTCATCCTCCCATGAAGGTCTGTTTGCAGTTCCTTATAGAATTGTACTTCACAAACCTTGAAATCTAGCATGGACACCAGCAAATCGGTTTCAGAACTGTGCATCTCGGGCATCGATTTTAAAATAAATGAAAGGAGACAATTAAGTGTCCACGCTCACAACGGTTTAAAATACCAGTTTTTAACATGCGTGCATCTGATAAAAAATATCAAAAGCCAATCTAAGCCACCACTGCACAGATTTAGACTTCCCATTGCACGAAACTTTTCACCGTTAAACACAATTTTTAGCAGTAACCCAAAATCTAATTTGAGGGGACAGTGTTGTAGTGAGCAATTATTTTTTATTTTTTTTAACTAAACAACAGTAGTAGTTTATTCGAACACTAAAGCAGTGAAGGCAGCTATTAATCAAAAAATTATCCAATCTGGAGCTTGAGTGAATCCCTAATTTACATCAAAATGATACGTCTCACTTTGGCAAGACATTTTGGACAATTAAGATATTTTATCTTGTTTTAGACTACAATGGAAAAGCAGGACAGTTTTTTTTTTCCTCCAGTCCAGCTCATCACACATCTTTGGGATGAACTATTACAGAGATTACAAACCCAGCGCTCTTGTCCATCAGTTACAACAAGACATTTAAACGATTAATCTACCACAAAATTATTAATTGAAAATTTCTATGAAACAATTGCTAAAATTTCAAGTACAATACAACCTGACCGTGAAGGCATATCCTGCTGTTCACTGCAAAGTCATTTTTATACTGCAGAAAAAGACATGCCATAAGGAAGGTTTCCTTGAAACTTCCATCCATCCATCCATCCATTTTCACGAGGGTCGCGGGGGGTGCTGGAGCCTATCCCAGCTGTCCACGGGAAGTAGGCGGGGGACACCCTGAATTGGTTGCCAGCCAATCACAAGGCACAAAGAGACGAATAACCATCCACGCCCACACTCATACCGGGGGACAATTTAGAGTGCTCAATCAGCCTGCCATACATGTTTTTTGGAATGTGGGAGGAAACCGGAGTACCCGGAGAAAACCCACGCAGGCCCAGGGAGAACATGCAAACTCCACACAGGGAGGCCGGAGCTGGAATTGAACCCGGTACCCCTGCACTGTGAAGCCAACGTGCCAACCACTGGACTACATTTGTTTAGATATGAAACCTCCAAGACCATGCGCCAACATTCTCAAACAGTCCTTGGTGATTGCCACTTCTTGCCTACATTCATCTGTGAAAGGCCCACCCAGCTCAACTGTGCTAGAAAATACATGGAATTATGGTAACCTATGTATACAGTATGTGTGTCATACTACTCTAATCAACTGTATTTATAGAGCACTTTCAAAAAAACTGACCGATGTATGAATGTTGTTTTATTTTGGCAGCCTGCTGTCATGAGATTTACTGAGCTAGTGTACAAAAACTATTGCACTGTAAACTACAACATATTTTAAGGACATTGTATGTTATTTCCTTGTATTCTGGCCTGCTATTTTACTCTTGGTCCATCCTTTCTTTTGGCTTGTAAGACTTGTGGACAAGCGAAAGATGTACGACCGTTCCAACTGGATTATACCAAGTCAACGATTGCATTATATATCGCATCTCTGCAGCACTTTCTGAAAGAAAGAATGCTCATTCGGAACAGATTACAGATAAACAGTTATGGAAATGTGGTGAAAGGCTCATCCTTTGAAGTTCTCAAATTGAAGCTTTTTTTTGGAACAACACATTTCCTTTTGGTTTCTTCTCCACGAGAGCCAATAATGATGATCTCATCATGATAACCCCGCTGCTATGGTGCACAGTAGTGCACAAACACATCTGAGAGGAGGAATTATGTGAGAAGAAGCAGCACAATAACGACTACTCTGACTCTGTGTTGGGCCCATTTGATCCAAAAATACAGACTTGAAAGGAACAAAACAAAGAATAGACAATGAGAAATGTTTAATTGCTAATCAAAGTTATTTCATCATCTCAAACGAAGAGAGCTAATCAGTTCCCGCTGGGAAAAGTGTCCTTGGTGGTTTGAGAAAATGACTCACACTCACGTGGAGCATTCTCATATAGGGTGCAGAAATGTCAGCCTTCTATTCATAGATTCTTTTAATTCCACTAAATGCCTTGTACCTACTTTACAACTTTTCTTGAGTAGATATATGTATATCTTTGAAGTGGATCATTAATCATTTCATACTTCATGTTATGGATAATGAGAAGATGAGATATTTTCAAATGTGCCATGAATAGATGCATAAAACAAAGCCACATGAGACCTAACAATTGGGCATGTGTTTTTCTGACAGTTTTTGTCAGACGAGAATGAAGAAAATGAAGTAAAAGAAGTGATATTAATGAGGACTACCAGAAGTCTGAATTTTGGAGCCTTTCTGTAGTTTTGGCAGGAAAGTGCAATTGTTAAATGCAATTATGGAGTTGGCCAGCTCATCGCTGACTTTTATAATCCATAAAGTGGCTTTTACGTTTATTTTTTTTTTTCCCCCTGTGACTTTGATTCACCCTGTGACAAGAAAATGTATTTCATTCAGGACACATTCTATTTCAGCACAGACAATTGTCACACACTTTGTTTGATGACAAACATCTGCAATCGGGGCAGCAGACCCAGCAGCTCATTTGGTTATAACCTCACATGAGGTTCTGATTTATTATATTGTTTCTTGTGTTCTTTTTGTTTATTTGGTATTCACAGTCAAACGACAGGCATATTGATTCTGTTGTATCACTACATCGATATTCTCTCAAATATCCAATGGATATCGGCTACTCTCATCAAGTATCCATACTAAGGGATGTGAAATGTGCCGTTCGGTTATTCAGAGTGCTAAAACGTGGGGGTGCTTGAAGCATGCTCTGGCTTGCTCTGACTGGAGATCCGTAGCATCATAGTGTCAGGCAGAACAAGGTGGAAGCTGTACAAGCAAGATGCGTGGGTTCTGGGCTAATGAGGGATTTAAACAAAAATGACAACAAAACATTCTACACATGAGGTGCCCGGAGTGAACGGCCAGGGGGATGGGGTTGAGGGGGTTGTGTGAATGGACCTTTCTCGAAGTTTATGCGCTCTCTATCCCAGCAGGAAGGCCACTCAACATTCATCTCCTATCGATCGACATATAAGCCCCAAACACGTTTTCGCCAATTGGAGGGTGTGCTTGGCACGCCCCTGCCACCAATTGAAGTGGCTCCTCTCATTTCCTTTAAATGTAGTGCATCACAGGATGTGCTGATAGTCCTTGTGACACAACTCAACTCAACTCAACTGTATTTATAGAGCACTTTCGAACAGCCATCACTGCACACAAAGTGCTGTACATGGAGCAACTAACATATACAACAGTAAAGCAACCAATCAGTAACAAAGACGGTAGAGAGCACCAAACAGTAAAACTAAGATCATAGTTTGGGTCATGCTGAGTCAAATGCCAAAGAATACAAGTGAGTTTTGAGGTGGGTTTTAAAGATGGGCAGTGAAGAGGCTTGCCGAATGTTCAGTGGGAAGTCATTCCAGAGAGATGGACCAGCAACGGACATGGTAGATGACTTAAGTGACTTGCTCGTGTTCTGTGGCAGGTCGAGGTGTGCAGACTACTTTTATAAGGAATTGCAAGCTGACCTCCACGGGTGGAAAGTTACAGGTCACAGATCACTAACGTAGGCACTTGGAAACCACCTACCGACCTGATGCATCCATACAGTGCCATGAAAAAGTTCACTTTTTGACTCATCAGTTTACAGAATGGTTTTTATTTTCCCCCAAAAAGTATTGAGGATCTTGAGGATGTCTTTTGGCAAATGTGAGACGAGCCTTCGTGTTCTTTTTGGACAGCAGTGGTTCTTGCCTGGGAACTTTCCCATGGATGCCATTGTTGGACAGTGTCTTTCTTAGGCTAGAGTCGTGAGCATGGACTTGAACTGAGGTCAGCGAGTTCTGGAGTTCTTTGGATGTTGTTCTAGGTTATTTTGTGCCTTTCCGAAGAAATCATTGTCGCAACTACTGAAGTAATTTTAGCTCGTTGACCACTCCTGAGAATGTGAGCCACTGTTCCCAGTTTTCTCTATTCGTGGATTATGGCTCTGACAGTGGTTCGCTGGAGGCACAGAGTATTGGAAATGGCTTTGTAACCTTTTTCAGACTGATAGATTTCAGTTTTTTCATCATTTCTTCTTGAATTTCTTCAGATCGTCGCATGATGCATTTGTTTCTTGAAGCCTACTTCACTTTGTCTGACAGATTCTATTTATATGATTTCTTGATCAAAAATATGGTTGCCTGTGCAATTGAACTCAGCTTTCCCAAAACTGTTGATAGTCCCAGTTACTTTATAACTGGGGGGATTACTTTTTTTCACGTAGGGACAGGTAGTTTGGGATTTTACTTCTGCCTTAATAAATTCAATTGGCATTTAGAAACTGCATCTTGTATTCCCTTGGATACTCTCTGGCGACTGGTTCAGGGTGTACCCCGCCTCTTGCCCAAAGTCAGCTGGGAATAGGCTCCAGCACACCTGCCATGTGAGTGAGGATAATCGGTCCAGAAAATGGACGAGTGTGCAGGAAGGAAGGAGGATCGTGTCTTTCTGTTGCACTCCACACTCCACAATTGCTGCCCGGTCTCTGCCAAACTGAATAATTCAATCTATTCTCCTAACACCACGACAGCCACCACCTCCAGAGCTGTGGTGATTGAGCTACTTTTGTGTGTGCAACAATCAAATCAGTCTGGAAGCACGCTGATTGGTTCTTACTGAGACTCTCTGCAGCACTACAGCCAGGAGATTGTTTTCAATAAAAACAATTCTGTTGATGAAACCAGGTGTGACTGCAGTGGGGATCAAAGGAACTTCGATTGGTTGTACCATTGTTTGTTCTATGTTAAAGGTGTCCTCAAAAATTGTTTACAAGGACCACACATATCTGGTGTGCCAAACTGAGAGTTAATGTGGACAAATTCATCTTTGCTTCTCGATCTCATGTAGGATTATCTACGCTGTTGTGATTGATCCTTTTGGGGAGGAGTGTACATTCCTCAGTATCGGGATAAATGTTACTGTATTGGGATAAATGAGATTCGCAAGCAGTGTTTATGTGACACACTTGCCATTTTCATCACGCCAAACTCCTCCCACACTTTTGTTTAAGTAATCACGGTTGAACATTGGTTATGCGCATGTTGCCTCACAACTAATCCTGCCTTAACACAGAGGCGAGCACAATAAAATAAAGAGAGCGAAATTCAATATATTTCTGTTGTAATGTTGTTTTTCGTCTTGTAGTAACCATGATGTAGATGTTGCATTTGCATTCTGCGTACATCTGACCCCACAGAGGCAGCTTACATTGAATTTGTCCCTCATTTCATCGTCTTTGAAGCATACAGTGTGAAAGCTGACAAGCAATCTATCATGCTATCATGCTGTTGAGGGTAATAAATGCCGTTTTCCAAAGCAGCCACATCACTCTGTGGGTCATTGTTCAACTCTATTATGTTGTCAGTCTTGTGTAAAACTGAAACACTTTGCTGAAGTGTCACTGACCTGCGGAATTCATTTAGTTTGCAACGATCAAAACATAGCTTTGTTTTACAATGTTACATTGCCAAAGATCTATTGAGCATCAGTTTAACTGTGCTCTAAAATGTGTGAAACTGCATTATTCATTCCTGATTTTGCTAATAATAAATTAAAATATTGCAAATACAAAATAAGCAAAAATAACATTTTTAGGCTGGGTTGCACCAAATACCTTTATTTTCATCTAAGATTAGGCTCACACCAGAGATGAATAAAATTAGGTTTAAAATGAGTTTGTCCAATTTTTAAATAAAGCAACGGTCTGTTGCAATGTTACGTAAAACTCAGTTGAACTCAATTGAAACTGATCTTAAACTGATTTGTAGGACAATTGCGGATCTTGAAATTATAAATAATAATTCGTTGCAATTAAATGAATAGGCTTCACCGCTACACCACTGTCAAGATCCCTGTGCCAAAGGGTGCTTTTTGAATTGAACATTACGCCCGTTTTTTAAAGAGGGACAAAGGTTTGGTGAGATGTCTGGCTGTGGCTGCGGGGTGGAGTGGCTAAGAATGGTGACTGCAGCCAGTCTCTCCTGAAGTTTTGTGAGTGTGTACGTGCACACAGCAGATGTTATTTGAACAGGGTTCATTCAACGTTGCAAAGACGTTTGTCAGACATTCACAAGCAGTTTTAATGGCTGCATACCCTGAAGGAAAAACATTTGGCTTCTTGAGCACACACTCGCAAACCTTCGCCACTCAATGAGATATGACGGCCTAACATTGTTGCAAGCAAGCAAAAACGTTAGCCTAACGCTATTTATTAATTTTATTGGCTCCGCGATGACTTGACAGAGGAGCTCCAACTTGTCCTCTTTTGTTAAAAACTAGCTAACCAAATTCTTTGTGAAATATGCGTAAACAATAGAAGGCAAAAAATAAAAAATAAAATCAGACAGCGTGTTGAAAAAGAGAGATACTGTTTGTCAGCCATTGGCTGACAGTTATAATAGATTGACCAGAATGAAAGAGAAAAGTGATGTCACACAATTTAAAGCTCGCTGTAAAAACAAGTCGAAGTTGTAACTTCAGTGGTGCGGCTGCATTTCTGTTACTTCCATCATGTTTGACAGTTGGTCCAGTCTTCCTGCTCAGCTTCAAAACTCTTTCCTTGATAAACAGGTCAAATTGTTCTTCATCATAAAATTACAGAGGACTGAGCCTGTATGATTTTTTTGAGGACCTTCAATCTTTTGCTCTATACACCTAAAAAATGCAGCCATTGTTAAAGTGAAACCATCCCAACTGTCAGTTTAACATTAATTCTCGATCACCCTTTAAAGGTCTGGTGCAAAAGAATTTAAAAAGAAATTTGACTTAAGAGTGAAACAATCAACTTTGGTGCAACCAAATTTAAAATTTCATCTCATTTTAAAGTTAAACGTTGTTGATGCAATCCAGCCTTTGTCATTAACAAAGAAAAGAATGAGACCGCTGCTTCATGTCAAGAAAATCATGTTGAATGGCACTGCGTAACGTGGGCTTCACAGTGCAGAGGTACCGGGTTCGATTCCACCTCCGACCTCCCTGTGTGGAGTTTGCATGTTCTCCCCGGGCCTGCGTGGGTTTTCTCCGGGTGCTCCGGTTTCCTCCCACATTCCAAAAATATGCATGGCAGGCTGATTGAACACTCTAAATTGTCCCTAGGTGTGAGTGTGAGTGCGAATGGTTGTTTGTCTTTGTGTGCCCTGCGATTGGCTGGCAACCGATTCAGGGTGTCCCCCGCCTACTGCCCGGAGACAGCTGGGATAGGCTCCAGCACCCCCCGCGACCCTAGTGATGATCAAGCGGTTAGGAAGATGAATGAATGAATGAATGGCACTGCGTATGTAATTGACAGAGAGGTAAAAGTGAGGAAAACTTTTTGGCCATGGACTACAAGGAGGCACAGGTTGTCACTTTAAATCACCACTGTGAATCAAAATTCCCTGACATTTTTTGAGGAGATTGAAACTCATCTTTTGGACCATGTCAGTTTAATGTAATAGTGTTCATTATTTTTTTGGGGGGAAAAAACAATAAATTAGGTATTTACTATTGAGAGTAAAACACCAGGAAACACATTGTCATGGTTGGATGCTAAAGGTAGACAGACTGATCTTAAGACATTGTCCAAGGAGGACCATGTGTGTTTCCTTGATAATCCTGGTAATCCTTGAACAGAATTCCTGATTTGCTTTTGTAAAAGAGATTGGGAGATGATAAGATGCCCGCCTTCTTAGAATAGCCGATAATCTGGTTTGGACAGAGGATTCAGGGGGAATTTATCCCGTCTTAACATTTGCCCAATCAGATGGCACTGAAGTGACCTTAACCCCGTCCCCACTCCCTGGCTTGTCTATGGTCTACAACATGTGGGGGGGGGGGGGGGGGGGGGGACAGTAGGATGATAATCAATGTTGTTTATTTTGCTGCTTGACTCTTTAAGTACTTTCAGCCAGATTATAGGCTTTTGCAGGGGATAATCGGAAGAGCGCAGACAATTGCCTTTTTCTATCCTGACAGTAACCTCCCACAAATGCACAAAGAAGGTGATTTAAAGTAGATGCCGACACTTAATTCCTGATTACAACTATTGCAGAAACTCGTAAAATTATCCAGACACCACATTAATCACTGCGTTTCAAACAGGCCTCTTTCCAATTTCCCCAGCCCAAAAGTGTTATCTCCAGAATTACTAACACTCAAAATCACATTTTGTCCAACAGAGAAAAGACGAAATAACACCACATATGCATCAAACTGTGAGTGACCCCCAGATGTCTCTTTGCTTCTCTGTTTCAGTATTAAAATAAAAGAAGAAAGGAAATGTGTTGTCGCTGTACTACATAAATTGTCGCTCTTCTTTATGAATTTTTAACATATAATTAGATTTTCTGTGTTCTCCTACTCTGAAAATAATCGAGCTGAATCTAGGATTTCAACTTTAGTGGTGCTCAGCCCTAACCAGAATATCATTCATACATCTTTCCGTCTAATAGCATAATTACCTGGATCATTTTTAACGAACTGTCACAATACAGTATCAATACAACATACCGGGGGTGTTTTCTTTTTGTCTGTGTAGATTCTCAGAAATCAAGGTCATGGTAATCAGCAAATTTGGAACAAGGCAACTGGACTGTTTTGTTATTTTTTGTTTAATTTAGTGCATGTTCTTGTTTTCTGAAAACAAAAAGAACTATAAGTATAATGAATTAATACAAAATAACAGCGCTTCAAGGTCAAAAGTGTTGAAAACACAACATACCATTTTAGTGCGGACATATGCAAAACTTAGTCCCCTCTCCTAAACAAATTTCATTTAAACTGGTCATACACTGTTCAAATTAAGGCCACATCAAGTGTGAATCTCAGTTGGTTATGAGATTCCCAGATAGACTTCAGCTGTGGAGTGTAAAGAGGAAGTTTCTTTGAGTTTTTGGCACAGGTGAACACACAAAGCTAAGATTAGCACACAGCTTTGTTGTTAGCATTGTAGTGCAGTCATTCAATGAATTGTTTCAGGAAGTTTCAAACATAATTTTAATGCCACCAAACGAAGGCTCTCAACCATTCCGTGTAGTGAGGGTCTTCCACTCGTTAGCTTTGACTTTTTGTCACAAACAATTCACAAACAAATCTGAAAAACTTTTTAATCGCCTATGATGCATACATCACATTCCTACTGGCACATTAGTCAGGCTGGTCGGTTGTAATATCAACAAGTAATTTGTAATCACAAACTAGATCATCGGCTGAAACATTTGGTTGATAAATTGAGAGGTTAATACTCAATAAAAAATTCAGTTTTACACATTCAGTTTTACACGTCTGGTTTAGCGGACTATTTTAATGTTACACTTGAACTTACATTTGAGTGCATTGATAACTCACAAACAGCACACTAACTCATTACAAGTTGATCTTTTACAATGAAGCACTTTGCTCAATGCTCATGACCTAGCAATGGGCAAAATAGTTATTTTGAGTGTACCGACTAATTTTGAATCAATTCATTCAAAAGACTATTTATTGTAGTTATTATATTATTTATTTTATTCATCAAACCATTCTTTTTTCACCACCAGACAGAGAGAGAGAGAGAGAGAGAGAGAGAAAGAGCGAGACGCTGCAGTTCCATTTCTGCTCCCAGCCGACACGCTTTCGGCTGAGCTCAAATGAACTGAGAAAAGAAGGTTCACTCATGTTTTGTTTTGAAGAAAACATTTTCAAATGACACCATGCCTTTATGACACTGAAAGATTGTCATGGCAATGCAAATTAGAGAAGGAATACACAGGAAAGTGTTTGAATCTGCATTATGAACTGTTGATTTTGGGTCAAAAGACGACACCACTTAAACACTCAACTGACCCGTGAGTAAGAAAGGAACAGGAGACCAATATGTGCATGTAAGAGTAAACCTGTTTTTTTTTTTAAATTCCGGGATTTGTACTAGCGCTACATAAAATTATTCCGTCAATACATCACAAGTGTTATGAAATACATCAAATGCATTGTAATTATTGCTAGCAGCAGAGAGATTTCTCAGAGTTGTAGATCGAGTTTATGCAAACAACCAAGAAAAACACATTTTACAATGTCATGGTTTCAACACATAGCTACATTCGCCAGCAAAACTGGCCTTCAAAATGTTCTTCTGTTTTAGACCCTACTTATATCTTTGTATGGAATGCGAGTGGCAGTCACTTTGTGCTGACAAGATTTGAAGCTGATTCTGACCATTATTGCCATATTGTCATGGAACAGAGTCCTGTGAATGCCTGCTGGTCAAAATAGGCTTTAAACTATGAATTCACCCTGAGTTCAATCCTGTCCCAGGTCAGGTGCAACCTATGCCAGCTAACTTTGTCGAGATGTGGCACGCCCTGGACTGGTCGTCATTATTGATTTGTCATAGAGATATATTCTGCTGACACTTGATTAGCAAAACATTTACAAGTACAGTATTTGTACTACGTAGTTTTATCAGGTTATGTTGCTAAATTATCTTGGAACAGGATCATGTGGTGTGCTGTTGTACTTGCATGTTGTATATATTTCACAAAATAGCTTTGTGAAAGCATTGTGCATCTTAGAAAGTGCTAAAGGTGTCGCAGTGTTGATAGATTATGAGCATGACTGCATCTGATCCACAAACACACCTGCAACAACAACTAATGAGACTAGCTCATTACCCAATTAGAGCTTCTGCAGACATGGGTGGAATGCGGTGTGGGGAGCGAAGCATCCTGTGCGTCTTACTCTCCTTTACAGTGGCACACTCTTGCATATAGCTGTCAGGCTCACTCTGGCGCGCGCGCGCACGCGCGCACACACACACAAAATGGACTGAGGCCCCAAATGCTATCCACTGTGCAGAGTTAATCCACACGCGTACAATTACCTGCTGATTTCGCTTTGTGTAGTGGCTTTAATCATGGGGGGGGGGGGGGGGGGGGCAAAGAGGCTCAAAGTGAAGGGTGGATGGAAAAAAAGGAAACAGGTAGTTGAGGGAAAATGTGAACACTTAGATACACCTTAAGCATTTGTATGGGAGCCGCGACTGTGGCTCCAAGTTTACACCCCCACACCTGCAGTCATTCCAACGAATTGCTTCTTGTCTGCTTGCAGGAGATGAATGCAGCTTCAATTGACAAATATTATATCTGTGAGTAATCATCCATAGAGTCATCAGCAGAAACTATTCAGTAAAGCACAAAACTGTATTATTGCTTGACTCTACTCTCTATTGGGCCTTAATGTGTACCGATGTAAGGGCCTTCATTTCAACGCATAACAAGGTTTTGACTGGATAACTTTCGCTATCTGGAAATACCTCCACTTTTTTATGGTGCATTCAGTGGTGTAATAGACTGTTTTTACATTATGGTGGGTAGTTACGTCTGTGTCCAAAAGGATAGCAGACACATGGAGACTTTCAAGAGTCTCCATGTGTGCAATAGCCATCGATGGTCATTAGGAATTTATGTGCGTGCCACCTTCAGAAAGAGCTGAGGCTCATTCCCGAGATCAGTCACACAGATAACTATGTGTTATTTTGACATCTTTTGTTGACGAAGCCTTTGGTGTATGGCTGCTGAGAATGGTCATGGTGAAGTTAGATGGTTGCGTGTGCCACAGAGCTCAACACTTTAATGCCTTTTTTTCTTGGTAAATGCAGCAGTTAAGAATAATTGTGAGTGCCTAGTATAGACATGGACATACAGTATATTTGTACTGTCAGGTTTAGGAAAAAAAGTCAACAATAAACCTTTTTTTGGTCCACAGTGGCCTTAAACTATAGATGTGAAGTGTAATTTACGTGTAACCCTCAATTTTGACGGAGGCTTTTAATCATTGGAGTCAATTTAATGCTAGCAATTAACCTCACGAAAATGATTACTTTTCATATTTTTGCCCAACTTTGTCATGTAATGCATGCTGTATGTCGTTGACTTAAATAGCTCATTTAAAAAAAAAAGAGTGTTGAATTATATGCTGATCCACTAAAATGTCCACTGACCGAATACAGACGGAGGGGACACTTCATTCTCAGATGCATTTGACTAAAATCATATTCAGTAGCAATTTCAATTCCGACCTTCCTGTGTGGGGTTATGTGGGTTTTCTCCACGTGTTCCGATTTCCTCCCACATTCCAAAAAAATGCATGGTTGGTTGATTGAATGCTCAAAATTGTCCCTTTGTCTGATTGTGAGTGCAAATTGACGGCTGGGACAGTCTCCAACATGTCAACAACCCTCATGAGGACAAGCGGATCACATAATGAATGGATGGATACTTTTAGAGATGTTTAACATTGAATACCGTTGAACTGTCAATCAACAGCAGCATTGTGTCAGTGTTCCTGGACTATTCTATACTGCCCCCCCCCCACCCCCGACCGCCCCGCTGAGTTATACCAAATGTTTTACAACACCGTAGTTCATCAAAAACACATTGGCGAAAAATAAATAAATAAATACACTTTGAGTTGACTTGCTCCACCGTTTCTGTGTCCCTGGTGGCTGGCCAAGAATATAGGGATAAATATAGTAACGACAACCTCTCAGCTTGTACCCATAAGTAGCAACAAAAAAATTACACATTTTCACAAAGCAATGCAAATATATTTGCTGTAACATGGAAATCTGCATAACATTTGCTTGGCATGAGGCAAAGTCTAATTCTAACATTATATTCTATGTTGAGAAATTACACTAGTCAACACTCCATATACAGGGGGTATATAAATATATATCTATATACCCCCTGTATATGGGGGTATATATATATATATATATATATATATATATATATATATATAAAACATATACCGTATGTATATATATAAAGATTATGATTGATATATATATATATATATACGGTTTGTATATGTTTTTTTTAACATGGATGCAACTACATTTTTATTAATATGTTTTTGCACTGTATCCGAATCGGCTCTTGATTTTTCTGTCCACATCGGGTTTTCCTAGCAACAACAACACCAACAACAACAACCACCACCATCATCATCATCTCATAATAATTCTGGGTAATACTGGGTGGAATATAATAATAATATATTCTGTCATGTTTTTTTTTGTTTTTGTTTTTTTAAATAAATGTTTGGGTTCAGCAATAGGGGGATTTTTTTTCTATATCATATCTACAAAATTTAATCCTTGGTGAAATTTATACTGTGCAAGCTTTTATAAGTCAAACTCAAAAACAAGAAATGAAAGTATCTCAAAAACCTGATGTAGTAGACTCAACAAAATTGAAGACATTTTTGTGTCAAAAATCCGTCCAGGGAATGAAAGGAATTGCTGATTAATATCTGCTTTTGCCCAGTGTTGCTTTACGATTACGTGACCGTGCAGCAAGTGAAAAACAAGCACCAATGCCAACAGGAACACAACATGCTAATATGAGGTCACTTGGTTAGTCCACTGACATGATTAGCAACTACAACGGGTCATCCAGGGTAACCACAGTCATGGCGCAAAAACATTAATTACAACTAATTGCAAGCTGGCATACCACCTGATCAATTACACACTTGTGTCGTACTAATCAGTGCGAACTTTTCAATCAGTTCAAAATCTCGAAACAAGATACATTTTCAAGCAATCCGTGCATACCCTCAGCTCATGATCAACTTGTTTCTGGTTGTTTTTTTTTTTAATATGTGAGCATACACCGGTATATAAACTCATCCAGGGATTTTTCTTTTCTTTTGCAAATTAAACACAGCCAAATATCCTAGAAAATTGCTGAGGTATTAGAGACAAATGCCCCACATATGTTACTCATGCACCTCACATACACATCAGCTCTGCTTCTGATTGGGACCACATGTGTTGAAGCCCAAAGGTAATGGGCAGCACTTCAGTGAATTGTGCCGACCTTATTGTATTGTGTGGATGATTGTGTGGTGCTCCCTCAGATAATGACTCTGCCCTACTTTGACTTTGAGGCACTGACCTGAAATAAGGCACACAAGTGAAATCGGAGCCTGAATGAACCTGGAAGTGATTAAGGTCACCCAGACACATCACATTTGTTTGACCCCCCTGGTGACTCACATCGACCGATGTCTGCAAATCCCTTGGGAATCTTTTGTGGGTTCGTTCCTCAATGCAAACACTGGCCATTCATTACCTGCTCTGGAGAAAGTGTCACGATGATTAAATACACTTTTTTTTAGGTTTCTATTGACTTTGGGGAGGTGGAAGAAGACAACTTGTTCTTACTTTATGACATCAGGTGCTTAGAATGTAACTAATCAGGAAAATAAATCTTGCCATACACTGCTGTCAGCGGTGAAAAAACAATCTAAGATGTGCGCTAAAAACTACCGGTATGTATTTTTCGATGCATTTCTTGACACCAGACAACAACGTGACAGAGTGAAATCGATGCGCAGCGCAGCTTGCTGATACCTCTGTGTCACTATGAGTGCAGACTGCACATCGAGAAAGCCACCGAGGTCACAAATAATTCAATGGCAAGTATCAGTAGGACTGCACAGTAAGGCAGCCCAAAGCCGACGCAGTGAAATGTGTGAAGACTTTCTACAGAATTTCAGACAGAATATGCAAATAATAACAGTGTTTTAACCATGCACCACACATAAGGGAAAAAGAACATCTAGGGAACAAAACTGAGGCCCTCATAAGCTATGACGCAACACAGAATCTAGGATTCATCTCAAGTAGTATCGCATTTTGTATTGTGCTAAATTATTTATTGCAGCAACTGATAAGGTTGATGTTTCATCGGCCAGATGAGTGCAGGCCTTGATGCTCGCGGGATTCAGGGATAACATGAGAGTACGCTATCTCTGGAGGGTGGCACGCACCGAGTGGAGCTTTGGTCTGTTTTGTGTCTTGCTATTCTGCTCGGGATCAGTACACGACTTCCCGCCAGAGTCGCAGCGCTTAAATAAAAAAAAAAAGAAATAAAACTGTACTTATTCCTCTGGTTTGATGAGAAATTAAATAATGAGTGTGCTTCTTGCTTTTTAATAGGAAAGTCTTTTGGGAACTTTTTTTAGACACAGACAGAAAGAAATTGCCAGGTTGTCCGTCTGTCTGATGAATTCATGGACTTTCATATAAGCGCTATTGTTAGAGTAATAGTCAGCTTAGTGAATGATGTGCACCATTTTGTAACACTGTGATAAAGCACTTTCAAAATTAGTCACCAAGTAAACCAACGATATCCATGGCCAGTGTCACTTGTTTTGCTTTTATTTTGAAGCTGACTGTCGCAGCACTTTACATAATAACCTATAAACAACTGGCATGATGGCTGACTTGAACAGGCTGTCTTCCCGTTAACTGCTGCCATAACAGCAGACGTGACCTATTGCCTTGCAGGAAGTGTCGGTTATTTCTGTGTAAGCTGTACCATGGCTTCTACAGTGCGTCAAAATATGTCCCTATGCAAAAGAACTCCTTGGTGGAAAAATAAATAGGGTCAACACAGAGAGAACTGTGTGAGTAAGTTGGTTGACACTACACTGCAAGTTAGAGGTGGGGCAATTAATTTTTCAAACAGTACAAGCAATTGAATTGTGTTAAAAAATATTTTTTTATTGCTATAAAACAGCAAATTGTATTGTTTTAATATGTTGCTATTGTGTACCCCCAGTATGATAGTGTTGTAATTAGGACATTTAAAAAAAAGTATCTTCAGTTATATGAAAATGACATCTCCACACATATTAACGATAAACTTTTCCGAGATATGTTGAAAGTTAAGTTCATCCATGTGGTTGGTGCATTCAGAAAAAATGATCACCCCATCCTCTGGAGCTCATTCGAGAACGACGCAAAAATGTTTGTGTACTCCTTGTTGTTTTTATCACTAAACAATACCAAATAAAGAACACTAATTGGTTTATGTACATCAAACAGTGATCAATTCACTTTAATGCAAAGTAAAAATTAATCCGGTTAATCAATGGAAGAATCAATAGAAGAATTAATTCCAAACATATCCGATAATGATGGCCCTTTTTTGACACACTAAATACACAATATATATGCATGATATACAGTTATCTTTTGGTCACTCCCTGTATGGTGCTGGTCAGATGACACAATTTTCTCAGAAATTATTCTTTTATTATTAAGACAAAAGTGACATCTAAGATGACTGCTCAACGTGATTCTCAGGTCTTTGCCATTTGCTGTTCTTTAAATGGCGTCACTACTGAGAATGCAGGTCGGTGAAGGAGAAAGCGCTGAGGAGAGGACTCTTTTAAAGGGTGCACTAAAAGCCAGAATCCAGATTGCAGAATTGAAATGTGTCCTGTTATACCTTTAGTGAGGACGATTTAACCATCAGTATATTTGGTTGTAACAGATCTAATTTATTGGCACATGATTATCATCCCATATTGTAAGCTTCAACCTTGAAAATGGGAATCTGCTGAGGCAGTGAGACTGGATCTTTGCGATATTTCCTGGCATCTTCAGAAAAGACTTGCACGGGGGCTGAAGAGGGGGAGGGAGGCGTAATGCGACCACATTTGCCTTGTGAAGATAACACTTTAGAGGTCATTTGAATGACTCTGTGTAAATGTAAGCCATGCAGTCTGCTCCTCTTGATGCGCGGGCTATGTACTGCTCTTATAAGTGTGTGTATTTTCTGTCAACATAGGCTTTCGTCATGTGAGACTGGCGAGTTGATGTTGTATGGCTGATCACCCCATGGTCATTTCGTAGAGTGCCGAGCCACGCTTTCACTTCATGTACACGCACAGTGATGAGCCTCTACAAGAAGTACACTCGAGCATCATAAGATCCGATACCTGAGCGGCATCAGTATGATGCAAACCTAATCACGTTACGTTTTGATGACTACCAGAGAGGTATACATTTGACAAAATATGTATTCTTATTGTTGTAGTTTGCAGTGTTGTGCACCGGCACTGTGTCACACTGCAAAGTATTTGTCGTGCAATATCAAAAGAGAACGTGACTGCATCCTCCCCGAAGCAAGCAAATGACATGGGCTTCTTAGTAGTCTTTCTTTTTCTCTGAAGTTTTCTCACAGAAGCCATTCTCAAAGAAAGTAGTAATCGAACTTGTGTGACGACCTAATCAATCAAGCTTATAGAGCACCTTTCGCATTTTAAAAAGCAACGCAAGTGCTTCACAGAACAGGTAATAAAAGATGACAAATTGTCACAGTGACTTGTATACTCATGGCAATATCAGATAACAAATAAATAGAATATGTGTATGCAAGATAAGATTATACCAGGATTTGTAACAAGCCAAACAAGACTAAATTGCAACGATGCCTTTCAAGCTTATGGAGAAGAATTATCAGGTGAAGTATATCCAGAAACGGAAACCCGCAAGCACCCTTAGCATTGTGGACTGAAATTTATTCTCAAAGGAACCGTCCTTGACTACTTTCAGAACAAAGCATCAAACACGCTGCGAGTCACCACACACATTCCTCAGCAACGTGAAGATTGTTTCGTTTTATCTGATGAATTGTGTTACCAAAGGACTTTTTTTCCCCTTGCCTCTGTTTTTCTTCGAACGTCAAGTGTCAAAGTCGTTTTCACGATTTTAGGGGCAAGCAGAGTTAAAATGCCCCACTATGATGAAAATACATTTTAAGCAATGTCTTGAGGAGAAACAGCAGGAGGAAGGGATTGGAAAATGAGGCTATAAGGAGGGCTTGCCATTAGTAAAACAATGAGTGACTCATTTAATTGCTCCAAAACTGTGTCCCTTCCTACAAGTTGGGGATTTGGCCCAAAACACAAACATGTGTGAAAATTAATAAACTATTGAATAATGGCCTGTCAGTCAAAAGATGAGCTCAGGATTTTGGACAAAGATACTCTTTTTACCAATATGTGAAGCTATCGGTTTACCTTGAATGAAAAGCAGGCCGTTTCCCACACAGATCCCATGTGTGGCTCACTTAAGACCGATTGGAGCCTCAATTGCGCTGGCAGGCGAACTAAAGTTTGGAAAGCAAAGCATCTCACACTACACGGTCATTGTCTTACTACCGCTGGCTCAAGGCCCATTTTTTGAAGCAAGAAGCAGCTGATGTGTCTTTACTTGTAGGCACGGTCTGTAAAAATGGGTACTGTATTGAAACACTCCACTTTTGGCATTCACAGACTGACTCATTCTTCTGTGTAATCTCCGATTTTCCTGTGTGTTTACTACGAAATACCATAACACATAGCCCGCCTATTTTGCAATCCCAAAGAGAATAGCAAGACAATCCGTTGTCAGACTTTCATCCATGCACAATAAAAATAACTAAATTGTCAATTGTGCTTAAACAGGCGTACGATGTGCATAACAGAGAACATTGTGTTGCTGGGATAATCCCTTCGAAGATTTACCCTGATGTTGCCTTGAGGGGGGGATAGAGGGAGCGAGAGCTCATTCCCCGTGTGTGTCTCTCTATCGCTCGCCTCTATGGATAAATTGTCACTATCGCAGCTCCTGATCAGCCCCGCTTAGTTACTGTATGTTGCATTGTATTCTTTGATATTCCAGCTAATCCATCAAGTGAAGAGATTTCGCTTCAGATTAAGGCGACTCGATGAACTTCTAACTATGTGCTACTATTGTGCGTCGCCCCGCGGCGTTTTCTTGATGTGAACCACTGCAAGCGTGCACGTCCGCCTATTTTTCTGCAAGGTGGCTGTATTCATCTCTCATAGGCAGTTTTGACTGTCGCATGATTGCAAGACTTGCTTCCCCTAAAATAACTCAAAAGACCCAGGAGGCGGTTGGCAGCCCAACTATGGGCGTGACTAAAAAGAACATTACAAGCTCATTTTTAATCAAATATGAAAAAACTGAAAACAAATTCCCCACAAAACTCCACATTCGGATGCAAGTGAGCCCTAACGGCTACCGACAGTGCACTCTTTGTAAATCTGATGAGTATCATCCATTGGTTGAAATCTAACCAAGAGAGAGGTAGTTTGAAGATGTTTTTAAAACATGTTTTTGATTTGGAGGAACCTACAGTGAGGCGTGAAACAGCAAACTATTATAACCGCAGGCAGCTGTTTTCACTTCATAGATTCTGCAGGAAGAGAATTCGGAACCGTTTTGAACCAATCATTGGCAAAAGCTATTTTTTTCCCAGTCTCCTTGAGTGCTGTCACTAGTTATTACAGGCCATGCTATTTAGCAAAAGTGCATTTGCAGTTTGAAGAGCATCGGGAGATATTAGTGACACGTAATTGCATTACCTGTCGGACTGATGGCGCCAGTTAAAACGGCTGGCCCCAGTTCAGACTGTATTGAAGGCAACTGCTCCTTTCCAGGTTATTCGTCATGTGTCCGAGTGAAATCTTTTGTCGACTAAGTGATTTTCTGACAGCTTTAAGCTCTCCACTCACCAGCCCAAATACCCTTATTCCCTAAGCAATCGTACATCTCGCCATTAATCCACTTTCATCCGTGTGAAATTCAAACAATGGTTGTTTGAAATAATAATGGTGGGTAATGCAGCCAAACTTTGATTGCACAAATTCAGATTCCATCTCATTACCCCACAGCCGTGTTGATTTGTGGCTGCTTGTATAGCTAGCAGTCGTGTAAAAAAAAATGTCACAGTGATGCAATCCATACTAAGGCAGGCTAGCTGCAAGTCTTTCTTTGGCATTATTCCATTGAAAACTCCCAAAAAGACCCATCGCATCTGCATCCTGCCACCATTTGGTTGATCCTGAGCAATCATAAATTACAGTAGGATATTTCCAGCTACACCTTTATGAAGCAGACACAAAATGGGAATTTAGAATGTGCACCTCTCATAGTCAAAGAAAAGCTGCATCTCTCAGACAGTCCAATGCCGTTCACCAATTGCCAGGGGCACTTCTTGATGAGTGAGAAAACAATAAAGCGAAAACTGTGAAGTGACCCTCACAGGATATTTCTCCAGCCCTCTCTGTTTCCACTTAGAGATTTAGTCTGGACTGGAGGGTTTTTTTTTTTCTTTTTACCTCAGTCCTCACCTACTTCCATGGGACTCTCGTCTCGGGCATAGCATTCCACTTTTATTGTGCAGGGAGTGGCAGCAGCAAGAGACGATGGTCCTCAGAGACGACTGAATGTTTTCCATATTAAACTGCAGAGAGGAATGGAGAAGAGGCGTACGATCCCGCCACTGAGATGACTTTCATTTTCAATGTCTTCATGAAGACGGTGCGGTATCTCTCCATGCTATGTGATTTTATGCCCATTTGCAGTCACACTCCCTTCCCTCATTTTGCTTTCACCCTCCTCCACATTATCCTACACCCCCTGATGTGCCTGCACCCTTCCCTTGCCCTCACTTACTTTACTTGCAACTTCCATTTTATCCCTTCTCTGCATCACTTTCTTCACTGAGTAAAAATGTCTGCTGGCATTTCTGGTCATATTAATATGAGAAAAGACTTGAAGCTAATACATTGCTTTCTTTCTTCCAATGACCCATGAAGAGTGGTGATGATAAAACAACCCTCTCTTTTGTTGTGCACCTTTGCCTTATGGAGAGTGGTGAAGATCGGGGCGGGGTCGGGGGTGGGGGGGCAGATGTTTGAAGTTCAGATTAATCTTCAGGGAGTCTCACCTATTGGGACTGTTAACCTTTCGCCGTACAGCTATAAAGTAAGTGAGTTCCATTAAAATACATAATGCATGAGGTGCCGAGATTGCACACCATTGATCAGCACTTGAATAAATTGAGTTGAAATCTTTTTAACATAACCAGTTACACATGAAGTGAGATGAATCAAGTGGAGTATAACACCTGCAGAAATTAGCCAGCGTTTTTGAGCTTGAGTTGTGAATGGACGGCAATTTACATCAAAACATGAGCAAATGCAATTATAACAGGTGTAGTTGGTCAATAAAATGTCTTCAAAATGAATAATTGAGCCACATGCGACACATGGAATCGGTGTGTAGGAAATTCCTTTCTCCGTAGTATTTACTGCTACGTAAGCATTTACTGCTTCAATATTGGAATGGTCCCATATATATATATATATAAAAATCCTCGTCTCACCCCCCCTCGGGTGGTGTCCATATCTCATTCAGCTCGGGTCCTCTACAGAGGCCAGGAAGCTTGAGGGTTCTGCACAGTATCCTTGCTGTTCCCATGGAACCATGCGTTGTACCTCATCAATCTCAAGTTGTGCCGTTTGTGGATGTTGGAACACTGAGCTACTAGTTGTTTTGTGGTCAACCGTGACTGTGGGTTTCGAAGTAACCATTTAGCCCACGTTGTCGTAGCATTCCAACAGAGCCATGTTATCGCATCTCGCCCATCTCCACTTTGTACGCAGACGTCGGAGCCGGCATGTCATTCGTTTTTATTGTCTCTCATCATTGATCTTGCCCCAGGACCCACACTGGATGGTGTTATGTGCACAGTTTTGCCCCGGGATTCGAACCACCGTCTCCCGTACGCCAAACTGATGCCTTACCAACTGAGCTATACAGCCGCTTATATATATATATATATATATATATATATATATATATATATATATATATAAAAGCATCTCGCCCATGCGATATGTGACCCCCAAACTAGATGAGTGGTTGCAACAGATCCCATGAACAACATCGGCCATCTCAGTCCAGAAATGTGCAGTGCTGGGAACAGCAAGGATACTGCGCAGAACCCTCAAGCTTCCTGGCCTCTGGTAGAGGACCCGAGCTGAATGAGGGACGGACACCACCCGAGGGGTGAGACGAGGATATTTTTTTTTAATTACATATGTAATCTTATCTTTGTTGCTGTTGTTGTCATGGCATTAGTGTTTCTTTTGTCAACCGTTGCCAATTTGAGTGTGTGCATGCTCGTGTGCCCACTTGCACTGGTACTGACTCCCCCAACACTCCCACCCGCTTGGCAAATCCCATTTGAGTCTTCGGCACGAAACATGTGTGCGTGTGTTCGCCTTTTAAAGCAATTAAAGATTGACCTGTCATCGTGACAGACAGCCTTGATCCTTTGAGACTGTGTTGTGGTCATTACTCAGAAGAACACACCACATAAAGTACTATTCTACAATATGTTTCCCCACCCCTGCTCCCTCTCGTATCAGGAATAATTAGAGCAATTAATTCAGGTGGGTACCCAGTACAACATATGTGTTTTCAAATAATCTGGAGAGGAGGCTTCATCATTCGGCCCCATGCAGACTGGGAGATGACCCAAATTAAAAATGTGCTTCCCCCACTTCCTCCCCAAGCCTCTCTGAATCGCTCGTCCCAGCCCACCCCTTCCTAAGGTCTCTGCCAGCATCCCCACAACAACACCACCCAGTGATAGACTCTCTTTTATGCAGAAGTCGGAGTGGTCAAATCTTGCGCGTCTCACTTGCTGACTTCTTTTTCATCACATCGTATGGAGAGCGCCGTTGCAACTCCGTTGTGGTTATTCGAAGAATGCTGATGGGCAGACCCCCGGAAGGAATAATAAATGGAAAAAATGATTCAGTCATTGGTACTCTACATCTAAAAAATGGCTTGCATAGGCTTGTTTGTAATCATCTCAAAGGGGGAATGTATTGCCTTGGCATTAAATGAGGGATCTTTTATTTATTTCAATGAGATTTGCAAAACAGTGTCCAGTTTAGCACATTAACTGCATAATTGTCACTCTAGTGAGGGAAGTGATGAAATAGTCCACTACAGAAAACATGTTAACAAGACTTTCAGTTATGGTGGTAGCGGCTGCACACAGAGAGTCAAGAGTGTGGAATATTTAAGATCAATATATCATTTATTTCACTTGGAGTCTATAATAGGCTGGCAATCGCAGGCTCCATTAGTGAACGCGAAGGTCCAGACTGCTGACCAATCCCACCTAATGAAAACAAATGCACTTGCAGGCCATAGAGAAGAAATACACTTTGGACTACGCGGTTAACATTGCGGTGCCATTTGCTGTGGCGATGGTCTTTTCAATAGGACAGGTTTAACAGCTCAAGTGTGTCATTATATGTGAGCATAGAGCAGGACAGCCAAAAATGGCATCATAGTAGACTTTTACCCAAAGCCAAAAAAGATTGTAGTCATTATATTACTTAAGACTGCAATGTACAAACTGTATGTATCCGTTTAAATGCTAGGCTTATGAAATATTTTATTCTTAGCTGTAGTACATAATACGGTCTAATCATCAACAAACCCCAAGTTCACTTGCATCGTGCAGGGTGTGGGATTCTGCAACTGGTTTTGTGCCGTGCTGAATCAAATTTGACTCTGATTCCAAATGACAAATTGTGAGAGAATGGTGTCGCCACAGCCAAGATATTTATGTCTTATTGAAATGCTAGGTTACAGTACATCACGTGATTGTGTGTGTCGTTTTTTTTATGTTCATGACAATTATTTGCATTCGATTTTGGTGGCATATTTGAACGGTCCAGTTATACTTTGAATGTTTTGTGTGCAATTGTTGGGAGCACACATTGTTTGTCATCTATTTGTTTCTCCGTCTATTTGTGTTTTCACAGTCTTGAAGTCATGTTGATACCATGTGGAGATGTATTGTTTTCAACATCAGAGCGCAAAATAGATCAGCACTATTATTTTCAAAGTGACATTGCTGATCTAACATCACTTTTAGCTTTAGATCAGTCTAAAAATGGAGAAAAAAGAAGGACATCTTTTGTGATCCCAGATCAGCGCACCTCCTATGAGAGCTGTTTTGATGAGCAGTGTTCCAGATTAGATTAGAGGCCCTGCACTGATGATCGTAATCCATCATCTTGTAAACAGCGGAAATCTATGACAATGTAGTTGTACAAACTCTGTCATAAGCCCTTAGCTTGCCCGTGTTCTGATTTTCATAACTACAAACACAATAAAGAAGTACAAATCTAAGCGTGTGTGGCACTGTGTTTCATAAAACTTAGAGGAATTTGATTTTCGACCATGACAGAAAGTATGTTGAAATACTCGAACCCCCTTCTCCACCCACCCATTTCCTGCCTGCTTTTTTTAAATCTCACACTCAACTTTTACCTTACCACCGCAAACAAAACAAAATGCGCAGCACTTCCATTTCTTCAACCATGATTCAAGATGAAACGTATGAATCTGGATCTTTTGTCAAATGTTTCACCACTTTGGAAAAGAGACATCCTCTTTGAACATGATTTTTTATTTTTTCCCCTTCCCAGTGCAAACTGCTGTACGTCTTCTCAGTGGGCGCGAGGGAATGAGTTGCTCAGGCAAGGAGCACAAATCTTTTGTTTTTGCCATGTGTCATGTTTCTGTCAGGTGTGGCAGCTCATCAAGCTGAAATAATGAGGCCACGTTCCATGTTTAGTGACAGAACTCTTTATTTTTTTATGAGCATAATGTTTTGTTTTCCCCCAGATTGCGTTTGTGTGATCCAATTACAAGCCCTTGGTGGTGTTTACATTTATAATACTCGCAACAATAACTTTAAGAAGGGATCCTTATTTTTCCAACCTTAAAGAAAGCAATTCAAAATAGAAATAGAAAATGTGAAATCCGCAAAAGTTGAAGCAATGTGACTTGTACTTTTTTTTGAAAGATGTCTCACCTTTAATCCAAAAATGCTTCTTCAGCAGTAAAAATTGAGGTGTGACGTCACTCTTTGATACCTTGGTGTGTCTGTCCCGTTTACATCACATTGGTCTCTTTATTAATCCTGACGATATACAGTGCACTCCGCTTAATAGAACACCATTGGGCCGAAGCGCTTCTGTTCTACTAAGCGGAGTTTCTATTAACCGGAGACACTTTATTAGGTACACCTTCAGACACGTCGACGACCAAGTTATGCATGCAGAAAAACCCCTGCTGACGAGTTAGAAGAGATATTTCGACTGTGGACGTCCATATCTTTAATCAAACAACAAAACAACAACTTTAATCAACTTCAGTCTAACATCTCAAATCACGAGAAAAATTTCGTTACTTTTGTCTGGAAACAGGAGTCCGTAATTTTGCGGTTGACTTCCCTCTCAATGCGCTGGATAAGAGGGAAGTCCTGGAAACCGCGGGCGTACCTTCTGAGAATCCGGCAATGCATCGTATCGTCTGAGTATGTCCTTCTTATAGCCCTCCTCTCTTGAATGAAGTTGAAGCCATTGTGACATGTGTGTGTCTATGTGTGGAGTGACGCGTGCTACCTGTTACTGTATACGGCTAGAACTACCGCGTTTTCTCGCGATAGTGGTACAGTATCGCGATAGCTACACTTCGAAAACCACTAGTTTACAATGCTCATTGCTTACGGCCTGTTCTATTAAGCGGAGATCTGTTCTACTAAGCGGAGGAAATTGCATTAGGCAAATCCGTTCCAGAGCCTTTTGCTCTATTAAGCGGATTACTCTATTAACCGGTGTTCTATTAAGCGGAGTGCACTGTACCTCCATTTGCCATCACATTGAAGAGGACTTAGTCTTGTTAAATTGCTCCATGTACAGCTTTATATGCAGCGATGGCTGTTTGAAAGTGCTCTATAAATACTGTTGACTTGACTTGACTTCTTGCCCAAACGAACTCAAGTTGTTTAAAGTTTAATGCATAAGTGTCATTTCATATTTAAACATCGTTTGATTCGAACCACGTCCCTTTAGTTGTGTGTACATCAAGCTCAAACCTAATTAACGCTCTATCCGCCATGATGAGACGATGAGAGGTGAATGTCGATAAGCGCAGTTGGGGAGAGCTCTGCAACACATACCCTGCTAACGTGCAAATCTAAATAATTGACATTATACGTGCTGTGCAGGATGAATAATCAGATAATAAATAACACCTCCAGATCATAGCTTTGGGTGTCTCATTAGAAGGCAAGCTGCGCAGCTCTATGCCTTGGAATGAAAGTCAAGTGAGGCAATTGCAATAATTACAACAGCGAGGAGTAGTGTGTGCTTTGGGGAAAGGTGGGTGCGTTACGGGAGGTAATGGGGAGGGAGGCTCTGCTGTCTACAGGTGCCTCCGGTTAAGCGTAAGTTGGGCGGCCCTCCTTTTTTCGCATACTGTGTCTCTGATGCTGTAGCTAGCCTGTGTAAATGAGCTCTACAGCCGTGGCGATGATGCCCCACAGGACAGAGCCCGGAGAGCCGTAATTAGCACTCCAGTGCACTAGTCCGGGGCCCCCAACTGAGACCCACTCCCCACCTCTGCAGCAAACCTTCCATATCGACCTTTCACTTCAACAAGGGTGAAGTTATCCCCTCTCAGTTAAGAACGACGTCCAAGCGCGTGCAGCAGCAAGGGAACCCCAGCTCCCCTCCCCAAGCTTTGCTTCACTCACTTCATGTGGGCGCAGAAAGTGAAGGCATAAGGAGATCAAGTTGCAGCACAGCCGGAGGAGCACCGGTGTGGCACAAAAACCAGCAGAATGGAGTGGCGGGTGTAGAACGGGCCAGGGAGGGAAAATGGTCAATGATTGGTGAAGAGAGGGGGTGGGAATTGAGGTATAACTGATAGATGGAGCTGGTGCAAATAAAGGAGCAATAGATAAATCGTGCACTATGTAGGTGGGTAGAGAAGAGTGAGAGGAGTCTGCACGTCCGCTGAGGTCTATGAAGAAGGCTTGGTAATGAGAGGTGGGAGAATGTTAGAGTCCAAGGTGAGGAGAAGAAAAGAGGATAAGAAAGGAGACTCATTTGACAAAATATAATATAAAATATAAAATACAAAATATAATTCAGTGGCAGAATTTTCGGAAACTGTGCTACTTTACGTTTGCCATCTCAAACAGGTAGGAGGTAGTGGGGAGCATTATCCCTGAACAGGGAGCAGAGAGGTTTTGAACAACCTCATCTTGCGAGAAACTCTTCAGACATGCTGGCTTTTATAAGAAGACAAACAACACAGTAAAACAAAAGAAACAGAGCAATGTTTTCAAAATGAAAGAACTCACAAAAGCCGTGCACGCATCGTATGTGTTTTTTAATCACAATTCGATTTGCATAACAATGAAAGAGGCCGCATGTTGACAGCGAGATGAGTCGTGAACATTCTGTAAGTGGATTATTCATGATTAATTATGGCCATGAACAGTTGTCAATGTTCAGCCATGATTCAATGTGTGCAGACTCATTCTTGTTTGTGGTGTTTTAAATACTGTTTGTGAATGCCTGTGTGGGTCTGGCAGGCTTTTCTGAAGTCCGGGAATAAAGACGACCTTCATCCTCTTTCATGTGTGCCGAGTTTATTCTCCAGTCAGCAGCATCTGTTGTGGCTCTACACTCTCCTCACATTTCCAACTTGTATATCATGTTGGTTAAAATGGTATGCTTCTCTTATACAATACAATACAATACAATACGATACAATACAATACAATACAGTACAATACATGCTGATTTATATAGCGCTTTCACAACAGTGGCGGCTGTAACAAAGCGCTTAACAAAACAGTTAACATAAAGTAAAATAATAAGCACAACACATAACATAAAACACGGACAGTCGTGCAGTCCTAACCAATTTTCCATCACACACTATGTTGTTTGAAGCAGTTTGAGATCAAAGAGGAGAGAATCAAAGTGTCCTTTGACCAGTGGATCAGAGTCATGCTCAAAATGTGCACACATCGGCTACAAGCTAAGTTTCAAAGTCAACAAGAAGCTGTAGCATCCATTGACAAAAAAAGAGATTGGTTCACTTCTCCTGTCCTATGGAAATCCATTTCAATTCCAAGCGGCGACTCTCGGTTCCAAATACGCATCGGCGCTCTGCGCCAACGTAGATAACATGTAATAATATGTATTAATATTTATTTTTTTTCAAGAAATGGAAATAAGTGTGCCACCAGTGTACAATGATAGAAAATCGAAACAACACAATACGAAACAATACTGCAACATCTGTGTCAGAGATAATTAGCACGGTGGGGAGAATTGGCCACTTTGTCTTATTTTAATTGCCTTGTCTTTAAATAACTCCCTTTGGCTTCTTTCATCGAATAGAACCTCTGCTGGAATCCCCAAAGAACTCTTTCTCGGAAAATAGTTCCATCAGGGAATAAGGATTACATGATTATTGTTATTATTGTCTTGTGAGGGATTAGGGATTTGTCTTAACCGATGAGTGGAACCCAGTAGAAGTGACATCATTGTGGTATTGTCTGCTAATATTGACCTCAAGTCGAGAAAAAAATTAACCAACTCTTGTGTTGACTTTGGCGGTAGAAGTCACTTGAATTGTTATTTAATCATGTATGCGAAGGAGGCCTGATTAATTAATAACACAGAAATTACACTTGTAAACCAAATGCATCCACTACAAGGATAGTATGCTGAAAATAAACACGTCAAGCAGAAAATTGAGTGATGAACAAAACAAATTCACCGCATGGCTCTGTTTGAACATGAGTGGCTTTTTAACATTCTGTTTGTCATTCACTTCATGACCTGCATCATTTTCTTTTTGTTGTTGTTGTTGTTTTTTTGTTGTTGTTTTCTGATCATGACACACACTTTCAATTACATACCCCTGCCCATACTCTGTTAATATCAGAGGAGGGAGTAGATGACCTATGTGCAAGTCAAACGTAAGGAGTAAGGAGGATTTGTAACCTTCAAGTCTCAAGCAAATCAAAGCAAAGTTATTGTGAAGGGGAAAAAACAGGCAAGTATAGTCAGTTTGCCACAAAATTTCAACCAGGTTGAGTCAAGTCATTACTTGGTTCAAATAAGTCCGAAATCAAGTCAAAAGATCTTGCTCAATCACAACATATATTTAAGTGATATTCGGGAAAAAAAGAAACATATCACTGATCATAACACAAAAAAGTAAATTTTCTCTAAAAACATTTACATCTCTAAGTGTATAAAATGAATTAATTCGAAGAATATGTTTTTTTAATCATGTTTTTTTTAGTGGCACATGGTTAGTGTGATGATAAATATTGAAATATGATGAATGTTGTAGTGTTTCCCAACTCACACTTGGTTGTCACTTTATTAAGTTAAGTCAAGTCAAGTCAACAGTATTTATAGAACGCTTTCAAACAGCCATCGCTGCATACAAAGTGCTGTACATGGAGCGATTTAGCATGCACAATAAACAGTAAGACAAAGCACCAAACAGTAAAATCAAGAACAAATCTAAGTCATGCTGAGTCGAACGCCAAAGAATACAAGTGAGTTTTGAGGAGGGCTTTGAAGATGGGCAGCGAGGAGGCTTGCCCAATTGTCAGTGGGAGGTCATTCCATAGAGAGGGACCAGCAACAGAAAAGGCTCGATTCCCTCAGAGCCTCAGTTTAGTTCTTGGTACTTCTAACAAAGACTGGTCCACAGACCTGAGGCGCCGGGCAGGTGTGTAGGGGCGGATGAGCTCAGAGAGGTAAGGTGGCGCGAGATTATTCAGAGATTTGAAAACACAGAGGAGGATCTTGAAAATAACTCTAAAATGAATGGGGAGCCAGTGAAGGGATGCCAGAGTAGGAGTTATGTGCTCCCTCTTACGAGTACCAGTCAAGAGGTGAGCAGCGGCATTCTGGACCAGCTGAAGGCGCTTAATGGAGGACTGGCTGACTCCAAAGTAAAGGGCATTGCAGTAATCGAGCCGGGATGTGACAAAGGCATGAATTACTGTCTCAAAGTGTTCATGTGAGAGGAGAGGTTTTATTTTGGCCAGATGTCTAAGGTGAAAGAAGCTGGATTTAACAATGGTTTAGTTAACAGGGGCCTCATCAAATATGGCAGACAGACTCAGGACCATCTTTAAATAGCTATACCTTTTTTAACGTTATGGTGGCAAAATTACACTACTCTCCATGGTGCCTCATCTATGACTTTACTTTTTACAATCTCAATTAAATGCTTGCGTACTTGACCTGTTATTGGTTGGCTAAACTGTCCAGCTAACCGAGCAATCTTAGCTTCACAGTTTACACATCTACTAGCTTACCTGCGTCTGATAGATGAAAGCAGTAAACATTGTAGATTATATATATATACAGTGTGTGTATATATCTGTGAGAGAGAGAGAGAGAGAGAGAGAGAGAGAGAGAGAGAGAGAGAGAGAGAGAGAAATATATACACACACTGTATATATATATTCATTCATTCATTCATCTTCCTAACCGCTTGATCCTCACTAGGGTCGCGGGGGGTGCTGGAGCCCATCCCAGCTGTCTCCGGGCAGTAGGCGGGGGACACCCTGAATCGGTTGCCAGCCAATCGCAGGCACAGAGACAAACAACCATTCACACTTACACCTAGGGACAATTTAGAGTGTTCAATCAGCCTGCCATGCATATTTTTGGAATGTGGGAGGAAACCGGAGCACCCGGAGAAAACCCCCGCAGGCCCGGGGAGAACATGCAAACTCCACACAGGGAGGCCGGAGCTGGAATCGAACCCGGTACCTCTGCACTGTGAAGCCGACGTGATAACCACTGGACTACCGGGCCGCCCACTGTATATATATATATACTGTATATATATATATATAATCTATAATCTATCACTGTATATATATATATATATATATATATATATATATATATATATATATATATATATATATATATATAAATCCTCATCTCACCCCTCGGGTGGTGTCCGTCCCTCATTCAGCTCGGGTCCTCTACCAGAGGCCAGGAAGCTTGAGGGTTCTGCGCAGTATCCTTGCTGTTCCCAGCACTGCACATTTCTGGACTTTCGGGTCCTCTACCAGAGGCCAGGAAGCTTGAGGGTTCTGCGCAGTATCCTTGCTGTTCCCAGCACTGCACATTTCTGGACTGAGATGTCCGATGTTGTTCCCGGGATCTGTTGCAACCACTCATTCAGTTTGGGGGTCACTGCCCCGAGTGCTCCGACCACCACAGGCACGACTGTCACCTTTACCTTCCAGGCTCTCTCCAGCTCCTCTCTGAGCCCTTGGTATTTCTCGAGTTTCTCATGCTCCTTCTTCCTGATGTTTCCATCACTTGGGACCGCTACATCCACTACAACGGCTTTCCTCTGCCCTTTATCTATGATCACGATATCTGGTTGGTTCGCCATTACCATCTTGTCAGTCTGGATCTGGAAGTCCCACAGGATCTTCGCTCTGTCATTCTCCAGCACCTTCGGAGGTGTTTCCCATTTTGACCTTGGGGTTTCCAGTCCATACTCCGCACAGGTGTTTCGGTAGACTATGCCAGCCACCTGGTTATGGCGTTCCATGTAGGCTTTCCCTGCCAGCATCTTACACCCTGCAGTCATGTGTTGGATCGTCTCAGGTGCCTCTTTGCACAACCTACACCTTGGGTCTTGTCTGGTGTGGTATATCTGGGCCTCGATGGCTCTGGTGCTCAAGGCCTGTTCCTGAGCAGCCAGGATGAGTGCCTCTGTGCTGTCCTTCAGGCCAGCCCTCTCTAGCCACTGATAGGACTTCTTGAGATCAGCCACTTCAGTTATGGTCCGGTGGTACATCCCGTGTAGGGGCTTGTCCTCCCATGATGGTCCCTCTTCCAGCGCCTCATCTTCTGTTCCCCATTGTCTGAGACATTCTCTGAGTACGTCATTAGTTGGAGCCTTCTCCTTGATGTATTCATGGAGCTTGGATGTTTCATCCTGGACAGTTGCTCTCACACTCACTAGTCCCCGGCCTCCTTCCTTTCGGCTTGCGTACAGTCTCAGGGTGCTGGATTTGGGATGGAACCCTCCATGCATGGTTAGGAATTTTCGGGTCTTAACGTCCGTGGTCTGAATCTCTTCCTTTGGCCACCTTATTATTCCTGCAGGGTATCTTATTACTGGCAGGGCATAGCTGTTTATTGCCCGGGTCTTATTCTTGCCATTGAGCTGGCTTCTTAGGACTTGCCTCACTCGCTGGAGGTATTTGGCCGTAGCCGCTTTCCTTGTTGCCAGTTCGAGGTTGCCATTGGCTTGTGGTATACCAAAGTACTTGTAGCTGTCCTCAATGTCTGCTATTGTTCCTTCAGGGAGTGAGACCCCTTCAGTGCGGACTACCTTTCCTCTCTGAGTCACCATCCGACTACATTTCTCAAGCCCGAATGACATCCCGATGTCGCTGCTGTAGATCCTGGTTGTGTGGATCAGGGAATCTATGTCCCTTTCGCTCTTAGCATACAGCTTTATGTCATCCATGTAGAGGAGGTGACTGATTGTTGCTCCATTTCTGAGGCGGTATCCATAGCCTGTCTTGGTGATTACTTGGCTTAGGGGGTTCAGTCCTATGCAGAACAGCAGTGGGGAGAGTGCATCACCTTGGTATATGCCACATTTGATGGACACTTGGGTAAGTGGCTTGCCATTGGCTTCAAGTGTGGTTTTCCACATCCTCATCGAGTTTGCAACGAAGGCTCTTAGGGTCCTGTTCACCTTATACAACTCCAAGCATTCAGTGATCCATGTATGTGGCATCGAGTCATAGGCTTTCTTGTAATCAATCCAAGCTGTGCACAGGTTGGTACGTCGGGACCTGCAGTCTTGTGCGACTGTTCTGTCAACCAGGAGCTGATGTTTGGCTCCTCTAGTATCTCTACCAATGCCCTTCTGTGCTTCGCTCATGTATTGATCCATGTGTCCACTTATCTTAGCCGCAATGATGCCTGACATGAGCTTCCATGTTGTGGAGAGACAGGTTATTGGCCGATAGTTGGATGGGGCTGCACCCTTCGAGGGATCCTTCATGATCAGGATCGTTCGCCCTTCGATTAGCCATTCTGGGGGAGTCCCATCCCTCAGCAGCTGGTTCATTTGTACTGCTAGGCGCTCATGGAGTGCTGTGAGTTTCTTTAGCCAGTAGGTGTGGACCATGTCCGGGCCTGGTGCTGTCCAGTTCTTCATATCTGAGACTCTTTCCTGTATGTCTGCCACTGTTATGGTAACTGGGTTCTGTTCAGGGAGGTTGCTGTGCTCCTCTCTCAGGGTCACCAGCCATTGTGCACTGCTGTTATGTGCAACCTCCTTCTCCCAGTTTCCAGTCTTGGTGGGTCAGCTCTGTTGTTAGGACCCTGCCACTGAGCGTACACTTTCGCAGGTTGTGTTGCGAACAGCCTGTTTATTCGTCTGGCCTCATTCTCTTTCGTGTACCGCTTTAGGCGACTGGACAAGGCTTGGAGCCTTTGTTTGGCAGTTTCGAGTGCTTCAGGTATGGTCATCTGGATGTACCTCTCGGGTATCGGCCTTTTCATCACACCTCTCTGGGCCTCCGTCAATTGACATCTTTCCAGGCCGCCTTGATCTTAGCCTCCAAGCGTCTTTCCCATGGTGGGTAACGTATCTCATGGCTTCCATGGTTGCTCTTATAGCCCAGAGTCTCCAGGATCACTGATGCTGAAGCGTATATCAGCTCATTGGTTTCTGTGATCGTTACGGTAGGGATCGCCCTCAGTGCTGCATTCACACTTTCTATGAGACTTTCAGATGGTACTTCACATAGCCGTTGTAATCGGTTTCTAGGTTGCCCAGTTTTCATTCTCGCCATGATCTTAGCTTTCAGGTCAGTTGCTGCCTCGCTCAGCATTTCATTCATTGGGGCTGGCCACCCAATCTCATCATCTGCATTCATTGGGGCTTGCCTCCCAATCTCTTGTATGACCTCCTCCTCTGATCTGGCAGCCTGGGGCCCTTCGCCATGGAACCTGCGTTGTATCTCATCAATCTCAAGTTGTGACAGCAGTTGCCGTTTGTGGATGTTGGAACACTGAGCTACTAGTTGTTTCGTGGTCAACCGTGACTGTGGGTTTCGAAGTAACCATTTAGCCCACATTCTCTGCATGTAACCCCTCTGACTAGGGTTGCTTGAGTAGTAGCATTCCAACAGAGCCATGTTATCGCCTCTCGCCCATCTCCGCTTTGTTCCAGTAGCCCATTTTTCATCAAGGTGCTCTGGTTCCCCAGCACCTGACGCAGACCTTGTTTGGCCGGGCGACGTCTGAGCCGGCATGTCATTCGTTTTATTGTCTCTCATCATTGTATGAGGTAGGCATTAGCGTGAAGGATCTTGCCCAAGGACCCACACTGGATGGTGTTATGTGCTCATTTTTGCCCCAGGCGGGATTCGAACCACCGTCTCCCGTATGCCAAACCGATGCCTTACCAACTGAGCTATCCAGCTGCTACATATATATATATATATATATATATATATATATATATATATATATATGAGAGAGAGAGAGAGAGAGAGAGAGAGAGAGAGAACAGGTAATAAAATTTGCAATTTAAGTCAACTCAAGAGTCCCCCACCTGTGGTTAATACAATACATACAGTGTAGTACATATTCCATTTGAACCTGAGGTCCCGAAACCTCTCCGACTTCAAACGTGTTGGCATTTCTCTCCCTCCTAATCATTGTGAAAAGCTGAGATTAAGCCCCTTATCTTGATCTTCTCCTCAAAATTTGCAGTCCTCTCAAGTCCAAAGTGATGCTAAGACATTAACTAGATGGCTCTGTTAATCGTCGCAGTAGTTTACAAGCATGAATATAACAGACAAGCTGCAAGAGACCTTCCCCTCCTACCCTTTGTAAAAACACACATGACTAATGTGTCTGGTGGTGGCAGTCCATTCCAGTTGATGAATATGCCGTCAACATCCACACAGTGAATGTTTTCATGTATATGTTTGAGACTTACTTAAATGTTCAACCTTCCTCAACTTAATGCAAAGGGTATTTTTATGATTATATTATTGTAAAGTTATTCTTGGAATATGACTTAATCCGTTTTTTTTTCTTTCTTTTTTGTTTGGCCGAAATGCATATTCATATAGTAGAAGGCTGTACATCGCTGCATCTAACTGAGAAATTCTATTATTATTTGTTTCAATAAGGTAACCATCATGTGAGAAAGATATCTTGAATATAGTTAAGCCCTCTTTTACAGGACGATTCAAAAGTGATCCTTGAATCGCATCCCATTACATTGTGCAGTTGTACCTAATGAACTGTCTAGTGAGTTTATATGCAAGATCAGATGTGTGTTATGTGTCCAATGGCACCAGCGCAGAGTAAACAGAGCAGACAACATGACAGCTCAAAGCCGCGACTGACCTTTGGGTTCTGATCCCATCGTGTGTTTCACTGTGTTGGCTCTGATAAAGCCTTACCTCTCCTTTGTTTTGATCTATAAAGCCTTTCCCAAAGATACTGCTAATGATGGGTAAGAATCAAATATCCCAGCCATTCCATGGTCACAGCCTGTGCCTCCACCAATGACAGTTCGATTACTTGTTTACAAGGCCTTGAACACACTTTTGGTTGACAGCCTACCACTGTTTTGGCATGTACAGCATGGTGCTTTGAAAGATGTGGAAGTCCGTGAGCTATAATTTCCCAAAATGTTCTTGTCATTCCACTCAATCTCAGCACAACAGAGGTTTTATGTTCTTAGTGTATGCAGAGATTGACAAGGCAGGCTTTGGAGCTCTTTATGACAACTTATTCATCAAGTCTTCAAGAAAGAAATTACTTCAGTAATTAGCTTTTGACATGCCTAAAGCCACTTGTGCATGCCATATACGCTGTGTATATTGAGTATGTAGGCTACAAAAAGCATATTTATTTTGAAATTAAAACAGATACAGTAAAGTCGGAGATGTCGGGATTATTTTAGAGAATAAAAAAGTTTAAGATACAGGATGTAGTTTCCTTTTTATAAAGTAAGGGAAAAAATGCATGGGTTATTACGTCTTTTAATGCAATACCGTCCGATTAGCCTTTATCACTATCACACACTGGGGAAACTCAGTGGAAATTCCATTCTGGTGTATAAAAGAACAAAGGTTCAACAAAATCACTCTATTAAAAATTGCCATGTACAGTGGTGCCTTGAGATATAAGTAATAAGAATAATAATGCATTTTATTTAAAAGCGCCTTTCATGCCACCCAAGGACACTGTACAAACAATAAGAAAATACAATGTAAAAATTTGTAAACGAGATGTTATATAAAAACAGGACATAAAATCATAGGAAATGGAAGAGCTATGTGTTGTAGGCAGTCCTGAACAGGTGTGTTTTTAGTCGGGACTTGAAAGTGGAAAGAGCTGTGCAGTTTTTGAGGCACTTGGTACCGGTAAGTGCATTTCTTTCATAATATCTGCCACCATTTGTCATGTTTGTCAGTTTTTGCTTTGACATATGAGCACAGAATGGAGATACAAGCACTGTATGGTCGCAGTGAACCCAACTACAATCAGCAGCATTTTGGCAAAAAGTGAACAATTAATCGAAAGGGTGATATATATACAGTACATATGAGAGCTGTCATTTCAGTGTGTTTTTATTGGCATTAATTTAAATGAATTTGAATGGGATACTTTTTTTTTCCTCGCGAGGTTAACGCGGCACACGTCACAGTGATGTTACGTTGCTCTATGAATAAACCAAAAACAAAACAACAAGCATGCTCGTTTTGCCAGCAACGAGACACAGAAAACGGATACGAAACAGTTTATGAATGGAAAGTTTACTTTTAAAAAGTTGCCAGATTGCTCCACTGACAAGACCAAAGTTACCCTTATCATACAGGTATACAATGTATGCCACTGACGCGACTGTTACTTGTTTGGAACTATTTTGTGTGGAAGGTTACAGTGTTCCGTGTCCATATAAATAGAGCGGGTGGAGCTTCTCTGTGTTCGTCTGACAGTGACGGTGCACTGAGGCGGTGACATGACAACGAAAGTTCAGCGGCGCAGTGGTAGCAACCTAGCGAAAATAAAGCGTCTCCAGTGTTGTCATCGAACCAAGTGTAGTCATCCGAAATGATGTCTACACAAAACCGTAGAGAGACTTGCGCGCAAGAAGGACCAAGAGAATCAACATAGCCTGACTGCTGTGTTAAAAGCAAACTTGAGAAAAACGAAGTATGCAACCATGGCTTAAATCCACTATAGGCTGAGTACTAGTTTACCTTAGATGTGCACTTTATAATGTTATATTGCTCTGTTTTGATTTTATAAAAAAAAAGCTGTTAGAGCAGCTGTTATGTGACAAAATATTTTTTTCACTGTTGTTGATGGACAGTAATATTGTGTGAGAGATTATGTGTGAATAACTGCTCCAAGTGAAAAATGTTCGTGTAAAATTGGAAATTGAAATTGCTATTTCAGTAAATATTTGCATTTTGCACATAGAAAACTGATCCATGATTCCATGTTGATGAGAGCATTAAAATGGGGGGAAAAATAGGACAAAAAATATAAAAGGAAATTCAGAAACGATAAAAAAATGTGTGAGTAATGACGATTAATATTTTAGTTTCATTTGAGTTCATTATGACAGTTGCATTTTTAATTAGATTAAATATTGTAATCGTTTGACAGCTCTAATATATATATCTATATATATATAATAATACATTTGATTTCTAAGCGCCTTTCAAGACATATATATATATATATATATATATATATATATATATATATATATATATATATATATATATATATATATATATATATATGTGTGTGTGTGTGTTTTCAGGACATTGAGGATTAGTGGGTCAGAGAACGGTCGTATACAACATGGGTGTATGTCCCCAGCCTGGCCAAAGGGCATTGTTTTACTTTTGATGGGCACTGGCATCCACGATGCCCTCTTCATTTTACATTGTGCCTCATCAACTGACAACTCCTGCTTGCCCCCCAAAATAAATTAATAAATAAAACACAACCAATTATATTATTTATGCATGACAAGCAGCTCTCTCTCTCTCTCTCCCTCTCTCTCTCTCTCTCTCTCTCTCTCTCTCTCTCTCTCTCTCTCTCTCTCTCTCTCTCTCTCTCTCTCTCTCTCTCTCTGGAAACACATTTATGACTAAAACCCCATTCTGCCTACTTGTCAAGTTCATGTGCAGCTTAGATTCCCCAGACCGAGGGGTTTGGTGGATGCTTCCCTGCTTGCTCTGGGTATAAAACACATAGCTGGCACAAGCAGTGCCATGGGGAGGCTGAAGCACAGCTGGTCTGGTTGTGCTCTGGCCTTAATGGTTGAAGTCTCTGCCATCAGTGTTCAAGGAGCAGTCACACATGTTAACCAGGCCCATACAAGGGAAACGGATTGGACCTTTCCATATTTGTTTCCATCAAACCCTAATTTACACTTGGGCTGGAAAAATGCTTTTGCTGTTTGGTGAGCTGCGTAGAAAACAAAGGCTTGGTTTCAGCTTTCAACGAGCCACTCGGGCTTGATTTGCTTTAGGTTTGCGCATGTGTAGGCAGGCGCAAACTTGATCATAGGGTGAAAACAAGTTGAGTTCGGTTGACTTAAATTGAGCTCATTTTGTGTGTCTGGTGCCAACCACTTGGACACCGGTTGTGAGGGAGTGAACACAAGTTAGAACATTATTTTTGGGATCTTAGTAAAAGATTTTGATCTTAAATAATGTGCAAAACACACGCACACACACACGCGCGCACACACACACACACACACACACACACACATAGATGGCATATTCAATCCGTTAGCACTAAACCACAATTTAGCACCTGCACTTTGGCATCTTGGTACCGGTAAATCAAGCCCTCTGTGTTTTGGGCAATCAAAGCGGTCAATTTTAACAGGTTTGATTGGGTGCAGCGTGGTTGGCGCAAGTCCTTGCACACTTATCAATAGATGTAGAATTGCATTCATCACACACAGGATTTTAATCCTAAAAATGGTTGCAAAAGCAGAGGCGAAAAACAAAGTTGTCTGGAAGGTGGAATTTGAGCACCTCGACAGGGAGCAGAGTACACAGCTCATCAAAACAAACCAGCTTCTCTGTAAGTTGTGAAACACGAGCTGATTAGCATGTATTTAGCAATTTACCTTATAATAATAATAATACATGACATTTGTAAGCGCCTTTCACAACACTCAAGGACACTGTACAGCCAAGACCAATGTTAAAACACAGATAAAATAATAAATAAAGAAAGATTTAAGGCGGGTAGGCAAGTCTGAATAGGTGGGTTTTGAGCTGGGTTTTGAATAAGGAAAGAGTCAATATTACGAATGTTGGGAGGAAGTGAGTTCCAGAGTTTGGGAGCAGAGCGACTGAAGGCTCTGCACCCCATTGTACTGAGACGGGCAGAGGGTAGAAAAAGGTGGAGGGAGGATGAGGACCTGAGTGAGCGAGAGGGAATGGAGATTTGAAGAAGATCTGACAGATAGGGGGGCGCAAGGTTGTGGATGGCTTTGAATGTATAGAGAAGTAATCCATCCATCCATCATCTACCGCTTATCCGGGGCAACAGCTTTAGCAGGGAAGCCCAGACTTCCCTCTCCCTAGCTACTTCTTCCAGCTCTCCCTGGGGGATCCCGAGTCGTTCCCAGGCAAGCTGGGTGACATAGTCTCTCCAGCGTGTCCTGGGTCTTCCTCGGGGTCTCCTCCCGGTGGGACATGACCGGAACACCTCACCGGGGAGGCGCTCAGGATGCATCCGAATCAGATGCCCAAGCCACCTCATCTGGCTCCTCTCGATGTGGAGGAGAAGCGGCTCGACTCTGAGCCCCTCCCGGATGACTGAGCTTCTCACCTTATCTCTAAGGGAGAGCCCGGACACCCTGCGGAGAAAACTCATTTCAGCCGCTTGTATCCGGGATCTCGTTCTTTCGGTCACGACCCATAGCTCGTGACCATAGGTGAGGGTTGGGACGTAGATCCCCTTTGGCTCAGCTCCTTCTTCACCACGACAGACCGATACAATGTCCGCATCACAGCAGACGCTGCACCGATCCGCCTGTCGATCTCCCGCTCCCTCCTACCCCCACTCGTGAACAAGACCCCAAGATACTTGAACTTCTCCACTTGGGGTAAGATCTCCTCCCCGACCCGGAGGGGGCACTCCACCCTTTTCCGACTGAGGACCATGGTTTCAGATTTGGAGGTGCTGATTTTCATCCCAACCGCTTCACACTCGGCTGCGAAACGCTCCAGTGAGAGTTGGAGAGCCCTGTTTGAAGGAGCCAACAGCACCACATCATCTGCAAAAAGCAGGGATGCAATACTGAGGCCCCCAAAACGGACCCCCTCAACGCTTCGGCTTCGCCTAGAAATTCTGTCCATAAACAGAATTATGAACAGAATCGGCGACAAAGGGCAGCCTTGGCAGAGTCCTACCCCCACTGGAAACGATTCCGACTTACTGCCGGCAATGCGAACCAAACTCTGACATCGGTGGTATAGTGACCGAACAGCCCGTATCAGGGGGTTCGGTACCCCATACCCACGAAGCACCCCCCACAGAACTCCCCGAGGGACACGGTCAAACGCCTTCTCCAAGTCCACAAAACACATGTAGACTGGTTGGGCGAATTCCCACATACCCTCAAGGACCCTGCTCAGGGTGTAGAGCTGGTCCACTGTTCCACGGCTGGGACGAAAACCACACTGCTCCTCCTCAATCTGAGGCTCGACTTCCTGACGGACCCTCTTCTCCAGCACCCCTGAATAGACCTTACCAGGGAGGCTGAGGAGTGTGATCCCTCTGTAGTTGGAACACACCCTCCGGTCCCCCTTTTTAAAAAGAGGGACTACCACCCCGGTCTGCCAATCCAGAGGCACTCTCCCTGTTGATCACGCGATGTTGCAGAGGCGTGTCAACCAGGACAGCCCCACAACATCCAGAGCCTTGAGGAACTCCGGGCGGATTTCATCCACCCCTGGGGCCTTGCCACCGAGGAGCTTTTTAACCACATCGGTGACTTCAACCACAGAGACAGGAGAGCCCACCTCAGAGTCCCCAGGCTCTGCTTCCTCCAAGGAAGGCGTGTTGGTGGAGTTGAGGAAGTCTTCGAAGTACTCTGCCCACCGGTTCACAACGTCCCGAGTCGAAGTCAGCAGCGCCCCATCTCCACTGTACACAGTGTTAGCGGTGCACTGCTTCCCCCTCCTGAGACGTCGGTTGGTGGACCTGAATTTCCTCGAAGCCGTCCGGAAGTCGGCTTCCGTGGCCTCACCGAACTCTTCCCACGCTCTGGTTTTTGCCTCGGCGACCACCAAAGCCGCGGTCCGCTTGGCCAGTCGATACCCGTCAGCTGCCTCTGGGGTCCCACAGGCCATAAAGGCTCGATAGGACTCCTTCTTCAGCTTGACGGCATCCCTTACTGCTGGTGTCCACCAGCGAGTACGGGGATTGCCGCCACGACAGGCACCAACCACCTTACGGCCGCAACTCAGATTGGCCGCCTCAACAATAGAGGCACGGAACATGGTCCACTCGGACTCAATGTCCCCCGCCTCCCCCGGAACATGGGAAAAGCTCTGTCGGAGGTGGGAGTTGAAACTCCTTCTGACAGGGGATTCCGCCAGACGCTCCCAACAAACCCTCATAATACGTTTGGGTCTGCCAGGATGGACCGGCATCTTCCCCCACCATCGGAGCCTACTCACCACCAGGTGGTGATCAGTTGACAGCTCCGCCCCTCTCTTCACCCGAGTGTCCAGAACATGCGGCCGCAAATCCGATGATACAACTACAAAGTTGATCATCGAACTGCGGCCTAGGGTGTCCTGGTGCCAAGTGCACATTTGGACACCCTTATGTTTGAACAAGATGTTCGTTATGGAAAATCCGTGACGAGCACAGAAGTCCAATAACAAAACACCACTCAGGTTCTGATCGGGGGGGCCGTTCCAATCACGCCCCTACAGGTCTCACTGTCATTGCCCACGTGAGCATAGAAGTCCCCCAGCAAGAGTACTCTCCAGCACACCCTCCAAGGACTCCAAAAAGGGTGGGTATGCTGAGCTGCTGTTTGGTGCATATGCACCAACAACAGTCAGGACCCGTCTCGTCAGGACCCTCTCGTCCACCGGTGTGAACCCCAATGTACAGGCACTGAGCCGGGGGGCAATGAGTATGCCCACACCTGCTCTGCGCCGCTCACCGTGAGCAACTCCAGAGTGGAAGAGAGTCCAACCCCTCTCGAGAGAACTGCTACCAGAACCCATGCTGTGTGTGGGGGCAAGTCCGACTATATCCAGTCGGAAATTCTCTGCCACACACACCAGCTCGGGCTCCTTCCCTGCCAGAGAGGTGACATTCCATGTCCCAAGAGCTAGCTTCTGCAGCCGAGGATCGGACCGCCAGGGTCCCCGCCTTTGGCTGCCGCCCAGCTCACATTGCACCCGACCCCTTTGGCCCCTCTCATGGGTGGTGAGCCCATGGGAAGGGGGACCCACGTTGCCTCTTCGGGCTGTGCCCGGCCGGGCACCATGGGTGTAGGCCCGGCCACCAGGCGCCTGCCAACGAGCCCCACCTCCAGGCCTGGCTCCAGAGGGGGGCCCCGGTGACCCGCGTCCGGGCAAGGGAAACCTAGATCCATTTATTTCAATCATCATTGGGGTCTTTGAGCCGTGCTTTGTCTGGCCCCTCACCTAGAACCTGTTTGCCATGGGTGACCCTGCCAGGGGCATAAAGCCCCAGACAACTTAGCTTCTAGGATCATTGGGACACACAAACCCCTCCACCACGGTAAGGTGACGACTCACGGAGGGGGTATAGAGAAGTAATTTGAAGTTGATTCTAAGTTTGACAGGAAGCCAGTGGAGCTGTCGGAGGATGGGGGTGATATGATGGAAGGAGGGGGTTCTCGTGATGATCCGGGCTGCTGAATTCTTAACAAGTTGAAGTTTATGGAGGAATTTCTGATGGACACCGAAGAGGAGTGAGTTGCAGTAGTCAATACGGGAAGTGACGAGACTGTGAACAAGGATAGCGGTGGTGTGCGGAGTGAGTTTTCTCCAGAATTTTCGAGATGAAGGGAAGATGGGAAATGGGGCGTAGGTTATTGAAGTCATTGGGATCTGAACCAGTTTTTTTCAGGATTGGGGTGACAGCTGCAGTTTTGAAGAGCACAGGAACAATTCCAGTCGACAGAGAGGAATGGATAATGGCTGAGATGAAGGGAAACAGAGAGGGTAGGCAGGATTCGACCAGAACTGTGGGATGGGGATCGAGCTGACAGGAGGAAGTCTTGGATTTAATGATGAGGTCTGAAATTAATGAGAGATGGGGGAGTTCAAAAGAAGAGAACAGGTTGCAGGGGTGAGAAGTTCAGAGGAGGGGAAAGGGGAAAGTTACAGAGGAGCCCAGATGCTGGTGGATTCTGTTGATTGTTTCATTGAAAAAGAGGAGAAGTGCGTTGCAGGTGTCATGAGAGTAAAAGTGAAGTGGTAGTGAGTCAGGAGGTTGAGTTATTCTGTTCCAAAGGGAAAAGAGCGTCTTAATATTTCCAGCATTGGAGCAGATGAGTCCGGAGTAGTAATGTGATTTTGCTTGAGAGATGGAATCCTTGTAGAGGGATAGTTGAGCTTCATAGATGTCCTTGTGAGCAGTGAGGCCGGTTTTCCTATAAAGTCTCTCAAGCTGCCGGGTTTGGGATTTCAAAGAACGTAGATGAGTAAAAAGGACAGAGCGGGACTTGACAGGGGCGAGCGTATTGAGGATGCTGGTGAGACCAGAGTTATATCGGAAAACCAAATCATCAGGAGTGGAGTCAATGTCCGGAGTCAGGGTGGTCAGCCATGGAGTGAGAGAGTCAATGTTAATGTCTTTAATATTACGGTAAACAATGGTCCGGGGTGATTTGGCAGTTGAGAGCTGGAGTGTAATGTTGAATGAGATAAGGAAGTTATTGGAAGTTCGTCAGCAGTACAGTTGGAGGGGAAATACCAGAGCAGCAGATCAGATCCAGGGTGTGACCTTTGATGTGTGTGGGAAAATCTACAAATTGATCAAAACCAAAACCAAAACTGTTAATTGAAGAAGTGAAGTCAATGGTGAGCGGAAGAGCAGTGTTGTCCATATGTATATTAAAATCTCCCAGGATTATTACATTTGGTGACAGAGAGGAGAGATGGGTGAGGACAGTAGACACTTCATTTAAAAAGTCACGGTGGGGTTTGGGGGAGCGGTGCACTGTGGCAATAATCGTGGGAATGGGTCCGGATATTTGACAGGCAAGGCATTCAAAGGAGGAAAGTGGCGGGAGAGAAACCGGAAGTACTTTCCACTTCTCGCGGTATACTATCGCGAGACCTCCTCCGCGACCAGAATCGCCGGGCTTGGAAATGTAAACAAATCCCGGGGGAGTGGAATCGTTCAACTGTGAGAAGTCCCCGGGAGTTTGCCCAGGTTTCATTTAAGCAAAGAATGTCAAGCTCACGGTCCGTGAGGATATCTTGAATGAGATTACCCTTCCCAGTAAGCGAACGGATGTTAAGTAGCCCAAAGTTGACGGGGGCAGTCTCGCTGCTGCGGGGGCCGTTAGCCGACCTAGCAAAGCCGGCTAACGCACGATGGTCGATGGATCGGCCGGCGTTTCTGGATGGCCGACGGGAGGAAGACCAGAAGGAGATGATGGTGTTGGATCGGTTGAGGCAGAAGCCCCGACGAGACCCACGATGAATATATTTCCGGGAAGGAAAGCGAACGATGTCCGGGAGCCGGTGTAGAGCAGGAGGAGGGCCCAGCCATTGGAAGCGGAGCCGAAGGAGCTCGGCCACCGAGTACTGGAGCAGACCCTTGACAGGTCGATGGAGGAGCGACAGGTTGACAGGTAGGACGCTCAGACGCCGGGACGAAACAGTCGAAGATAGTTGAGAGTGCGAGGCAGGCGTGAATGGGGGCTGGGTGGAATGACTGTGAGATGATGATAGTGATTCCATGCGAAACAGTAAAACAATCGAGCGTAAAAACACCGTAAAACACAAATGTTTGTGGGAGAGTGCGGCAGCCAAAACGCGCCAGCGTTCACTCTACCCGGAAGTTCCCGAATGCAACAGCCAACCTTAAATGTTACTTCAACACAAGTCACAGGAAGATACGACAGGAATATCCTGATGTGCAGATAGTTTGGTCATGCTTAACATAATTTGTCCAAATCACGTTTCCCCTGACCATAAGAAACACTCAATAACATAACAATTCTAATTTAATTTTAAATACACCTAATGCTCTGTTCACTCAATCAGAGTGAGAATAGCAGCAGTAAAGTCGGTTACTGTTGCTCATAAGCATTCATTCATTCATTTTCCGATCTGCATTACCCTCACAAGGGTCGCGGGGGTGCTGGAGCCTACCCCAGCCGTCTTCGGGCAGTTGGCGGTCGACACCCTGAACCGGTTGCCATCCAATCGCAGGGCACACAGAGACAAACAACCATCCACGCTCACACTCACACTCACACCTAGGGACAATTTTGAGTGTTCACTTAGCCGACCATGCATGCTTTTAGAATGTGGGAGGAAACCGGAGTACCCGGAGAAAACCAGGTAAACTCCAAACAGGGAGCCCGTAGCGGGGGTTGAACCCAAGACCTCTGCACTGTGAGGTTGATGCTGTTGCCTATAAGCATAACAGTAAAATAGCATCCAAGCATTTTGAATGAGGGTATTTCTTGAAAAATGATGTGATCTCTTTTGTTGCCTTGTGCTCCTTCAAGGGATTGACCTCTCTCTCTCTCTCTCTCTCTCTCTCTCTCTCTCTCTCTCTCTCTCTCGCTCTCTCGCTCTCTCGCTCTCTCGCTCGCTCTCTCACTCCATCCTTCCCTGCCTCCCTCTTTCTGTCTGTCTTCCTGTATGTCTGCCATCCATCCAATGTGACTATGACTCAACGATAAAAGTAAATGGGCAAGTGGGTTATGCGGTTCCACAAATTCACTTTAAAAGTTGGCAGCTTGGCAAAGAAGGGATGCAAAGCAAGCCCATCCAAGCTTGAAGCTTTTAAGACCTCAAGTTGAGATAGAACTTTAGAGGCACTATTATGCACAACACTTATTGTATTTGAAAGTCTGTGAACTGTTCCACAGTAGCCATATGTATTTGTGGACGGTTTCTTTTTATTTATTTTTTAAAAATATAATTTCTCTGTTGAGCTTTTACTGCACACTGCTTACCTTGATGTTTTTCATTCTACACACATGAATTACAACCATTTTTTAAAACAAACTTAAATAAAAACAAAACCTAAAACAAAGCAGTTTCACAGATTTTTTGTATAACAATCCTGCTCTGAAAACACAATTTTAAAAACAAAAAATCAAAAAGGAAATAAAAAGGAACAGCATTGAAAATTCCACAAATAAAGCAACCCGCACAGCCATGAGTTGCCAGTCCGGGAAGCACCATGCTATTTGCCAACAATGTCAATTCTGTGTAGGTTTATTTTTTCTCAAGGGGACCTCATTACAGTATTGACCTGGCTAAGAAAAGAGACTTCACAATGCACGCAATGCACACGCTCAAAACAAGCATCCCCAAGACAGTAGATGAGCGGCTTTCTGCGTCGAATTGAAAGCGTCTGCATTACCAGTTGTCACCTGCCATGAAGGCGTTCGGCCGGCATAAGTGTCGGACGTTTGTTACAGGGTGGCTCGCGTAACACTTGGCCTGCTCCCTCGTCGCTGCCTGGATCAGAGAGGCCCACTGCTATCATCCAGGCACTGGCAGCAGCGCGGCAAGGCTTAGAGTGACAAATTGGTCCGAGGGAGTGAGTGACGAGACTGGGCCAAAAAATATACTTTGAAGAGAGAAATGCATTTCGGCTTGTGACGAACATGCCACAAGTTTACATCTTTGTCTCCCGCCATGTGGGTGGAGTTGTATCCCAAAGACATTTAAACAAAGCGAGACTCGTTCATCAAGTCAAAGCCAAAATATATATATAATATATATTTGGAAAGTCACCCAGAAAAACATGAATGGATTGGAGAGATTTTTAGATTGTAGTCTCTTTTCTGGTGACCTCAATATGTCGAGTTAAAAAAATAAATAAATAAATAAAAAGAACAAAACTGAATGTTTGACCAATGTTTTGAATAGTGTGTATATATATATATATATATATATATATATATATATATATATATATATATATATATATATATATATATATTTTTTTTTTTTGTTTTAAAAATCAAAAATCCTCGTCTCACCCCTCGGGTGGTGTCCGTCCCTCATTCAGCTCGGGTCCTCTACCAGAGACCAGGAAGATTGAGAGTTCTGCGCAGTACCCTTGCTGTTCCCAGCACTGCACATTTCTGGACTGAGATGTCCCGGGATCTGTTGCAACCACTCATCTAGTTTGGGGGTCACATATCGCATATCGCATATCGCATATCGCATGGGCGATATATATATATATATATATATATATATATATATATATATATATATATATATATATATTAGAGCACATTTTTATTGGCATTAATTTAAATGAATTTTAACGGGATTAAATTTTTTCTCGCAAGATTAACGCGACATATGTCACAAGTGGATGTTACGTTGCTCTATAAATACACCAGAAACAAAACAACAAGCGCGCTGCAGAAGTCCACGCCCATGTCTGTTTTGCCAGCCACGGCAGCGCGAGACACCGAAAATGGATACTTAAAGAGTTTATGAATGGAAAGTGTACTTTTAAATAGTTGCCATATTGCTCCACTGACAAGACCAAAGTTATCTGTTCTTCTCTCTCTCTGTATCATACAGGTATACGATGTATGCCACTGACGCGATTGTTACTTGTTTGGAACTATTTTGTGTGGAAGGTTACAGTGGTCTGTGTCCATATAAATAGAGCGGTTGGAGCTTCTCTGTGTTCGTCTGACAGCGACAGTGCGCTACGGTGGTAGCGATCTAGCGAAAGTAAAACGTCTCCAGTGTCGTCATCGAACCAAGTGTAGTCATCCGAAATGAGGTCTACACAAAAACCGTAGAGAGACTTCCGCGCAAGAAGGACCAACACAATCAACATAGCCTGACTGTGTTAGGGGGAATTAAATCCCCCCTCTTTCAGAATGGTTTGCCCCAGCAGCATGGAGGAAGTGCTTGTGCTTGTTTGTACGGCCGACAGTTTTGAATACAGCGGCACATAACGAACACTGGTGTCCGTGGTCTCGTTATTCTCCAACAGACATACAGAAACAGACTGCTGTATTCAAAGTAAACTTGAGAAAAACGAAGTATGCAACCATGGTTTAAATCCACTATAGGCTGAGTACTAGTGTACCTTAGATGTGCACTTTATAATGTTATATTGCTCTGTTTTGATTTCATTTAAAAAAAAAAGCTGTTAGAGCAGCTGTTATGTGACAAAATATTTTTTTCACCGTTATTGATGGACAGTAATATTGTGTGAGAGATTATGCGTGAATAACTGCATCAAGTGAAAAAATTGTTCATGTAAAGTTGCAAATCGAAATTGTTATTTCAGTAAATATTTACATTTGGCACATAGAAAACTGATTCATGATCCCATGTTGATGAGAGCATTAAAATGGGGACAAAATAGGACAAAAAATGTAAAAGGAAATTCATAAACGATAAAAATGTGTGAGTAATCACGATTAATTTTTTAGTTCATTTGAGTTAATTATGACAGTTGCATTTTTAATTAGATTAAATATTTTAATCGTTTGACAGCTCTAATATATATAATTCCCTAGTTTCTCTCTGACAAACAAACCTCCCTTATAAAAATGTGGAACACTACTTATAAAAACAATATTAAAGTTCCTTGACATATTTCAGATTATGAAGCCACATGGTATTGAATCCTATTCTTGTTAATCCACTGCAATATTGCACTTGTCAAAACAATCCATGGTAGCAAAGGCTCTTCAGAATTAAAGTGAAGAGAGAGAGGAAAAAAAAGAACAAACTAAATCTCCAGTTCACACTGACTGGTGATCCTCTGGCAAGTGTGTGATTTTGAAGAATCAGTCCTTTTATGAAGAAAACAATCCTACTCATATAGTGAGCCAAAAAACAAAATTTCCCCAAACCAGCACACACAAACTGGAAACATATTCTCGAAATTGCACATACATTAACCCTTAGATGCATGAGTGACTGGCCCCTACACTCTTCCATAGGTGGGTGAAAAATGACCCATAATAAAATTAATGCTTTTTTAATGACATTTTTGTCATTTTGGTTAAGAATAATCACTTGTATAAAATTTAGTAATATATTTAGGACCATACAGGAATGATTTCATGTTTGAAATATCTTTATTTTTAATTTTTTAACATTTTTGAAAAATAAAAATTACCCAGAACAGCAATAGAAAAATGTGAACATCCATTTTGTGTGTGTGTGTGTCTGTCTGTCTGTCTGTCTGTCTGTCTGTCTGTCTGTCTGTCTGTCTGTCTGTCTGTCTGTCTGTCTGTCTGTATGTATGTATGTATGCATTGCCTGTTTTGCCTTTCTGGCAGTGATCATTGCACACAGGTAGATTGCATTTCCCACACCTATTGCTGACTTTGCGATCTTTGTTACTTGGGCAGATCTGACACCTTTTTCACTTTGGTTGGCCCTGTGTATTTCTTTCCTGTGTCTTAGTGGTGGCTTTTGTCACCCCGCACCTTTTCATTGCTTCAATAATCGGGATTTGCAGTTGGGTGCAGCTTTCCAGTCGACTCATGTAGGGTGTGACAAGCTCCTTTGACAGCTCTTTGAGGAACAGCAGTCGTGCATTGGTGATGCCACTCTTGAAATCTGGGTGCTGAGCCATGAAAAAGGTGTAGACATTTAGGGTGCCGATCTCAATTATGTTGGACCATTGCACCATGGGCCACCTCTGTGTTTGTCGCTTGCACGGGTAGTTACCAACCATCTGGTCAATGGTGTCTACACCTCCATTTGTCTCATTGTAAAATTTGATCACTTCTGGGGTTTTTTTCTTTTTGCCATGTTCATCCACTGCTTTGTCGTGGTGCATCGTGCTCAGGAGCACAACAGCTTTTCCTATCTTTCTGTCATAGCTGACCATGGTAAGGCTATCATTGAATCCAAACTCTGTGCTGTAAACCTCCCTGGACTTGGAAAGCTTCATCAGAGTAGGGATGTCTGGCTTGTTCTGACATAGAGTCCCCACAATAGTGAGCTCCTTCTCCAGGAGATGCTGCGCGAGTGGCACACTGGTGAAAAAGTTATCCATGGTGATGTTGCGACCGGTGTTTCTAAATCTACCACACAGCTGCTGGACAATATTTTCTCCCAGATTCTTCTGAACGTCTTCCCCTGGTTGTCTCCCCGTGTAAACTATACCATTTATTGCATAGGGGATGCGTGCATCACAAACCCAGAAGATCTTTAGGCCATACTTGGCAAGCTTGCTTGGCATGTACTGTAGAAACTTGCACCTTCCCCTGAATGGCACAAGCTGTTCATCGACAGTGACACAATCACTGGGGATGAATTGCTGTCTGCAGTTGACCAGGAACAGGTACCATACATAGCAAATGATCTGTTTCCAGGCGGAAAGCCAATTTGTAGATAAATCATAGTCATGAACAACACACAAACAATTTTTTATGAAGATAATACTTAGACGTATCAGCTCTTACAGTGTAAAATAATTTTCCTGAGGGGTTCATTTCTGATAGTATAGTCTGCCCAGTCCGCAGTCAATGTATTGCTGACAGCCAAAGTCGATTCGAATCAGTGGTTCCCATTGGACTCCATAGAAAATGTACACGGGTCACTTTTGACCTGTCACGTTCTGTCCGAAGCGATAACTATCGCTTCGTGCAGAACAAATGAAATAAAGGTTGGATCCCCGGAGAACAGACAACGAAAAAATCTTGTCAACGAAAAAGTGTCTTTAATGACAAAAAGAACAGAAAGAGCCCGACAGGGAAAAACGGTAACACAAAACGCTGGTCAAATAAGGACCAGGAAATAACAAGAAGGGTACTCTAACAGAAAACGCTCGCGGAAAACAACACGACGCGAGGAGGACCTGAATTTGGCGGAAATAAGAGCAATACAAACTCTAGGAGCAAAACGCGAATAACAAGGGTAACGGCCGCAAGGCAAAAAGGCAACTGGTCTATAGACAAAAGCGAGATCGAGCGCGGGAGCAATATGGCACGGCATGGAATTCTCCGGCAGTGAGTAAACTGCCGGAGTCTCCTAATAAAGGAAGCATCATCATCCCGAGATTAACAACAGGTGTGCAGTCGGGGAAAAGAAAGCCCGCCCCCTGCAGGCAGGCACGGAACGTGACAGTACCCCCCCCTCAACGGACGCCTCCCGGCGGACCTCCCGGTTTGGAAGGGTGAGCGGTGTGGAAGTCGCGCAGAAGGGACGGGTCAAGGATCCAGGAGTGATGTGGGACCAGGGGCGTGGCGGAACGGGCAACGGTTGGAGCAATCCCGCCGGAGGTTGACGGGAAGACTTGCCGCATGCGCAGGAGGTGCAGGCCCTGACGAACTCCGTCACGTCGCTCCGGAGCTCCGGCCACCAGAACCGCTGGGCGACGAGTTGCACCGTCCGGTTCACCCCCGGATGGCATGCCACCTTGGACCCATGTCCCCACTGCAGGACCTCCGAGCGCAGGGACGGAGGCACGAACAGTCTCCCCGCCGGACACCCCGCCGGCACCTGAACCCCCTCCAGGGCAGTCTGGATCCGCTGCTCAACCTCCCACTGGACGACCCCCACGATGCACTGAGCCGGGAGGATGGTTTCCGGGGGCCGGTCCCCTCCCGTGGGGTCGTGGAGACGGGAGAGGGCGTCGGGCTTGGTGTTCTTTGACCCGGGGGAGTAGGTGAGAATAAAATTGAACCTGGTGAGAAACAAGGCCCACCGGGCCTGACGGGGGTTTAGTCTCTTGGCGGTACGGAGGTAAGCAAGGTTCTTGTGGTCGGTGTAGACAGTAAAAGGTTCCTTTGCCCCCTCGAGCCAGTGCCGCCACTCCTGCAAGGCGGAGACAACAGCTAACAGTTCGCGGTTGCCCACGTCGTAGTTGGATTCGGCCGCTGTGAGTCGACGAGAGAAGAAGGCGCAGGGGTGCAGCTTCTGGTCGATGGGCGAGCGTTGAGACAGCACCGCCCCCACCCCTGAATCCGAGGCGTCCACCTCTACAATAAAGGGAAGATCAGGGTCAGGATGTTGAAGTACAGGGGGACTGGTAAACGCCGCCTTTAAGTCTGCGAACGCAGCGTCCGCGGTGGAATCCCACTTGAACGGGGTCTTAATAGACGTCAGGCGGGTCAAGGGGAGCGCCTTCTGGCTATAGGCCCGGATAAACCGTCTATAGAAATTGGCAAACCCCAGGAAACGCTGCAGTTCTTTGCGATTAGTAGGAACCGGCCAGTTCGTGACTGCCTGTGTCTTGACGGGGTCTGCTCGTAACCTACCCCGCTCGATGATAAACCCCAGAAAGGAGATGACGGGAACATGGAATTCACACTTCTCTGCCTTGACGAAGAGCCGGTTTTCTAATAGGCGCTGTAGCACCCGCCTAACATGTTGCTTGTGCTCCTGTAACGACCGGGAGAAAATCAATATATCGTCCAAGTAGACAAAACAGAAGATGTTAATCATGTCTCTTAGCACGTCATTTATGAGGTTTTGGAAGACGGCAGGAGCGTTAGTGAGACCGAAAGGCATCACTAAGTACTCGAAATGGCCTAGAGGGGTCTTGAAAGCGGTCTTCCATTCATCTCCCTCTCTGATAGGGACCAAGTGGTAAGCGCTGCGCAAATCCAACTTGGAGAAAACGGTGGCGGATTGCAATGGGGCGAAGGCGGAATCTAACAAAGGTAGTGGGTATCTATTCTTTATGGTTATCTCGTTTAACCCACGATAGTCGACGCAGGGTCGCAGGGACTTGTCCTTCTTTCCCACGAAAAAAAACCCCACCCCTAACGGTGAACGCGAAGGTCTAATGAGACCTGCGGCGAGCGAGCTGTTAATGTACTCCGTCAACGCCTCGCGTTCAGGCCGAGACACCTGATACAGCCTCGAGGTCGGCAACGGAGCGCCCGCCTGCAGGTCTATTGCGCAATCATAGGGGCGGTGTGGAGGTAAGGAGCGCGCGCGGTCCTCGCTAAAAACCTCCTTGAGGTCCCGATAGCAATCCGGCACTCCGTCAAGGCAGATATCCTCGGGGGGTGTGACGCGTTTGTACCCCCCGACGGCTGACTGTAAACAGTGCTGATAACAGTACGGACTCCAACTATCTATTGCTGGGCGCGCCCAGGAAATTACGGGGTTGTGTACCCTGAGCCAGGGTAACCCAAGGATAATAGGAGCGTTGCGGGACCGCATTATAAGAAAATGCCGATGCTCGACATGGTTACCCGAAAGTTGCAGCTTCAATGGCTCCGTTCTGTGCGTAACGACCGCCAGGAGACGCCCATCGAGATCGCGAACCCGCTTTCTATCAATAAGCTCCTCCAAGAAACAACCCAACTCGGATGCGAGCTCGGTGTCCATCAGACAATCGTCTGCTCCTGAGTCTACCAGGGCCCGAACCCGCCTCGACCGGGAATCACCAAATATCTCCCCCTCAAGTTCCAGTCTGTTGGGGTGTCCCGGTCGCGCGTCGGCTTGTCTAGGCTCGGGGGTTAACGCGCGGGATCGTGACTCACAGTACTCGGGATGGACGTGAAAAGATGATCCCGGGAGACTGGTTGTGGCGTGAGGAGAGGTTTGGGTGTTGTCTCTAGTCGTACGACGGCTGGCACGGCGACTTCCTTCCTCTCCGCCAACGTCCTTGCCACCCAGCTGCATAGGTTCCGCCGCGGGTGCTGTCTCCCGGAATACTCCCCGATGTTCCTCACGATATGGAGAGCGTCGATACGGGAAACGATCTCCCCCACGCTCCCGGCCCCGCTCCCTCAAGCGATTGTCCATGAGGAGAGCGAGGTCAATCAGCTCCTCCAGGTCGGTGCTGTGGTCGCGGGTCGCCAGCTCGTCCTTGAGCTGAGAGTTCAGGCCGCGTCGAAACAGTCCACACAATGCTCGATCATCGTATCCGCTCTGTGCTGCCAGAATCCGGAACTCGATCGAGTAGTCGGCGACCGATCGTCTTCCCTGGTGGAGGGCAAGTAGCCGACCCTCCGCCTCTCGGCCCCGCACGGGATGGTGGAACACCCGGCGAAAGGCTGTCACGAATTCAGGGAACGATGATCGGAGACTCGGCTTGGATTCGCTGGTCGCAATCGCCCATGACGCCGCCGGACCTGTTAACAAACTCATGATATAGGCCACTTTGGCAGCATCATTAGCGTAGGCAGACGGCTGTTGGTCGAATACGAGTGAGCACTGGTGAAGGAAGTGACCACACTGCCCATGCTCACCCCCATAACGAGGGGGGTGTGGAAGCGATGGTTCCCTCGACATAATGGTATGAGAGGGGAACGCTTCCGGGGTGGCTGGATGGGCCCCGGAGGAATGGGGTCTCCGTTCCTCCACCCGTGTTAGACGAGGTTCGTAATCGTCGAGCCGATGAGCCAGCATGGAGACCGCGCCTCGGAGTTCCGAAATGGCTTGGCCCTGCTGACTCATCTGTTGCTCTTGTCGTGCAAGAGCGGACAATATTTTTTCGACATCTGCGGGATCCATGGTGGCCGGAGAATTCTGTCACGTTCTGTCCGAAGCGATAACTATCGCTTCGTGCAGAACAAATGAAATAAAGGTTGGATCCCCGGAGAACAGACAACGAAAAAATCTTGTCAACGAAAAAGTGTCTTTAATGACAAAAAGAACAGAAAGAGCCCGACAGGGAAAAACGGTAACACAAAACGCTGGTCAAATAAGGACCAGGAAATAACAAGAAGGGTACTCTAACAGAAAACGCTCGCGGAAAACAACACGACGCGAGGAGGACCTGAATTTGGCGGAAATAAGAGCAATACAAACTCTAGGAGCAAAACGCGAATAACAAGGGTAACGGCCGCAAGGCAAAAAGGCAACTGGTCTAAAGACAAAAGCGAGATCGAGCGCGGGAGCAATATGGCACGGCATGGAATTCTCCGGCAGTGAGTAAACTGCCGGAGTCTCCTAATAAAGGAAGCATCATCATCCCGAGATTAACAACAGGTGTGCAGTCGGGGAAAAGAAAGCCCGCCCCCTGCAGGCAGGCACGGAACGTGACATGACCCATTTATGGAAACTTTGGGTAGCAATACAAAAACTGAAATTTCTTAAAATGTATAAAATGTAAGTTAAAATTGTGAATGACATTATATAAAAAAATGTTTTTTGAGGAATACCTGGAATATGAAATTATAATAAATTTTCAGTCCAAAGATATTTCAAGAAAAACACCTCATCGGGTCATTTTTGACCCACATATGCATCTAAGGGTTAAGAAAGATCAAGATGTCAAAAAAAACAAACTCCCAAATACTGTATATTTTATTGCCTAGACTTCTAGCACAAAAGGGTGATCGCTGTTCATTTAATGTTTCGCCACTGAATCTTGAATCAGTTCAAATGGTTACTATTTGTATCTACCCCCACAAAAAAAAAGGAAACATGAAATTTGATTGTAAATTGAGTGCACTTATGCAGCACTTTAGCAACACCTTATTTTGTCTAAAGTGCTTTTATAAGGTTCATATTCATACTGTCGACCACATAACACTTCGATCATTATGAAAAACAAGAAAAAAAATATTTAGTACAAATGTTGGTATTTTTGAATGAGTCTTTCTTTCATGTTCTTCTTCACCCATTTGGTTAAGGTTTTTTTTTTACAATACCAATAAAAAATACATCATATCTGACCTAAAAATTGTAATTATTCTTGTCTTAAAATATTGAAAAATTACTTTATGCAATTATGCTATGTGGCCGAATATACTTTATTCTTTACTGTTGTATATGTTAGTTGTTCCATGTACAGCACTTTGTATGCAGCGATGGCTGTTTGAAAGTGCTCTACAAATACATTCATTCATTCATCTTCCAAACCGCTTGATCCTCACTAGGGTCGCGGGGGGTGCTGGAGCCTATCCCAGCTGTCTCCGGGCAGTAGGCGGGGGACACCCTGAATCGGGTGCCAGCCAATCGCAGGGCACACAGAGACGAACAACCAACCACGCTCACACTCACACCTAGGGACAATTTAGAGTGCTCAATCAGCCTGCCATGCATGTTTTTGGAATGTGGGAGGAAACCGGAGTACCCGGAGAAAACCCACGCAGACCCGAGGAGAACATGCAAACTCCACACAGGGAGGCCGGAGCTGGAATCGAACCCGGCACCTCCGCACTGTGAAGCCGACGTGCTAACCACTGGACTACCGGGCCGCCTCTCTACAAATACAGTTGAGTTGAATTGAGTGTTCCATTTTTCAGACTTGATCTTAGTTTTACTCTTTTGTGCTTTCTACTGTCTTCCCTATTAATTTGTTGTTTATTGTTGTATATATGACATTTGCTCCATGTACAGCACTTTGTATACCGCAGTGACCGTTTTAAAGTGCTCTATGAATACAGTTGAGTTGAGTTGAGTTTTTGAAAAGATCGCATACACGGACCGATGTGCTGACTGCAATACAACTGCACCATGTTCAAATAATTGACTTAATCTTCTTGCCAGACGTCGGCCAGCCTTGCCTTCCGACCATCCATCAATTTTCTGATCCAGTTATTGTTTTGGACCAATTGTAAAACCATCTATTTGTGATGTCCTCTTTGTTTAGTTGGCGCTAAGCTAACCTGGGTATTTGCATCCCTGCCACGACTAGTGCGGAAATACATCGTCCGTTGAGGAAAATTAATATTTTGGCCCTGGTGATGTCTCATCAGCTCATTCAAGTCAGCAAATTAGAATTCCACTGTTTTGCTTTTTCTCTCCCGCAACACACACACACACCCATACCCTCTCAGGATTTCCACTGTTTATCAAATGTTTGTGTTCACATTGTGTGAATAAAGTTTGTTTGAAACTCAGTAGCCATACAAGTTGTAATTGCATTGTTTATCCGGAGGGTTGTTTGCATGTTGGTCAAAGGCAAGCTCCCATGTGACTCCAGAATTCCCTCTCATGTAAAGTAGACCCTCTTTCCCTGCCAAGAAAAAAATCATTGCATCGAACTGGTGCCGCGCAAGGTCTACGAACAAGAGACAAGACACTGGATGTTACCCACTCAAAATCCTTCTCTTCACAAACTCAGCAGCCGTGCCAGTTGGTTTCACTACAATTTGAAGTGGTGGTGTATTTTGTTTGTCATTACTGCTTTGCAAATTTGGCCCACCCTGGCAATGTTTCAAAGTGTCTGGGCTCTCTGCGCAGCTTTCACTTCGGCATTGGTTTTTTGAACCACCATCGTCGTGTATGCAGATGCACGGTGCCTGCCTCCGCTCATATTCAAAATAAACAGACACGGCAGGAAGAAAGATGGAAGGCAGTCTGCGTACGTCTTGTCAGTCTGTCTGTATGCTGTCCTTGTGTTCTTTAGCTTGACTGACACGGTCTATCAATAAGGTGTCAGGTAGACAGTATGAAGGCCTTGTTGGTTTTTATCCATTAAAATGATATTCAGTCATTTTTGAGGAGCTTTTTCTACCTGTAAGCAGGCATTATAATGATCCAAGGTTCCGTTACCATTCACATTGACATTTTGTGCTGTTTGAAGCCACATCAAAATAATTGTTTTGATACCTCTCATTTTCATCCTGGCAACGACATTAATTGGGGGTGATGTACACTGAGGATGAAGGCCAGTTTTTTTTTGAGGGACAGTTTGCGCCACAGAGTCCCCTGGCTCATTATACAGTGCACTCCGCTTAATAGAACACCGGTTAATAGAGTAATCCGCTTAATAGAGCAAAAGGCTCTGGAACAGATTTGCCTAATGCAATTTCCTATAAAGATACTCCGCTTAGTAGAACAGATCTCCGCTTAATAGAACAGGCCGTAAGCAATGAACATTGTAAACTAGTGGTTTTCGAAGTGTAGCTATCGCGATACTGTACCACTATCGCGAGAAAACGCGGTAGTTCTAGCCGTATACAGTAACAGGTAGCACGCGTCACTCCACACATAGACACACGCACGTCACAATGGCTTCAACTTCATTCAAGAGACGAGAGAGAGACGAAGTGTAGCTATCGCGATACTGTACCACTATCGCGAGAAAACGCGGTAGTTCTAGCCGTATACAGTAACAGGTAGCACGCGTCACTCCACACATAGACACACGCACGTCGCAATGGCTTCAACTTCATTCAAGAGACGAGGGCTATCACCTGCGGATAAGAAGGACATACTCAGACGATACGATGCATTGCCGGATTCTCAGAAGGTACGCCCGCGGTTTCCAGGACTTCCCTCTTATCCAGCGCATTGAGAGGAAAGTCAACCGCAAAATTACGGACTCCTGTTTCCAGACAAAAGTAACGAAATTTTTCTCGTGATTTGAGATGTTTGACTGAAGTTGATTAAAGTTGTTGTTTGATTAAAGATATGGACGTCCGCAGTCGAAATATCTCTTCTAACTCGTCAGCAGGGGGTTTTCTGCGTGCATAACTTGGTCGTCGACGTGTCTGAAGGTGTACCTAATAAAGTGTCTCCGGTTAATAGAAACCCCGCTTAGTAGAACAGAAGCGCTTCGGCCCAATGGTGTTCTATTAAGCGGAGTGCACTGTAACACGATTTCAGACTCGGCATTGTGGAAATAGCATTACTTTGCGGTGTTGTGCAAATTGCGTGTCCCCCATACATAAATGCCTTGTAGTTTTTTACCAAGGCAAATATTCTTCAGTCAATTTTTCTCCATCAAAATACCAAAATAATAAGGCTCTCTCAAAACGGGTGACTCAAGTGTCAACATGAAAGAAAAAAAAACATTTCCATAATAATAATAATAATAATAATAATGATAATGTGCATTGGTAGCAATACAGATATTGAATAACACGAACGTGTAATATACATTTCATTTGCATGGCGCTTTTTTTTTAAAACTCTGATTGTGCAAAGTACTGTTCAGTCTCACCTCTTTCATCACTATAGCACAGGCCTCTACTCGTTACATTCTGCACGGTCAAGAGCTCCTCTCACCCCGGATTTAGTGCTATGTGCCACCAATTTAGAAAAAAGAAAAAGCCATCACATGATCAAGGGCATTTGATAATCCTTGAACTACATTGTTCCTTTAAACCCAGTGTGAGTGCATTTCAATGGGAGGCAGGACTGTGTTGCAGAGAGTAAGGCGCGATACAGTATACAGCAGGAGTGCCCAGTACGTCGATCCTGATCTACCGGTAGATCTAAAACAGGTCCCAAGTAGATCCGAAGAGTGTCGAGGAGAAAAAAAAACAAAAAACAACCATTTGTGTGTCTTTGTACATGTTAGTAATATATATTTTTGTGTTAATGTACGCTGCACCATGATCATCCTATCAGTCTCCTTTTCACAAACTAAATATTTAAAAAATAAAATAAAGCAGGTAAATCTTGAATTTATGGTGGCGCGTGATGATGTCACCGAAAGTTGTTAGCGCTCAGTAGTTTGCAATTGCAGCTTGTGATCAGAGCTGTTGCGATCTATCTTTTATCGACATTATTCTCATTCAGTTTGCTTTGTGTACATTTCACCGAGGGCACGAGCAAAGAATAGGAATCTAGGAGGGCCCAGGGAAGCACTTTAACACGGTACGTGTGAGCTACGACAGTTAACAGGCTGCAAAAGTGCATCGCCTACCTCAATTTCAGGCTGTTTCTCATCATGGCGTGCACGTGTGTGTGAGTGTGTGTGTGTGCGTGTGCATGTGTGTGTGTGTGCGCGCGTGCCGGTAAGGGTAGATCCCGTGAAGTTAATTGATCGAAAAGTCGATCTTCGGTCCAAAAAGTTTGGGCACCCCTGCCTGGTATACAGTATATGCTGTATATAGCTGCTGCAAATGACGTAGCCTGGAATGTTTTAGTGATTCCAATAATATATATGACAACACAACACACACAGGCTTTCCCGTGTGTGGAGGTTGAGTTAATGGAGCTTGAAACACAAATGAGAGCTTCTCGTGTATGTTTGCGGGGCTTGTTGGAGAGGTTGGCATTTTGAATATGAATGGGTTTACAATTTATACTTGCATGTATATCCAAGTTGTGTTTCATTATGGTAAAACCCACTGTGATATTTTAAGTCTTTTCTGTCTTGATAAATATAGAAGGCATGATATATTTCTAGCATACAACAAAACAGCTGAATATATTAATGTAAAAAAAAACATGTTTCCAAGAAATCAGACAAAATGATCATATTTCATTCATCTTTCTGTTCTCGCAGCAGTAATTCCACACCTCATCAAATTCCCCAAAAATAAAATAAATAATAATAATGTTGGCACTCTGAAAAGAGAAAAAAAACCTCAATATGTGGTGTAATCTGAGACTCTGTAAAGCAAGCATCGTCAAACAAATTTCTTTGCAAAGAGAAAATGTGACTCTTTGTCCTCTTGACCATTATCTTCTCTTTATTTGTGTCCTAAAATTATTAACTTATTTGAAAAATGTGCACTACATCAATATCAATGCAAATATCACAAAACAGAAGACAATACATAGTTTTATAATACAATGTTGGTGTCATTAGCACTTGGTTTGAAGTTTCCATTTGGCTCCTTGCTGTGTGTGAACTGAATGAGTGAGAATCATGACTGTTTTGGGAACTCATTTTTACTTGTAAATACGTTATCTTCTGTCATATTTGCAGTCTTAGATTAAAATGGCCGTTGATGGTTGGATGCCCACATTTTGTTTACCTTTAATTGTGATTTTTGAATAAATGTCGTGGAAAATGGATGGATGGATATCACAGGGGCACTGTGTAAGGTAAATTTGATGTGAATTACAGCATGCAATTTAAAGTACCGGTAAACAAAATTACTGGACGCCACAATTTTTTTCTTTTTTTGTTTTTGTTTGTGGTGTTGTGAGTAGATGTGTTGGAGTTAAGATTAGTTAATGCCACACATGTGTAAGTGTTTATATCTGTTTGAAAAGACAGATTAAGAAAGTGATGTGTCGATACTGAAGGCATCTGCATTCAGTTTGTGAGGACTAATTAAATTTTCAGCCACTTGGGCTGGTACAGATCGGCATTTGCGTTTCAACCCTGTAACCCACAGAGAGGCAAATGTTTGGGAGTGTTCATGAACGTAGCAAATGTTACGTTTTCATCAGGTTTCAAGATTGGAAAGGTTCACCAAATGTTCTCCAACAGTTTTCATGTGTGTTCTTGTCACAAGGGAATTTTAAGCATGTTCAGAATTTCCTTGCAACAAGAAGAAAACATTCCAACTGTTGGCGAGGGTTTGGAGATCGTGTGACGAGAAAGCAACATTTGTTACCTTCGCAAACACTCACAAACGTGATGATATAGTCTGAAGATATGACCATTTTCGTGATTGCAAGCCACCATACTTTTTGTGTTTGTTTTGTTTTTAAGGTATGATTACAACAATGTGTTTCTTTAAGATTTGTTCGTTGTTTGTGGTCACATTGTCCTGTTAGCAGTTCATTAAAAGGTGACAAGGCTAATGAGAAGGAAAATCTGTTATCCCTGCAGGGTTAGCAGCTCCAGTCTGACTTCTTTTTAGCCCATGTAATTTTCATGTCGGCTGGCAAAGAGCTTTTGTGAGCTGGAACATGAGGATAATAGTGTTTTGTACGCAGGTATGTGGTCCAGGTGATTGTGACACTGGGAAAAGTCATTTGGCTTGCTGCAAAAGATTTTGCTCTTCCAACTTGATCAGTAAGATATGGCTTGGAATGAAGGTCATTGGTGGAAATTGCTCTGTCTCGATGAACGGATGCATATGTGTGTTTGTGTGCACTCAAAGAAAGCAACCATTTCTTGCATGTATCCCCCAAGACAACAACTCATGTTTATTTGTCACATCAATTAGATGGTATCATGGTTACATAGCCAACTCAATCTGCAGGGAAAATTTTGTCGACTAAATTCATTGTCCCAGCGAGGCCCGTTTATTCATTTATATTTCATGAATGTGGTGTTTATGCTGCAGTAAAAGCCTGGCAGTTTTTTTTCTTTCTTTTTCAATCCTCACTTGGTTAGGCTGGCCAGTGAGGTGATTTCCTTCCATACAATTAAATATAGATGTTGAGAGTCGAAAGTTGAGTGTCACATCTGTCCTGGTGCTATCGTACGGGGCACAATTAAACATGCCCCAGCTTGCATGTTTGGATATGAGGGTATAATTGAAAACACCTGCTTAGCAAACGGTAGATCAGAACGGCAGCTCCTCGGTAGATCTTTCACCCAGCTATCACTTTCCTGCTGTTTTCTCCCCATTCATGTGCACGTTTTATCCCTCACTAGTCAGCTCACGATACTTGACTGTTTCCTTTTCTTTTTTTTTTTTTTTACACCATGGAATTGTGAGTATGCAAATAATGTGGATCTTTGCATAATCACAAGCAGTGCGACCATCTGTTGTTGGCTTGTTGACATACCTCGTGTCTGCTTGTTAATGGGGTTTTCTTGTATGTAAGCAATGTATTTGTATCTTAACAATGTGATCGTCATTTAACCCCCCCCAAAAAAAGAGTTCCAGCAAAGAGACATATGTTTTGGGGAATCTTCCTACGAAGGATTTATAATCTTTGTAGGGGGACTGAAATAATGGTTTAGACTAGAAAGCAGAACAAGACCATCACATGATGTCTGATAGATATGAGCACGATGAAGATTTAATATGACTCTTATCAAAATCCGTAGTAGGTCTTGGATTAGTGGTCAGCTGACACGTTTGTTTATTCACTTGCTTAAACCCACTAAAATATTTCCCAAAGTGTTCCTACAGAGAGGAGATAAGCTACAACTGCTGTCAAAGAGGAGTTACAGGAGATGACCTCCAATAAAACATGCCCCTGATAATGTGTTTTTCTCATAGGATGCAATCCAAACATCAGAGAAGTCTTTTAACTCGCCACCGCCCATTTGTCCTCATAAGGTAAGCTCCGCCTTGCTTTCAGCTATTGGATTTAAGGAAATACCATTCACTCTCTATCAGGCTTTGAACCATGTTTGGTGATCAAGTGGATATTCAACATTGACCCAAATAGCTCAGTATGATTGAGTCAAAATCAGCATTACCTTTTTTGGCCAAGTATCTAAAACACACAGGGAAATTGTTTCCAGTAGTATAGGCTACATTAGTATTTCAATAACAAGCAATTATGATAAACAAAGACATGACATATAAATATTGAAAGGCTTTCCGTACACATAAAACTAACTTGACAGAGGTAAGGCTTTTTGCCTTGGAAAATTGTTGGATTTATTTCAGTAAAGTACTTGATGTTGCAATGTGCTTCAAGTTTGACAGGCTGGAGCAACTTGTGGATATTTATTCAATGCTAATTATCCAAATTCATGCAGGGTCCGAGTCTTCACCACACACTAATGACGTCAAGTCTTTTGAAGTAACTCTTTTCCACTTCTGCTTCTGAGCCATTCCCCAATGTGATGATGTGTTATGCAGTGAAATTCACACAATCTCAGTTCACTTAGCAGCTGATGTGTCATAATTGACTGTGTGTCCATTTTTCGGCTGGATGAGTAGCGGTGGTGGCAGGGCGAGAAGCGAATGACCTCAATGTAAAAGTTCAATGGAGGGAACCTGTCCGGCAGCCTGTCATCAACTGGTCAAAGCCGTGTCCTCTTCGGTAGAGCTAACGTACAGCCCACTGTCAAGAAATGACGTTGGCAAGTGAAGATGTGGGAGAACAGAAAATAAGAATAAAATATGACAAACTTCCTCCATTTTTGTCATGGAGAAATCACGCAAAGAGGCTATCAAGGTGTGATCAGAAGGCAAGATGTCCTTCATGCAAGTATGGAGCAATTCTTCACAAGGTTATTACTGTGGTCTTACAGTGCAATATTACATTTATCCTATCTCATTATGTGATGACATGAGGACAGTGTAGAGATTTTCCTTCTCCTGAACTCCATCCTGTTTCTGTGCACCCATTTGCTCATGTATGGGGAAACAGTGGTTTGGTGTGATGGTTCTGTACATTTTAGCTGAGTGGCAGAACATAACCTCCGTCTCGTTAGCTCCCATTAGTCTTCGTGATCTGCTCCGATCCAAAACGCAGTGCCATTGCAATGGCCCAGCTGGGGTAATTTAGTGTGTCAGTCATCTCGGGGGCCTGTTAAGTGAGCGAGCAAATGACTGGATATGATTCGTATGAAAAAGAATATTCACATTTGGAATGGTTGTCTCTGTCCTTCTGCGCTTCTTGTCATCCTCTGAATTGTCTGCACCCCCCTCCGCCCTCTACTCAAGATAGTGTAATGATGGAGAGGGCTTTTAAACGTGCTGCTCTATGATTGTATTAAGAGAGTAGGGGATTGGAGAGGGGAGGGAAGAAATTGGGTATATATAATTGCTTCTTGACACATTGGCCAAATTTTGCAGTGCCAGGATCTGAGCGAAGATGATTAACGGCTGTCCGAGTGGGTGGGCACCGCAGGTCGTTGGGGTCCTTTGGTTTCCATAGCGACTTTAGTCTAAAGGCCATATACTGCATAGTGAAAATCCCAAAGGACCACACATTGCTAAACTATCTCATTCACTCAGTAAGCAACTTACCACCTTCATTTTCTCTCTCTCTCTCCCCCCACTCCTGCTCCTTTTATTTTCTCTGCTGGTTTTCTTAAATGGTAAACTGGCAAGAAGATAAAGAGTGAAAATCTAGTATTCTGTGAATAATTGATGAGTGGGCTCACCTCAGAGCATCATTACAGTACAGCAGTCCGGATAAAGGGTGAGGCTAAGATCATAACTCTGACACCAGGCTTCAGGCGGTAGAGAATTGTCAGTTTTTCACAAGGCTGCAGCATGAAAAAGTGTCTCTCATTAAACCACAAGTACCGCTCAATAATGCGCATGTACATAGATTTTTAATTTTTTTTCCCCCTGCATATAAACAACAGTGTCACACTCACGTCACCCGGATTGTTCTAAAATAAAGCAAATGGGATTTATGCAAGTAGTAAATGGTGGTTGTTTTTATGTTACCTTGTGCAGCTAATTCATGTGTTTGTGCAATTATTATATGCAGGTACACATAAGTGCATACAGTACATATCCGCATGTGCCGTATTGCAGTATAATACCATCATCACCAGTTAGGTGACTGATGGTGAGGGTAAGGGTTGGGGGTGGGGTTCAAGCACCTCAGATAGTCTGAGGACTGACTGCTACTCATTTTGTGCCAGCTCAGAAATATTGAAGACAAATTACAGCTGTGCATCAAGATGTCCTATCGCCGGTGCATTTGCCCCACAAAACAAACTCCTCCCTTGTAACAAATCATCCAACAACAGCAAAGTTGAGTAATGACCCTGGTACATACCCCCACCTCTGAGTGCAACCCATACAAATGTTTAAAAAAAAAAAACTGCGTGCAGCAGCATTTTAAAGTCAAGAAATGGTCACTGAATAAGCCCACCCTAATGATGATTCATTCTGCATAATAAAAGGGAATCCCCCTGGCATCTAAACAAGAGCGTCGTCATGCAGCAATTAAGTTTATATTAAAGGCATCAAACTCCAGAGGCGTGGTTTGTGAGGCATTACTGGTATTCTGGCATACGCATGTATCTACCAAACATGTCTTGAATAGGCCACGACAATTAATGTAAGGGTGCCTAGATAGCCAACTGGCGTAAACGCGCTATTGGTGATCATTGTCAAACAAATGAAGTTTGTTTCTGGACAAGCAGAAAGGTCATTTATGGCCTCTGGGAACAGTGTGATGTGGCATCCGTCACTACCAACAAGCACATGTCTCCATCAAATGAGGAAACGTATGCGGCGCAACCAGGCTGCCGTGTAATAAAGGCAGTCAGCCACTCACACTGTCATATTAACAGGCCACCCCAGTGTCTTTCTGTATCTAAAGGACATGCAAAATCGGTACTGTTTGTATGGTGTAGGTTTAAAAAGTCATTATTGCAAAATCCGTAAATTATAATTGGTAAGTGGAGAAAATAAATTTATTGTTTGTCATGAATAAACATTCAGCATATCTTCTTTTCATTCCAGTATTATCCCCTTTTGAGGTTGCCGCCATCCTCAATAGATAGATAGATAGATAGATAGACAATAGAACAATGCCAACCCCGCCATGACAGATATTATTCCTCTTCCACAATTTCCACAACAAGGGGTAATGGCATAAAAGATTCAAGCAAAAGTGATGAAGGAATATTTAATGTGTATTTCCGTCTCGGCCAAGTTGCCATGTTCATATATCTATATTGGACCACACCTCCATATGCACACAATCAATGATATTTCATTAACAACCAAATTCTTCTTTTGGACTGGTGAAATCCAATCTTCATGGTGAAACAAACACATTGGATATTGTGGCAGGTGCATCGGGGAAATAAAAACAGCAAACACCGACTTGTAATGTCACCAAATCATTCCTGACGTACAGAAAGAACAACATGTCTTGCAGCATGCCATTCGAAATCTCTCGAAATAGGATTCAAGTTGAGAATCTAGTTTCCCCCACACCTCATGCTCTGTATTTGCTCCCTCACTCCTGATGGCTGCCTCTTCCTTGCACATGCCACACAATATCTCCCCTCCAGATCCACCAAAACCTATCAGGGATTTGAAGACCTCCCTTCCAATCAATTACCACACAAATCAGTGCACAGGCCTTTTATGGAGAATCATTTGTCAAATCAGCCCAGATGGCTGTGGGCATGTACCTCAGTGCAACAGGCCATATCCACATGGAAATCTCTGCCCAGACTGGCCTCTCCTGACACTTCGAACCTATTAATGGGAAGTCATTGTGCACTCCAGATCCACAGTCCAACTGCTCTGGTACGTGAAATTGAAAATGTAGCAGCATTTTATCCTGTCTTCTGGATAATACTTAGTTCCATTATGTATGTAGGTCTTTTTGATGGTTTGCTAAACAACAATTTGACAGGCCGTACAACAGATATTATCAATAGCACACTGCCAAATGAATGCATCACATGAGACATAATGTAACTTGACACATGGAAACAGCACTGAAAAAAAACAACAACAAAAAAACGCTCCGTGCAGTTTTCTCATTAACATATATCATGACGACAGGATTCTGTGAAAGAATTAATCATGTTGGTTGAATGTTTTGACAGGACTGGACAATGAAGTTGGGATATTATAGAATGTACTCCTAACGTTGAAAAAGAGTTGATCATAAAATGTGTGTGTGTGTGTGTGTCTGTATATATATATATATATATATATATATATATATATATATATATATATATATATATATATATAATATATTTCAGCACAATTAAAAAAGTTTTCCCCTAAATTTCCAGTTCTCGCTTTGACAAGTAATTCCCCTGGTAAAGTTGCTACCAAGCAACTGTTTGCCATTGGAGAAAAGCTTTGGGTTCGAGTCTCATAGTTAATGACGCAAAGAAAGCAAGAAAGGGTTCATTAGTTGACATGGTGGTCCAGCCCAAGCTAAATTTCTTTAGAAATGCTTCTGCAGTTTTGCAGTTAACATAAATGGGGTCCCCTCCAGATCATTCCTGTCAATACACATTAACTAGAATGGCACTCAGTGGAGCGCGGATCTCCACCAAGGACAAGCAATCCTAATTTGTATCAGCACCAAATTTTACACCTCTATAGACATGCTTATTACATTAAGATTCTGGCAGCATCCACTTCGAAATGAACCTAATTTTAATGGGTCCTTCCTTGGTCTGAGCTCCATCCCTTCAAAATGTTTGAAGGGAAATGCTCAAGCAATTTTTGCACCTTTTTTTTTTTTGGTAACAAATAAACAACACTTGAAACAAAACCGTCTTGGTTATAAAGAAAAAAAGAAAAACGAAATAAGGAAATAAACAAATACCAATTGAGATTCTAAAAATGTTGAATTTATTGATTCACAGATTAAAGTTTAATTATAACTTGCTGAAGATTCACAGTCATGGTGTAAGTTATTTAAGAGCTTCTTTTAATCTATTTATTCATGAAGTATTATTCAAAGGCTTCACGTCTCAGTGATGTATCCTGGCCTCCATCTCTTCTGAAATGTATTTTCAGTTCTTCGTGCAAGAATCGCCAATGTAAGGACTTGAAACCTACAGTATCATAAAGACCCTGTAAAGTCATTTGTGTCTTTTTTTTCCAAGCACTTGAAATATTTGACGATAAGTGCTGAAAACATGCAGAGTGAGAATAATTTAGAATGTGAACTGTTGCGAAATAGCCACGTTCTCCATTGGGAATTTTGGGAGATTCCCCAATGTCCGCTCCATTTCTGTTTATGAAACACACTGGCAGACAAACAAACGTATTTGATTGGAAGGTGAAGATTGAGCAGGCCATGTTTCCACTGCCTTGCATGGACACAATCACACGGTCCTACTGCTAATTTTGGTCCTCTATTTGATGTATTTGTCTTTTTTTTTTAATTAATTCAAATTTGCCAGGCTTGTCAAGGATACTCTTCTTCTCTGACGTGTGTGGAATTTAGAAGACATTTTTTGTGCATTCATGGGTCATTAAAAAAACAACAACAACAAATGACACTGAGAAATATACCTTTAAATACAACCATACCCAATTCCTAAAAAAAAATGTACTGCTATATGTTAACAGGATATCTACAGAATTGTTTTCAATGAGTTGTGATGGAACAAAAAATACTGTTTGTTAAAAGCAAAACTTGGAGTGAGGATGGAAATCAAACAGTATTTGTTTGTTTCGTTTGTTTGTTTGTTTATTGAACATAAAACATATACAGTAATAATTTGAAGAAAGAAAATAAGGTAGATAAAAAAGTAAAAAGAAAGAAATCAGTCTTCATTCAACACAGTTATTATGTTCATTCTGATTTATGTTAATGTAACAGGTATTTCGCTGCTTTGCATGAATAGCTTCTTAAAAGAATCGCAAACATTGAAATGTTGAGGAAATGAAACAGACAACCAAAATGGTCACTGGTGCTGCAGAATGCTCTAAAAATTTTGAATTTTTGACGTCAAAGAGACGCCTGTGAGTTGATAGCCTGTTGTTACAAAAGCTCCGCTAACTTTTGCACTAATGCTTTTTTTACTGTTTTCTACTCATTTTGCGCCGGGTTCGACATTTTTTAAACTATTTACAGTGATTTAGCTGTGATATTTTTAGGCAGATAATATTGCCACTTCTTGTTGTGTGGACTTGTGAATTTGCAGCCCATCTCACAAGCTCTGTTAACTTTCTCCTTTTTTTGCACTTTGCACCCTTTGATATTTGAAGCACACTTAACTGTTTGTCATATGAGAGCATTTTAGCGGTTTAGTTGGGCTGTGCGATGGTGGAAAAAAAATCACTGGAAATGCATTTTGGAGGAAAGATGGAAAGGGACAAGAGCCTGCACTAAAATGAAGTGAAGCAAGAGAGTGGACCAAATGGGACAGGACATCTAAGCCATTCTTGCCAGTCATTACAGGGAATGTGATTACTTCGAAAGCTGCAGTTGTTTGTTTACATTTCAAACTTCAGTTGTCGCAATTACAATTTCAGCATCTCAATGGCATACTTATACATCCTGGACATCTCCATTCTAGTCAGTGGAGACTTCAATCGTGTTCTTCTGTCATCAACAAACGACTTCACCAAACGTCTGGGTAGATTGTGCAACAAGATGGGATGAAACTCAGCTCAATTTAATTCCATGACACAAATTCCATGATTAGTAAATGCCTTGCCTATGGCATTGGGGGGAAATCAAATGCCAGATAATGAAAAGCAAATGGAAGTCGAAGAGGAATTAACCATTTGTAAATGATTCCCTTTGTGTAACCTCGCCAGGTGGGAACATGCTCACCTCACCTCAAAACGTTGCATATTTCACACTGACACAGTCTTTAGAGATGTAACCCATAGTGAAAGAATTTGACTCTGCATGCAAAAAGGCATAAATATTGAATGGAAAAAACCCTCACAAAACAACACATTAACAGCTGATGACCTTAATATGCTCACTGTCTATGATGCAGTGGCAATTTTGCCTTTATTTGTCATTATTACCACCCGCCATTAGTGTGAGGGAAGGAATATCAATATGATAAAGAGGCCCTCAGACTAAAATGTTAAGGAGCCCCCCGTCATGTGGGACGCATCCCCACTGTTTCGAGCAGGCCTGTATATGAATGTTTTTTAATACTCATGGATATTCAGCGGAAGAGTGCTGGGCGCATCTTGCTGTAATAAGCATTTACTGATGCCGCGTAGCACCATGCACTGTGACAACATATGTTAATGCACTTGGCTATGGCCAGGGAAACAGCAAGATTTGGTGGGCCTCCTGTAGCACACATTTGCCTTCAACAATGATATTTATATGATTTGTGCTCAGATGGTGGAAACTAGTTTGGTCATGAGAAGTTTGTTTCATTGAAGGAATCACCCGGGCGAGGGCTTCTCTTTCCTCTCCACACTTTCAACTCTTTCAACTAACTTTTGCCGGAAAAATGCAATGATGTTTTCCAGCAACATAATATTTGAGGAAGATCTGCACAGAGCAAACTGGGATACTGAGAGAATTGTTTCTGTGTTTGATCCATTTTTTACCACCACTGTGTCGCTGCACGCACAAGGCGGGTTCTCTGTTCTTTCTCCGGAGCTAGACTGTAGATTGCGGGGGGTGAGGCGTTGAGGGCGGGCGCTCTGTTGGTCAAAGGGTCTCAATGCCCCATGTCACATACAATTTTAAATAGTGGAATGTTTGCTCCTTGTTCAATATCATTTTCACGTATCTTGTTTCATTTCTGTGTTTTGGTTTTGAGATTTGTGATGGATTGTCGATGGATGACAGTCCAATTTGTTCTTTTGACTAGGGATGGCTACTGAGCCCTGCTACTAAACTAGGCAAGGGACTTAACTATTAAAGATCATAGCACTGTTTAAGCTTCGCCCTTAACAGTTCTGTTAACAGTCTTGGAGAAATGAATTATTACATTTTGCAAAAGTATATCACATTCAAGTGGAATAATGCAGCATTTTTGATCGCATAACCTCAGGTTTGAGTCAATGAAAGATGAACTATCACTGACTCGTCTTCCAGCAGTTCAAACAGCACTGTTGTTTTTTGTGCTAAATAATTCTTTTTATAAGATATCCTTTATTTGTCCCACACTGGGGAAATTTACAATATTTTAATATTTAATATTATAAAATATATAATACTGTCTTTAAAATTATACCAGTGATTTATTCAATACATTCATTTTCTGTAAATCATTGTTCTTGTTCATTTAGTTTCTATTCATGTAGTTGCAGTTGCGAGAGAATGTATTTTAAAAACAAAGCAGTGTTCATTTTTAAATTATATTTGGGTGTCTTTCTCAACAAAAACAAGTAATAATCTAAATGTGGTATTCAGATCAGGCTTACATTTGGTGAATATGAATTAGGCAGCAAAATATACCCATTTTTATTCATCACAGGGGGCAGCTATTGTGACACTTGTCGTCACCTGAAAATGACATTACAATTTCTATGGGCTTCGGTAACAATCACGGCTCATTATACAAACGTCACATGACAAAACTCAGAAAACAGGTATGTGGCATGTGGGACGCAGGCAGATGTCTGAGGCTAGCGTGCACTACTGTAAGTTTGTTTGCCGTTGGATTGCCAGTAAGTCATGTTAATTGAATTGAAGTGCATGCAAACACATTGTTAGGATGAGCCATTGTCTGTTTTCACCACAATGTTTTAATTGTATGCTTTGTTATTGACCGTGCCTGTTGCTGAGTGGCGATTGTGATGTTGGTGTCGGTCCACTAAGTAGTGCACAAGAAGTGTTGTTAATTAGTTTCCAATTCGAGCACCAACAGGAAGTTCCATGTTCGCTGACTGTAGAACGGTAAGCCGTTTTACATTCATGCAATGATAAAGGTACATCACCATTAAAACATTGTGAACTGAAGTGGGGTGGTCGAAGCCATTAAACTGCAGGGCTGAAACTCCGGCCCTTAGTGTGTGTGTGTGTGTGTGTTTGTGTGTGTGTGTGTGTGTGTGTGTGTGAGGTGTGTGTTTGTGTGTGTGTGTGTGTGTGTGTCTGTGTGTGTCAGTGTGTCGGTGTGCATCAAAAGTGCAATAAATAAAATCCACGGAGTGCCCCAATAAAATGAGACAAGCAGTCCAACTCATAAAAAATTGTATAATTATATGGAAGCTCACATTCAAGTCAGTCTTTATGTGGAGTTTGCAGACAAATGTCACCAACAAAGACAGTGGGCATGCCAAAAGATTACAACTAGTATGTTGGATAATGGTTTTAATGATGCATGCATCGATGTAATAGCAAGACAATCCTCCTTCCATATGAGTAAGAGGTTAAGACCTTTTTTTAAAACCTTAAAAATAGACCAGGATTTAAATCAGTCTGGGCTGATTGTTCTGTCGCCTGTTTGGAATTTAATTGAAAAGTTTCCCATGTGAACGTAATAAGTGAAAAAGGGGCACATAATGACTTTTTTTTTTTAAACACCAACTCTGTCAGAAAAATGGTTCCTGTGAGATTAGATTTCCGTCCAATATGTTCCAATAAGATTTTTTTATTGATTAAAAATAATTTTTCAAAGAGAATTCTATCTTATTATTCATCACCGTTTCCATCTTATTATTTGTCGTCTTATTTGTAATGTATTATCATATCTTGATCATGGTAGTGAGGAAAGACACTGGATGGGTGGCTGTATGTGTATTGTCATTTATGTCCTCATTGTACATGGTAGGTGGCTGACCGAATTCAAAACCAGGTCACCCTGAGAGTAAAAACTTCCCTCCACAGGAAATCTGGGGTCCACCTCATAAAATTGACAATGAGTATATTGACACTCTTGTAAAGGCTGACAATTCAGTCAGCCAGAGACCTCCAGCTGAAATATTCCACCACTTCTTTGGCTCCTCAGGAGAGTCACTGTGACATTTGGAATTTGCATAGTCGTAAAGATCAATGTAACACTCGGTGGCTGGTGTGACACTTATTCAAATCAGCTCACACCCTCTTTTCACATGATTTTTTTCCCTTTGCATAGTTCGAAAGCAGAATGGGGCGGGCAGGCAGCAAGGGATGTTGGTAAAGAAAGCCAAAAGCAGAAGTCAGCCTCAGAGAACATTTTGTCATCTGTCTTCGCTTAGTAAAGTAGCTTCACCCCACCACACATCAGCACTGAATCAAGATTTCTTGCTTCTTGATGCTGTTTGAAGTCGCGTGAGTTATGAAGTGAGAAGTACAGGGGTAAAAGCATGTCTCGAAAACTGACATGGCTTTTTTTTTCTTTTCAGGCCCCGCCTTTTGGGCACATTAATGTTTTTTTTTTTTTTTGCGATAGATCATTATTGACTTTGCTGCATTAGGAACGATGTCCTTCAAGCCGCGCCTGATTTCAAGGGACAGCTTGACAAAAATCACTTTGAATTTGGTTGAAAGCATGTCTAATTGAATTTTGATACATAATTAAATCAAGCAATAAATCAGCCCAGATCCCACTGCAGCCCACAATTCAACACTCTTGAGTACTAAAAGCTAATTATGATGAAGTTATTATCTCAGCCAAAGGGAGTACTCTAAATGGCTTCTTCTGCATCATGGAGTATTTCGTTGGTGAAGATGTGCTCAACCTTGAAGAAAGGTCATCTCCCTCATTAGGGATCTAGTTGTCACTCAATGGGCTCATGATAAAATGTGACACTTTAGAGCAGGTAATCACCTAGAACAGCTATTTGCGATGATATACACAACATTGACACTACGACATCATCTGCTGATAATGCTGTTCATGTTGCTGTAATACTACAAAAGCAAACTTAGTGTTAACCTGGACCTGCGTACCCATCCTTCCATTCTCTATTTTTCATGGTTACAGGTTTGCAGCATATCACAGATAACTTAATTCAAGAGGCAGGCTATACCCCGGACTGGTCACCACCATTCACAGGACACATATGAATAAACAACAAGTCACACGCAAGTTCACACTTATGGACGAGTTTGAGTTTTGAATTGACCTAATATTCATGTTTTTTGGGGATGAGGGAGGGAAATGGAGTACCCGGAGAAAACCCATACACGTATCGGGAGAACAGGCCAACTACATACAGATTTGAACCCTCAACCTCAGAACTGTGAGGTAAATGTGCGAACCAGTTGTACAACTTCCCACCATTCACATAATAAATTTAGAATAATGTCTTCAGAATACATACAGTACTTTAAAATAAATACACACATAAACATTACAAACCTGAGGTTGGCTGGAATAAAAACATGATTGTTGGTTAGGAGAGAATTCCAGCCGTGCGGTCAGCGCAGCTGAAAAGCAGCTCTAGTGTAGATGTTCAAAGAACGATGTTGGAGATGAGCAAATACAGCTGTTGGTAATTTTGGACCACTAATCCCTGGTTGTTTTGGAAGCGGCTGGGTTGATTTAACATGGATTTAGAGCATCATCCTCATCATCTGCTAGCCGGTCTCATATACTTAATCAATTACATCCCCTGTGATTAAAGTATGCTTTGGATGCCGTGCACCGCACATGTAATTTCCTGACATAAGGTATTAAATGAATGCTAATTATAACTTTGCAGCTATGTGTCTTATCATATTCTTTTAATACCTTCTCTGAGAACAAATTGGCGTGGGGGTGTAAGGGCGTGCAGCATTTTAAATCGGTCAACATGTGTCACTTTGGTGTGACTGTGATCCATGTTCACTGAAATAAAAGTATTTCAACAAACAAAAAATAAGTAAATCATGCATATTTAATGCCAAATCTATTTTGAAGATTGGAGCATTCATCCAAAGGCCCGAACAGTAATGAGATACAACCAGTCTGTTTTGTTTTGCCTTTAGCCAATGCATGTGATTTCAGTAAGAATTACCTGCAGTGGGAATAGGTTTCTCGTTCAGTGGAGCTGTGTTCCAACAGCTGTACAGTCGTCTCTTGCCATATTGCAGTTTATTTATTTATTTATAATATCTGTGCACTGTCTTGCATATTTTTAAATAATCATCTCATTCAATATTGTGGCTTTTTCAAAATTGCAGGATTTTGTGGGGATCATTTTTTCCACATGGGCAGTAACTACAGACTTGCGTCGCAATACGTCCAAGCCAGTAGAAAGTAAAAGAGAGATAATGGTCAAAGTTTAGGATCATTTCACACTAAGTAAAAGAAGATGAAGTGCACTGTGTAAAGCAGAATTGGATTATGAAATTGCACTTCTATAATATACAGTATATATAACTAGCCCCGCAAGTGAAAATAATTAGTAATGATGTCACACGTGGTCGGGGATAGACACAGGTGCACTTTCTATTTCTTTTTTGAACAAACTGGTGAGAAAACCAAAACATTCAGCCTGAGCTGCTGATGGCCACAACTTACCCTGAATAACTCAATGCACAGATGGGCTAGAGGTTAGCCAGTTAACAGCCAGCGCCATGCTGAGTCAACATGGCCAACTCATTCACCGACTCCATTCACACCCAACAGGCCAGGCCCCGCCTTTGAAAGCAACAATCATTCAAAGTGATAAGATATCCTTTATTTGTCCCACACTGGGGAAATTTACAGCCTCCAGCAGCAAGAATGTGGGTAGAAAGAAGAAAGAAGAAAAAACAAGATGGTGCAATGTGAGATTTTGATTCCAAGTCGACAAAAATAATACCTGCACTGCACATGCGTATTTCATATGAGTATTCTGAATAAAGCTTTATAGCTGCCGTGCATAGATTCTGTTGCCGACCCGGCTGAAATTCTGCATTGGAATGACAAAGCCGTCACCTTGGCATGACGTAGGCTATGCCACGACCGCGCCTCCCCACAGTTTGACTGTAGAACTCTTCTATTTTGTTTTGGAAGACATCCGGTAGGAAACAGGGTGGATTCTTCGGGAGAGGTAGTTATGATTATTTTCTGCCACAGAAATGCAAACTATTATTTCTTTCTGGCTTTTTATGAATGGGAGACAAGGGCTGGCCATTGCAAAGCAAGATATGTCATTTCCGGGATGCAATGTTGTTATGTGGCAAAGCTTGATGCGAAATGTAAGAGATAGAATGCTGAAAAATAAATCAAGATAGGCTAAGTCAGCACTGTGTCATCTCCTCTAGATGTGGCTTGGGTGATTTAATTTTATTTTTTTCGCAAAAAAGAAGGTTTACACTCTGCACCTTTAAAAATACACACTAAATATAATACAAAGTACAATATATATTTATGACTGCTACGTGGCAGGGGCCTCTGGAAAGTAACCCTCATGATAAATGTGAGATAATTGTATTACATCCTTTTCTTACATCCCTTCTACCCGTACCCGTTTTCATTCACCTAATCAAAGTGTGAATTATACAATAAAAGCGTAAAAGCTGAGAGTATGGTATAATTACCGACATTTAGCCAAATCCAACTGTCCGTGCGGAAGTGTGTGTGTGTGTGTGGGGGTGGGGGGTAGCACAATCTTTTGTGAATGACTAAAATGTTCTTACACAAGAAACTTTAAATATATAATACTTACGTCCGCAAAAACTCACACATGGGTGAAATACACAGGATTTAGTCTTGATCAGTAGGTGTGGTTTGCTGGTGTGGTTACCTTTTATCGAATGCCACTAAGCAGGCTTCATCAATACACTGTGGGGAGCTGAACACCAATACACAGGCAAATAGGGATTCCATTTATCTAAGTCTACACTTAGTGTATGGAGGACTTTATTGGCTCACTTTTGATGAAGGTGTTTTGTTTGCAGGAATTTCACCCCACTGACAAAGGTGAGCTGCGTGAGTCACACACGTGAAACAACAATGTAAACTTCACTTGTTGTTTCTTGGCTGAGACGTTTGAGCCTCCACAAAAATGAGCAGATGGCATGCTTGTCCAAGTTTTCCCTCTGTGACGAAGTGTATAATTCAGAAGTTAATTAGCTCTCTTTTCAACTTGCACATCTTCAACTTTCCACAACACGTATGCAGCGTAAGGGTAAAGTCACAACTTGTTATGGAATATGAAGAAAAAATAAATCACAGCAATTATTTAATGAGTACGGAAAGTTTGCTACATTATGGTAATCCCATCGACAACAAGGAATTGTGGCTATTTCTTCAGTTTATATGCGATGTATTTTTGTTTGAAAATACAGTGTGTTACTTCAAGTAACATATAGTTAATATGAGATCGAAGCCTAAGTGACATTTTAATGTGTAAGTGAACATCATGTTGGTCACAGTGGTCAATGCGGACTCCCAAAAAAAATTGAGTCAACGTCACACATGAAGTTTATTTTCCCTCATAAATTTCCTGAACAATGTGGAACAATATCATTCCACACACACTTTATATAACGTAACGGTTGTAGAAACCGACGACATGCATTCAAGATGCATACAAATGTAGCCAACGTTGTTTAGTGAGCTGGCTTTTTAAAGTGTTATTTATTGCAATGAGATAAAACAAATTTCCACTCACACAGATACAAAAGTACTTCAACTTATAAGTTTAATTTGATCCGTGACCAAGCTCGCAACTAAAATGAATAAGTATTTCAAATCAACATTGAAGTGATTGATGAATTGAAGTCATCAGTCCATTCCATTCCTTTCAAAAAACAAACACCACGGTTATTTTCTTATGTTTTAAATAAAGCATTGTGTAAAAACAAAAAACAAAAAAAACAATGAAAAACAATGTCAGGAGACAAACTTTTCTAAAGTATAATTACCGTACATTGGGATGAGCTATGTCACAAAAACAACAGATGTGCCTTTAATTCATTCATTGATCGTCTTCACGTGGGCTTCTGCGTGTGAGATTTGGCTTTCTCCAGCTCTTGGTGAGTGCTCTTATTTTGTAATTGTATGTTTTGACTGTTTGATCAGTGGTTTCAAGTGCATCTGCAACTGTAACCCTCTTATTTTTATCACTTCATCAGAGTGGAAGCTCACATCACACAGTCAAAAAGGAACAGTAATAAATAAAAGTGACAGCTCTCAACCGAAACAACTCATGAGTTGGAGCACTCTTAAGTCAAGGTACCACTGTCGACTAGTAAGTAGTTTTGGATGACTCACACTTTTGACTAAAAACAAATTCTGCTTAATAACAATATCCTTCAATATGGATGCCTTCCATGGGTGGGTTTTAGCTTGCATTTACGTCACATTGCAGCTGAGAGTGATGCGATTCATGTCCAAACAATAAATTCAACCAGGAATAACCAGGAACTTGCCACATGTGCTTTTCCCTTTATTGAAACAGTTGTGACCGTAGCCAGAGGCTTCACCCTGTATCCCACTTGACCATCCTTTTGACAGACTGCAGTGGGACCATTTGAATAGAACTTTAGCACTCCACAGCAAGCAACAAAGGACACAGAATTAGAACAAACGTGAAATATTAAAGGGCAAGCAGTGGCAGTTCCAACGAATTTGCTGGTTGAATATGCTTTCTTGTGCTTTTTGACACCTTCAAAGGTATTTACACCATGAAATAAATTGCAATGTGGGAGGCTGGAAGCATCATAACTCATTAGTGTTAAACTATGAGAACCCCAGGAGGAGGGCTTGTCAGGTCTTTCATGGGTCTTCAAGTTATCACACCATAACCCTCAATTTTCTTGCAAAAAATAAAAAATAAAAATAAAAGGACAAGGCAGATTATGGCATGCTTTGTTTTATTTTATTGTTTAGTATTGTCAGTGTACAGCCGAACACGCAAATTTATCAGGACAAAGGCAAAATTGTTGGTACCCTTCTGTGAAAAAAAAGAAAATCTCACAATGGTAACTGGAATAACCTGCGAACTAACAAACGGATGAGACTGGAATTTACCCAAATGCACATTGACTAACCATTGTGGAATGTGTTTAATTGGAAGGATGACACATAACTGGAGCTTTTTGGTAAATCACGTCAGAACACTGTTACTCTGAGACATGGCATAGGACCGGTTATGTTCTGAGGCTGATTTAGAAGATCAGGTTCGTGATTTCATGAATCTCTGCGAGGCAAGGTGAAATGAAATGTAAATGAAAGCCGCTAAAGGAAAGTCATACCTAGCCGGCGAAGGCTGAGTACGTCATCACAGCATCCATTCACAAGAGATGACTTGAAGCTGCGGGCATGCAAAATTGTGCACTGCTCTCACCCTCTCAGCGCAAAGCAGATTTATATAGCGCCCCCCCCCCCACCAAGGAAAAAAGTAAGACTGAGCCATAGTGGTGTGTTGCATTTTCATATTCACCTCAAGCAGAGAAACTAACTGGCACATGAGATTGATGGAGTGCAAAGAAAAATGTGTCAAAAACTGAGAGAAAATTGTGAAAGTATGGGAACATTTCAGACTGAAATTGTTCACACAGACCATGCTCTGCGCTCAGGAACCCCACTTGATGAGCTTTATTTCGTCTCGGGTCCTGTCCGCACTGATATTGTCCATGTCGCTGTGTATACGCTGTTAAGTCTTTAACACTTACCGCTCAGGTTATTTTATAAAACAAATCATGGATAAAAATTGCTCGAACAGGTTGAACATTTATATATGTCGAACAGCATATATAAATATAAATATAAACAGCATATATATATATATATATATATATGTGTGTGTATGTATGTATGTATATATATATATATATAGCGGCTGGATAGCTCAGTTGGTAAGGCATCGGTTTGGCATACGGGGGGGAGGGGACGGTGGTTCGAATCCCGCTTGGGGCAAAAATGAGCATATAACACCATCCAGTGTGGGTCCTTGGGCAAGATCCTTCACGCTAATGCCTACCTCATACAATGATGAGAGACAATAAAACAAATGACATGCCGGCTCAGACGTCGCCCGGCCAAACAAGGTCTGCGTCAGGTGCTGGGGAACCAGAGCACCTTGATGAAAAATGGGCTACTGGAACAAAGCGGAAATGGGCGAGATGCGATAACATGGCTCTGTTGGAATGCTACTACTCAAGCAACCCTAGTCAGAGGGGTTACATGCAGAGAATGTGGGCTAAATGTTTACTTCGAAACCCACAGTCACGGTTGACCACGAAACAACTAGTAGCTCAGTGTTCCAACATCCACAAACGGCAACTGCTGTCACAACATGAGATTGATGAGGTACAACGCAGGTTCCATGGTGAAGGGCCCCAGGCTGCCAGATCAGAGGAGGAGGTCATACAAGAGATTGGGAGGCAGGCCCCAATGAATGCAGATGATGAGATTGGGTGGCCAGCCCCAATGAATGAAATGCTGAGCGAGGCAGCAACTGACCTGAAAATGAAATGAAAGCTGAATGAAAGCTGGGCAACCTAGAAACCGATTACAACGGCTATGTGAAGTTCCACCTGAAAGTCTCATGGAAAGTGTGAATGCAGCACTGAGGGTGATCCCTACCGTAACGATCACGGAAACCAATGAAGTGATATACGCTTCAGCATCAGTGATCCTTGAGATGCTTGGCTATAAGAGCAACCATGGAAGCCATGAGATACGTTACCCACCATGGAAAAGACGGTTGGAGGCTAAGATCAAGGCGGCCCGGAAAGATGTGAGTCAATTGACGGAGGCCCAGAGAGGTGTGATGAAAAGGCCGATACCCGAGAGGTACATCCAGATGACCATACCTGAAGCACTCGAAACTGCCAAACAAAGGCTCCAAGCCTTGTCCAGTCGCCTAAAGCGGTACACGAAAGAGAATGAGGCCAGACGAATAAACAGGCTGTTCGCAACACATCCTGCGAAAGTGTACGCTCAGTTGCAGGGTTCTAACAACAAAGCTGACCCACCAAGACTGGAAACTGAAAGGTACTGGAAAGGCATATGGGAGAATGAGGTTGCACATAACAGCAGTGCACAATGGCTGGTGACCCTGAGAGAGGAGCACAGCAACCTCCCTGAACAGAACCCAGTTACCATAACAGTGGCAGACATACAGGAAAAAGTCTCAGATATGAAGAACTGTACAGCACCAGGCCCGGACATGGTCCACACCTACTGGCTAAAGAAACTCACAGCATTCCATGAGCTCCTAGCAGTACAAATGAACCAGCTGCTGAGGGATGGGACTCACCCAGAATGGCTAACCGAAAGGCGAACGATCCTGATCATGAAGGATCCCTCGAAGGGTGCAGCCCCATCCAACTATCGGCCGATAACCTGTCTCTCCACAACATGGAAGCTCATGTCAGGCATCATTGCGGCTAAGATAAGTGGACACATGGATCAATACATGAACGAAGCGCAGAAGGGCATTGGTAGAGATACCAGAGGAGCCAAACATCAGCTCCTGGTTGACAGAACAGTCGCACAAGACTGCAGGTCCCGACGTACCAACCTGTGCACAGCTTGGATTGATTACAAGAAAGCCTATGACTCGATGCCACATACATGGATCACTGAATGCTTGGAGTTGTATAAGGTGAACAGGACCCTAAGAGCCTTCGTTGCGAACTCGATGAGGATGTGGAAAACCACACTTGAAGCCAATGGCAAGCCACTTACCCAAGTGTCCATCAAATGCGGCATATACCAAGGTGATGCACTCTCCCCACTGCTGTTATGCATAGGACTGAACCCCCTAAGCCAAGTAATCACCAAGACTGGCTATGGATACCGCCTCAGAAATGGAGCTACAATCAGTCACCTCCTCTACATGGATGACATAAAGCTGTATGCTAAGAGCGAAAGGGACATAGATTCCCTGATCCACACAACCAGGATCTACAGCAGCGACATCGGGATGTCATTCGGGCTTGAGAAATGTAGTCGGATGGTGACGAAGAGAGGAAAGGTAGTCCGCACTGAATGGGTCTCACTCCCTGAAGGAACAATAGCAGACATTGAGGACAGCTACAAGTACCTTGGTATACCACAAGCCAATGGCAACCTCGAACTGGCAACAATGAAAGTGGCTACGGCCAAATACCTCCAGCGAGTGAGGCAAGTCCTAAGAAGCCAGCTCAATGGCAAGAATAAGACCCGGGCAATAAACAGCTATGCCCTGCCAGTAATAAGATACCCTGCAGGAATAATAAGGTGGCCAAAGGAAGAGATTCAGACCACGGACGTTAAGACCCGAAAGCTCCTAACCATGCATGGAGGGTTCCATCCCAAATCCAGCACCCTGAGACTTTACGCAAGCCGAACGGAAGGAGGCCGGGGACTAGTGAGTGTGAGAGCCACTGTCCAGGATGAAACATCCAAGCTCCATGAATACATCAAGGAGAAGGCTCCAACGGATGACATACTCAGAGAATGTCTCAGACAATGGGGAACAGAAGATGAGGCGCTGTAAGAGTGACCATCATGGGAGGACAAGCCCCTACACGGGATGTACCACCGGACCATAACTGAAGTGGCTGATCTCAAGAAGTCCTATCAGTGGCTAGAGAGGGCTGGCCTGAAGGACAGCACAGAGGCACTCATCCTGGCTGCTCAGGAGCAGGCCTTGAGCACCAGAGCCATCGAGGCCCAGATATACCACACCAGACAAGACCCAAAGTGTAGGTTGTGCAAAGAGGCACCTGAGACAATCCAACACATAACTGCAGGGTGTGAGATGCTGGCAGGGAAAGCCTACATGGAACGCCATAACCAGGTGGCTGGCATAGTCTCCCGAAACATCTGTGCGGAGTATGGACTGGAAACCCCAAGGTCAAAATGGGAAACACCTCCGAAGGTGGTGGAGAATGACAGAGCGAAGATCCTGTGGGACTTCCAGATCCAGACTGACAAGATGGTAATGGCGAACCAACCAGATATCGTGATCATAGATAAAGGGCAGAGGAAAGCCGTTGTAGTGGATGTAGCGATCACAAGTGATGGAAACATCAGGAAGAAGGAACATGAGAAACTCAAGAAATACCAAGGGCTCAGAGAGGAGCTGGAGAGAGCCTGGAAGGTAAAAGTGACAGTCGTGCCTGTGGTGGTCGGAGCACTCGGGGCAGTGACCCCCCAAACTAGATGAGTGGTTGCAACATCGGACATCTCAGTCCAGAAATGTGCAGTGCTGGGAACAGCAAGGATACTGCGCAGAACCCTCAAGCTTCCTGGCCTCTGGTAGAGGACCCGAGCTGAATGAGGGACGGACACCACCCGAGGGGTGAGATGAGGATTTTTTATTTTTATATATACCGTATTTTCACGACTATTCGACGCACCGTACGGTTGGGCGCAGTCTCATTAATGGGTGACATTTCTGTATTTTACACATAGACAGACCGCACTGTACCAATGGCCGCAGTTTTACAGTGGTAAAACATACGCCAGCTTAAACATATGGCATGCATGCGCGCACGCTAACATGTTCGCTTGAAGCATGCGGTAGCATGCTAAGACATACAGATACAAGCTAAAAACACATTTTTAAAAAGGCAACGAAAGCAGAACTGAGTTCGGGTGTTTTTTATTTAGCCATCGTACAATGTTCTCACGTTTTTCGATCAATCATCACCCAGAAATCCATCAAAGTCCTCATCCTCTGTATCAGAAGCAGAGGACTGCACATCCCACTTGTCATTGAACGCATCACATGCTAGTGTGAGTTGCTACGCATTGCCGAGCGGAAAGAAGGAGCAGCAACAGCAAAGTCAACATTTCTCTCGTGTGAAGCTTTCCCACGTTTGTAAGTAAAGAACAGAGCGAAACATGGTGGCAGCGCGTGTGTGTGTGTAGAAAGAATTGAACGATTGTGCAAGTACCGTAATCCATCAAAAACGCCGCGTTCCCTCTCGTTGTTGCATATTGTGGCGTAACTCGCCCAGCGCTGCCTCTCACTCTTTGTAAAGTTGTGTTTGCCATCAATCATCCATTGTTCCCATGCCATTCGCAACTTTACTTTGAACGCCCGGTTGATGCCAATGTCCAGCGGTTGGAGTTCTTTAGTCAAGCCTCCGGGATTAACGGCAAGCTCAGAGTTCATTTGCTTGACTTGGTTTTTCACCGCTGCTGTGAGATGGGCACGCATGCCAAAAGCATAACTGGTGGCTTTAAGTTTGAACTGAGCTTCGTAGGCGTCTCTCTTTGACAAATTTATTTTCAGGGGTTCTTAGAAACCAAAACCGGAGTTGTTTTGCAACAATGCACATTGCCACACTCTATACAGGTGTTGGCAAGCCCTTTAGCGTCCACTTACACGCCCACCCTTCACCATTGGCGGACTGCTCCCCAGCTTGCCTGTCCTCTCTCTCTCTCTCTCTCTCTCTCTCTCTCCCTCTCCATATATGTATATATACACGCCCACCCTTCACCATTGGCGGACTGCTCCCCAGCTTGCCTCTCCTCTCTCTCTCTCTCTCTCTCTCTCCCTCTCCATATATGTTTATATACACGCCCACCCTTCCCTGATTGGCCGACTTCTTTCCCGCATGCCTGGCCACAGTCACTTCCGCCTTTTCTATATATAAACAGCGTGTCGGCTGTCAGTCAGATTTTGGAACTCAGCGCATACAAAGGACGCTCCGCACTGTAAGGCGTCCTGTCCATTTTGGAGAAAATGTAAGACTTTTAATGGCGCCTTATAGTCGTGAAAATACGGTATATATATATATTTTTTTCAACCTGTATATGTGATGTGTTTGGGCAACTTGGCAATTAGCAATACAGCGTTCCCCAGCGGTCGCCAAAGTGTCTAATTTGGCATGTTGTCACAAGACAAAACACAAGACAATCAGATGATGAAATTGCTTTCAAGTGTCCCGTTGAACAACGTCATAGGTGCAGAACTGCCGATAGTGATTGTAGCCATATATTATCATTTAGAAAGCAGAAATATAAATCCAACCCTTATATTGGATCTCATTAGAGGTCCTATACCTAATGGAATGTTTGATGAGTGTGTGTGCGTTAAATATTTAAATATACATTTAATGATAATATAGTAACGTCCGCCTTGCCTGCTGCACCTTACACATAACTGGAAAAGATATGGGCTACAGAAGCAGAGCACAATGAAGTCTGGTGGTTTAATCAATTATTTATCAAATATTTTAATGATCAGAGTGCCTGGAGTGATCAAAGCTGAAGTGGCTTTGCCGGCGAAGACATCCACTCTACTTTGATGTGCTTCCCCAACAAAAGCACTTCTCAGAAGCCGAACTCTATCAAACTCTGAAGCTATTTATCTGAGCGGTCGTTCACATACAGAAGGTCGGTGCCCAGTGCAAAAGAATAAAGGACAAAGTCACCCCTGGTCTGTAGCAATCAAACTTATTACTTAAACCTATACTGTATACTTCCAACTCCTATTTTGAAAGTTGAGGTCACCTCCTCACAGCCCTTGTGTACATTAGCATATATTTAATTGGATGGCGAGGTCTCCAACATGACGTGGGTGTCACGAGATGTTGAATAAAACATTGCTCGGAGAAGAAACAACCGCCTTAAATAAAATCCTGAATTAGGATGACCAGTCAGTGGATGCAAATTAGCCACTTGTCATAATATGGGACCAGACAAACTTTAGCAAGCTCAGAAATGTAAATGCATACTCATACGCCATCACTATGACATACTCGACTTTAATTATGCTCATCAAGTCATGCGATTGTACGCTGCATTCGAAACCCTGATGTATACAGTACTAAATACAAGCCACAAGGTTGGAACACATTCTGTAATTTGACAGCAACTACAGTACATGTCTCCGGTATGCAAATACCCTTTTTGGTTTACAGCCATTTTTGTTGCCTTACAAGGATGTAAGATCGAAATTGACATTGGCATACAAGGTGCACAAATGCAAAAAGTGAGATGTTATGCTACGTGTGGCAGTGGGTATCTTTCCATTGCCATAACTTGGATCCTTTTTTTCCCCAATAGATAAATTAACCCAGAATTGAATGTTCACCGTCACATTTCTATCCTGCGCAGTCTCCTCTTTCTTAGAATGAAGGAGTGTCTTCCATGTGCAGAATGATGCTTACCTAAACATTTAGATATCACAAAAACAGAAGAGCATCTTAAAGGATTTTGTATAAAATACGTGAATGTTTTTTTTTCCGATGCTAAATGAGATCAAGCATCCCTCGGCGAACAATTATGGTAAGATAATCGCTCGACATATTTCCTCGTCACTGTTATACCGTTCCACCCCATCAGTCCTGCTCGCCTTGCCTAAGTGGCTCTTCGTCTCACGATTTCTATTTTCTTGACAAATCAAGTCATGTGCTCAGACTATGCTACACAGTACAAAGACAACAAAATTGCTGATGAAAAATTAAATAGTTATCTCTGTGTGAGTTATCTCAGTCCTCGGGGAGATGATGCTTTTTTTTCCTTTTCTTTCTTTTTGCAGGCTTGCGTGTGTCTTTTGTTCCCAATTTAGAAGCTTGTCTCTGTGTATTGTTCATTTTTGATGTCTTGTTTGATATTCCGCTCACTTTCTTCTTTGACATGTCAAGAAAACATCTTTATCAAAATGTCAGATGTATGGCTAGTGTCAGGACGTTGGGTTTTGGCCTCCCTCCCTTTCATTACATTTCGTCGGGATATTGTGTACTCAGTGAGGTAGCTTGCAAGGCTCATGAAATGTGATTTGCACCCGGAATGAGAAGTCAATATACAGTATATCCCAAACTTCAATTCCACCCAAAAAAAAAGAAACTAAAGACGTTTTAAATCTATGAGGTTGTCAGTGGTTGAACTGGGTCACTTTAGAGCAGGGACGTGCGGTTAGGGGAGGCAGGTGAGGCAGTGCCGCACCTCTGAACGCGCATTGCATTGCGCAATCATCACAAACTGGGTTGATACATGCAACTGGCACGTCCTGCTTGCCGTACATCTGCACTTCAGCAATATAACATTTGCAGATACATTTATTTGATCTGCTTTTCCTAAGTCTGGCTAATGTTTTTAAACCATTAAAGTTTAATGTTTTTTTGTGACATATTTAGATTTGCTGATGGGAAATAAAACCGCAGTGAAAAGCCATAGGTTGCGGCAGATCGTTCTCTGCCGCAATTAAGAGGGCGTACGTGAGCAAACGGGTACGTTGCGCTGTTCTTCTGCGCAGAGGTGCCAGGCGAGTCAAGTGCGATCCTTTTTAAAATTTGCTACGTCGGACAGCCAAAATGGAAGAAAAGGATTATATATCGAAGCTTAAAAACTTCTCAAAACTGGACTTTCAGTCAAAAGTGGACGTGATTAACACAGGTAGACCAACGCCGGAGTGAAAAGGTTTGCTTCAAACTACGGGACAGCCCGGACAACTTTTCAAACGGAGTGGTACAACCGAAAAGAACGGTGATGTGGCTGTCCTTCGAAAACCCGTCTTTACTGTTTTCCCTGCCTTTTGTTCTTAACTTGTCTGGATATTGTGATATGAAAAGCGCAAGGATCGATTTGGCATTGAACGAACAGCGGAGGCTCAACGTTAGCCAAGGTAAGGGAAAACCGAGAGATTGTGAAAGACCTCATTCATGCAACCTGCTTTTTCGCTAAACGGGAGTTGGCATTTCGTGGTCACAACGAGAGGGCAAGCTCTTCTAATCGTGGCGATTATGTAGAACTATCACATGCTTTTGATGAGAAAGATGAGAGGTTAGCTAGACATTTGGACTCATCCAGTGTGCTTTCTGGCTTGTCCAATAGAATACAGAACGATATAATTGAAGCTTTCGGTGATGTTTGTTTGTTTGTTTATTGAACATAAAACATATACAGTAATAATTTGACAGAAAATAAGGTAGATAAAAAAGTAAAAAGAAAGAAATCAGTCTTCATTCAACACAGTTATTATGTTCAAGGGAGTAGGATGAAGTAAAAAACTTATCTAGTCCTACCCCGTTATGTGTTTATATCTACTAAATCATTTTTATATCAATCAGAAAAGAAAAAGTAAGAAGAAGTCTCCATTAAGGCTCATACTTTACTCTTAACCGTGATGTTTTTACAACTTTTGGTTGGTTGGATGTCATAATAAATGATCTAAAAAGGGAGATCAACGCTGCCCCATTTGTTTCCATAGAGTTGGACGAGACTACGGATATCACAAACAAAGCACAGATCTGTTATTTTGCGCTATGTTGCCAAAAGTGAAGTGGACTGTGGTGATGGAAGCATTTTTAGGATTTGATGACGTAAGTGATGATAGGCGAGCCCCTGCTGTAGCTGCGTATGTCTTGGAAGTGTTGGAGAAAACAGCTGTGTTAAAAAACTAGTAGCGCAAACATATGATCCCGATCGCTGGGACAATGATACTCAAATGATGGTCACTGGATATGATCGATGGCTGTCAAAAGCATCGACATGCTTTTTAATGATGGCATATGAGGGCATTTTCAGTGAAACTGATGCACTTTTTAGAGTGCTGCAAAACAAAGTCATGGACGTTGGATATTGTTGTGCGCGAACCCACGACACCATCGGAGTTGTTGAACGCATGAGACGGGACTGTAACACACTGTATGAGCGATTTGAGCAGAAATGCAGCACACTTGGCCGAAACAACAGTGGAAGAAATCAGTCGGTCAGAGATGAGAGAAAACAAATATTCGACAAGATTATGGTCAACATCAGTGTTCAGATGAAAGCTAGGTTTGATCATTTTGTGAGCTAGCTTTCCTTGGTTTGGTCGACTGTACAAAATTTAATGAGATGTCACAACATTTTGATGACACCAAACTGCAGAGCCTGTCAAAATCTTATAACAAAATAGATTAGTCTAAGAAAAATACAATAGAATATTGTATTTTTACCCATGGGGTCAAATTTTGGATATGAAATAACCAGTAGCCAATTGAATAAGCTACTGTTTTTGGTTGATACATTTGTAAATCTGACACTAAAGGAGTCGGTGCCTCACCAACCATGAACCTCACCGCACGCCACTGCTTTAGAGGCACCGGTAAGTTCCTGACACAGGTTGTTGGCTCTAGGTATTCATTTACATAGTAAATTCTCTGTCAGACACAGTGAGATGCTGATCTAAAGCGACTCCCCTTCTGTCCTTGCAGGAGGCCTGTCAACTTGAGAAGATAACGTCTGTGAATGTAAGTCATGCACTCATATAATCCTTGCTGTGCTCTTCCTTGTGCACCCTCCTTTAAAAGCATGGTTGAAGCGTGATACTTGATATCGTGGAATGTGGTGTATGACCTCATTGTTCGTTCAATCTGCACCTCAACTTGAAATTCAGTATTCAAGTCCTAATATTAATTAAAACACCCCAAAACCGACTTTTGTTTGTGCTTCAAAATCGATGTTTATGTGACTAGTAGGAATATAAAACACTCTACACGGCGAATGTGACGAGGCAAACATCCTTTCACATGCTGGCCTTCAACTGAGAAAGTGAATGATTTTCACGGTTTTGTATTGACAAAGACTATTCACAGATATGTTGACAGGAAATCAAACACATCCAAAGAGACAGAAAAACATAATATTAGCAAGTAAATAAGAAAGTTGCGGTCGATTCCGTGGTTCTTTTCCTGGTTTAACAACTCATTATTGTTATTTGAATTTTTTCCTTCACATTTTAATGAACCCTACGCGTACAAAATGGCCTTGCTAAATTCCTATTTACTGCCCTCTCCTGGCATCCTCCTTCCAACACGTACCTACAAAATTTGAGGGTTACCTCCTGTTTCCCACATTATTGTGATCCAAGTTGAAAGTTAGAATCAAATTCTGCATTAAAAAAAAAATCCTTGTTTCACCCCTCTACCATAGGCCAGGAAGCTTGAAGGTTCTGCGCAGTATCCTTACCAATACTTGAATCCCTTTTTGTGGATGATCCCAGACACAACCAGTCTCCATTTCCAATGCCCCCCCCCATATACATTGAGGTTGAGGGCCATGGCTTAGATATGAAAATATGGCGTGCTGTGGTGACCCGGAACTGGACAGAAAAAGAAGACGCTAGTCAGATATTCATTCATTCATTCATTCATTCATTCATTTTCCGAACCGCTTTTATCCTCACTCGGGTCGCGGGGGTGCTGGAGCCTATCCCAGCTGTCTTTGGGCAGTAGGCGGGGGACACCCTGAACTGGTTGCCAGCCAATCGCAGGGCACATAGAGACGAACAACCATCCACACTCACACTGACACCTAGGGACAATTTTGAGTGTTCAAACATTCTGCTACTCATGTCTTTGGTATGTGGGAGGAAACCGGAGTGCCCGGAGAAAACCCACGCAAGCACGGGGAGAACATGCAAACTCCACACGGGAAGGGCGGAGCTAGAATTGAACCCAGTACCTCTGCACTGTGAAGTCAATGTGCTAACCACTCCACTACCAGGCGGCACTTTTTAAATACCGGTACTTGAATCCCTTTTTGTGGATGATCCCAGACACAACCAGTCTCAATTTCCAATGTCCCCCCATATACATTGAGGTTGAGGGCCCTGGCTTACATATGAAAAGATGGCATTCTGTGGTGACCCGGAACTGGACAGAAAAAGAAGATGCGAGTCAGATATTCATTCATTCATTCATTTTCCGAACCGCAAACTCCACACAGGGAGGCCGGAGCTGGGATCAAACCCACGACCTCTGCACTATGAGGTCAACGTGGTAACCACTGGACCTCCGGGCCGCCCCCGTCAGATATTCAGTTTCACATTAAAAGTTGTATGTTCTCAATTTGTGGAAATATTCCAAATACTCCAAATAGTGCAGTATCTTCAAACAATTCCGGTGTTTGAATTATATTTTCTGTAGACTTCAATATGTGTTGTTTCCAAGTCAAAATGCTGATACAGTTTCACGGAGGAGCTCACAATAATGACATGACTCAGCTAATTTCATAAATAATTCATTGGTTTTGTCATACCATTCCCACTAATCCCTGGACCCACTCGCCAGCATCACCTCCTCTTTACATGTTCTTGTTAAATTGTCCATTTCACACACGGGTACCAACATATCACCCAACGCCTTTTGAAAAGCAAAAAGTAAAGGCTTTACAGAGAAAACTGCAAAAATGTTTTCAGCAGTGGAGCAGGTCAGGGGGCATGGCGTCTTTTGGAAAATGTCTTACCGTGGTTTTGCAGTGTGAGTGTTTCTGCATATAAGAAGACAAATTACCGTAGTGGGCATACAGAGGCTGGCACTCATGAGGTAAACTACATCTGTTACATCCCTTTTTGATGAATCCCACATATGGCTGTTTGCCAGTCATGGAGGGATGGGCGGGAATAAGAGTGTGGTGGAATGTACAAAGTCGTCTTTAAAATGTATATTTAACAATAGTACAGAGGCTATGCCCTGATAACGACGCAAGCGGATACTACTTGGTCAATCGATAAGTATGACTGACTTCTAATCCGGTAACCCACGATCCAGACCCATCTGCATTTCACCTGGACGGTTACTGGAGGGAATGTTTTGGATTGGCCTGCTTGTTCTGTGGCAGAATTTGGCACACACACCCTCCTGTTCACTTTATCTCTGTGTACATACTTCTCAAGGCACTGTTTTATCTGGCTGAACAGGCTTTGTTTGGTCTTGATATCTCTTACCACAGCTTGTCTTTGCTTTATGGATTTCTGGCAGCTTCTTTAAATAAGTGATATCGCTTCGTAAAACACTCACCTTGACTTCTCTGTGAATGTTTTTTGTTTGTTTGTTTATAATGCTTGACATTTTGCATTAACATTTAATTCACCCCTCTAGTGAACAGTAACTACCTAAGATCCATTAATATAATTACATTGTAATTAATATGTAATTAAAGGAAATTATTTATCTATCATCTGGTACCATCTTAAATAGGTTTGAAGAAACGGCACTTTATAATGGGAGACACTCCTTTATGAAAAATGATTATGGCCTAATTGTCAAGGACAGCTGTTGGTTCTAATAGATTCTGGATGCCTTTGCCGAAACACGTTTCCAATAATTAGAATCATGTGGAGAGGAAGAATGTTTTTATTTTTTGTAGAGCTGCCAAGCCTACGTAAGTGGGCTCTATCTTAAGCCGAAACTTGGGGTCTGTGTCTGCGTGCACACTCCATTCATTTGAGAAACACCTGTCAAAGCTGTTTGAGAACGATATATATTTTGCCGCCTTGGTATGTATTGTACACACACCTGTAGGATTTAGCCAACAAGATTTTGTTGCTATAGTTTTTCTGGCTCTGAAAGCCTGAGAGAGAATACTTTTAGCGGGAATCCCACATGTTGGCAGCCGTTCTTCATTTTCATCACTTATTATTTATTGTTAGTTATTGCACTGTGTTTTTGTCATTTTTCTAAGACAAACGAAAACAATTCATCTGTGAGGATATACCTCTGCTAAGCCGAACCACTTCAGGCCCTATTTTTGTTTTCGGGCGCAATTCTAGTGCTTACCATATTCTAACTGTGTGCATGGGTCGAGTTGTCTCTGTTTTGATATTTTGCTCACTTTGTGCCACTTAAAATAGGTGTAAGTGGGTGTTGGTACCTGTGTGAGTCATTGTGGGATGGAACGTACTGTACTGAGTGTTTTCCCGGCAAATCTAAGCGGCATTTGCATCAAAATCAGGGCGGTATAGACATTGCGGAAACGCAAATTAAACTCTGTAGTTTTTGGCACGTAAACAGCAATGTTTTCCCCTTCGGATGATGTGAAGTGTGCAATTGAAAACCGCCTTTCACCTCCCCATCGTTCGTCTGTGTGTGAGACACCCCAACCCCCCCCCCCCACCAATCGGAATGGAGTGCTATTAAAATATGTTTTAAATGATAATGATTATAATTCATTTAATCAATTGATTCTGACGATTATTCAGAGGGATTGTCCCCCACTTGTATCATATTTAGGAATTAAACACGCACGTTCGCGTTGCAACAAATCTGTTTGCCTGCACCTCGATTAAATTCAGAAAAATCACATTCGGCCACCTGCGTTGGAAAATAGACCACCGTTTAGCCAGTCTAAAACGTTGTCCACTTTTTGTCATCAAATTGCAAGACAAGGCAGGGAACGCAGCTGGCATATTGCATCTACCAAATTCACAAACAGGCTGAACGAGACCATTGTCCGTGCACGAAAATGACGAGGTGCCCATTTTTACGTTGACTTTTTGTCACCGAATTATCAGGTGCATTGGGTGCAAGGTTGCTTCATGAGACAAGCACACACGAGAAGTTCCCCCCATTTTTAGCTCATGGATGCCGATTAGAGTGCCCTTGGAGTTATGGTGTTGTCCGGTCAAAGAAATGGTTTCACACTTTTCTAATGCAGATTTTCCGATTAACTTAAAGGTCAAGTCTGCAGTCATTTTAGAAAATGAAATGAAATATGGTACATGACAAATAAGGTAATTCAACAAACTAAAGTAAGAATGAACAACATTATTTCTATTTCGTAAATTTGACACTCATTATTTTTGTGAATTGCGGTCCTGGTGAATGATTTCGTAAATTTGACAAAGTCACTATTTTTGCGAATTGCGGTCCTGGTGAATGATATAGCTCGGAAGGAAGTATGACGTCACTTCAAGAATAACAATTGCAGGGCACAATATGGAAAGTGGGCGGCCCGGTAGTCCAGTGGTTAGCACGTCGGTTTCACAGTGCAGAGGTACCGGATTCGATTCCAGCTCCGGCCTCCCTGTGTGGAGTTTGCATGTTCTTCCCGGGCCTGCGTGGGTTTTCTCCGGGTGCTCCGGTTTGCTCCCACTTTCCAAAAATATGCATGGCAGGCTGATTGAACACTCTAAATTGTCCCTAGGTGTGAGTGTGAGAGTGAATGGTTGTTCGTTTCTGTGTGCCCTGCGATTGGCTGGCAACCGATTCAGGGTGTCCCCCACCTACTGCCCGAAGACAGCTGGGATAGGCTCCAGCACCCCCCGCGACCCTAGTGAGGATCAAGCGGTTAGGAAGATGAATGAATGAATGAATGAATATGGAAAGTGTCCAACATCAGACAGAAATCATTTCAGAAAATGTTGTTTCAAACTTATATGAGCGGACAGAAGAGTTTGAGGAAAAGGACGTTGTACGTCGGACCATACGTGTACGAGCCAGGTGCTCAGAAATGCAGAAAATGTTTTTCCCGTACTGCTCGACATGGAGTGTGACATGAGACCCATCAGGATGGGATGCGAAACTGCTTATTTTGAGCCTACGTCACTCAAATGTGCAAATTTACATGCAAGGTTGATTGCTGGGACCGCGGGCCACTATAAAATTGTGGGACAAATAAAGGATATCTTATCTTATCTTAATTGATTGATGATAAAGTGTTAGAAAACGAACCACAGATAGTCACATCTAATCCAACTGTCAACTGCCATGCAGAAACCATTAAAAAAGTAATTGTCCTAAAACAGGGGTGCCCAAACCTTTTGGATCGAAGATCTACTTTTTGATCAACTAACCTCACGGGATCTACCCTTACCGGCGCGCGCACGCACACACACACACAAATTAAAGATTTACCTGCTTTATTTTATTTTATTATTTTTTTTTTTTAGTGAAAATGAGACTGATTAGTGTGCAGTGTATATTAACACAAAAAATATATTACTAACATGTACAAAGACACACAAATGGTTGTTTGTTTTTTTTCTTCTCGACACTCCTCGGATCTACTTGGGACCTGTCTTAGAGCTACCGGTAGATCATGATCTACCTAATGGGCACCCCTGTCCTAAAACATATATCCCACTGAGCAGTGAAGGTTTACGAGCTTTTGGGAAGGTAGCAAATGTTGATCGTTTTGTTTTGCTCGATTACTGCAATGCCCTTTACTTTGGAGTCAGACAGTCCTCCATTAAGCGCCTTCAGCTGGTCCAGAATGCCGCTGCTCACCTCTTGACTGGTACTCGTAAGAGGGAGCACATAACTCCTACTCTGGCATCCCTTCACTTGCTCCCCATTCATTTTAGAGTTATTTTCAAGATCCTCCTCTTTGTTTTCAAATCTCTGAATAAACTTGCGCCACCTTACCTCTCTGAGCTCATCCAGCCCTACACACCTGCCCGGCGCCTCAGTTCTGTGGACCAGAAATTATTAGAAGTACCAAGAACTAAACTGAGGCTCAGAGGGGATCTAGCCTTTTCTGTTGCTGGTCCCTCTCTCTGGAATAACATCCCACTGAACATTCGGCAAGCCTCCTCGCTGCCCATCTTTAAAGCCCTCCTCAATACTCACTTGTATTCTTTGGCATTAGACTCAGCATGACTTAGATTTGTTCTTGGTTTTACTGTTTGGTGCTTACTACCGCCTTTATTACCAATTTGTCTTACTGTTTATTGTGCATGTTAAATTGCTCCATGTACAGCACTTTGTATGCAGCGATGGCTGTTTGAAAGTGCTCTATAAATACTGTTGACTTGACTTGACTTATATACACACACACATATAGGTATATATGTATATATATATATATATATATATATATATATATATATATATATATATTGAAATGCAGGCACCGTGTTCTGTCTTTTCCACTCTCCCTCCTGCTGCTGTTCATCAGAACATTTTAATTAATGTTTCGATGAAACACAATTGAAACCAACTCACATTTTTGTGCCCTACTTTTTTAAAACCCCACTCATTTTTCTTAAATGCACTTGTTGTGCACTTCACTTCTGGCAAGTTATCATTTACCCGTGGCACATCCTTCATGAATCAATCCCTCTTCCCTTATTCAGTCCTATGCAATAACAATTGCTTTGCTATCTCTGCACCATACTAGTGGAGGAAACACATGTATGCCCATAGACACCCGCCATCAGAACTGGAAGAAAAGAGTGATTATTAATTATGTTTTTCATTAAGAACTTCCAAATTAATTTTATTGCTTTAGCAATGAAGAAAATGAAAATAGTCATTTATGTTCCAGTTGAATCCAAAAGACAAAATACTTATCAGCTTGAATAATAGGATAACTAAAATTTGCCCCAATAACTGAAGCCGAGGTTGTAATTACATTGTGTGGTGTCACGTCCCGACACCACAGCGGCATTATGATGTCACCTTGGGATTTGTGTGAAGACATGAATTCATGCCACAGCATAATGACCATGACAATGCTGAAATCCACTGGCGTTGCCTCAATGTCAGATTGAACCACACTCGCTCCCTCCCAGCTTTTTTTTTTTTTGTCTGTCAAACTCCGAGTTAAAAATAAAAATGTCGAGCACCAAAACTTAATGTATGTCATATAAAACAATATAAAGCATAAACATTAAAAATCAAACCAGCAGTAGCTATTAGCCAGTGCGCCTTTGTGCAAAACCGATTAGTTGTAAAGGCTTTGCTCTCATGAGAAAACACTAACATGTTTTAAGACGCTGTGAAACAGGGCTTCATTTCTCTTTCTTGGCTCAAAAGAAAGGTCACAACATTATATTGTAGAAATCTCATGAACAGTAGCAGTCTGAGCTTGAATTGTACCCTGTGTGAGACCCTGCTTTACTTTTCTCCTCCCCAACACACACGCACACGCGCGCACACACACACACACACACACACACACAAAGACATTTATGATGAACACATTGGAGAGGACCTTTTATTGTTTTTAAAATATATTGAATTGTAAGCAAACATTACAGCATCACAAAGTATAATATCCACACACACACACAAACCATTTGGACAATCAGTTTTGATTTATAAGGTGTTGTGCATCGAATCAAACTGAATCAAATTATTACACATTACAATCTACCGCCCTTGAATAGTGTCAGAGCCCTCGCATCCAGATTGGTTACATATTGAATGAGTTGTATGAACCCCCTCCCCCTCCAAAAAAATAAAATGCAAGCACAACTTGAGAACAACACTCATCACACACACACATCATCTTCTTCCAAGATTTTTGAGTGAACACCTCTTGTATCTCACCGCTTTCCCAGATCCAGCGCCGAGTGACGTTCCATCTTCCAGATGGTTCCCAGGAGAGCTGCAGTGACAGCGGGCTGGGTGATCCAGAACCAAGCAGTACGGCTAGTACCTCCCAAGCTCTTCCATTTAGCTTCCCTCTCGAGGAGTATTACGAGCAAACATCCCCCAATAGTCGCACCGAGGGAGATGGAAACTCAGACCCTGAATCAAGTGAGTCCAACATTTTCTTATATTTAAATTGTGTGCAGAGGTCGTGGGTTCAAATCTGGGTTATGACCTTCTTGTGGGGAGTTTGCATGTTCTGCCGGTGCCTGCATGGGTTTTCTCCGGGTACCCCAGGTTTCCTCCCACATTCCAAGAATATCTAATTGTGATGTGAACACTCTAAAGCAGGGGTGGCCAAACAGTCAGAGACGAAGAGCCAATGTTTATACTGTGTTACTGCAAAGAGTCATATCATACCCTTCCTCTCATGAACGACCCGATCCCGCACGTGCAAGCACACACACACACACACACACACACACGCACTCACGCTGGTGCCTACCAGTGCACTCGTGCACATATGCACGCACACCACGATGAGCAACACTCAGAACGGGTTGAAAATGAATGAAAGCTAAAGATTAAAAAAAATATATATATATTTTTTTTTTTCCCACCCATTTCCTCCTCCCACCCTTTGCGGTCGGCTTGGGACCAGTTTGCTGGCTCCCGGTCGATTCTGATCGACGTATTCGGCACCCCTGCCTTAAAATCAGAGGTAATTCGCTGACAAGCTTAGCGCCGTTGTTTGCGCATGAGCTGTGATGCAGTCATCTGATTGGTTGCCCTCTCCGTCAATCAAGTAACGGGATTGATGATAGGCTGACATAGTACGTTCTGTGTACTTAGCGCCTTGTTTGAATGGCATCGCCACTGCATTTTCGACGCTTGTCGTGTGAAAGCCCGGGAGCCGCATTGAACCAGCCAAAGAGCCGCACGGAGCTCGCAAGCCGCGGGGTGGCCACCGCTGCTCTAAATTGGCCATTGTGTGAGCGAATGAATGGATATTTTTGAAAGGTAACTTTTATTATTTAAATAAATAGATGCGCAACTGTCACTATTTCAATGAAAGTGGCTATTCAGGTGAATGATTTGGCGCCGAATTACAATCACAATTAAGGAAGCTATATTAATATTTAATACAGAACAATTTATTTTCTCTTCACCAGTGAATTTATTTTATCTTCACCACCCCAGTCCTTGGGGTGAACATTTGTAATTTCTATTTATAAATAATTAAGTATTCCATCGCCCTGTTCAAATAAATATTTCCTGATCATTTTAGTGTACTATCGCCATTTTAAAGTTGTTTGTCGACGTATTGCAATTACCAGTATGCAGCACAAAACTGCCCACTTTCAGTGGAGTTCTGCTTGTTTAATTTCTATGGTGATTCATGATGACTCAAGTAATTCACAGTACAGCTGTCACTATTTAGTTTGCTGCCCGCTGAAGTTTTCCATAAAACAAACCATTGAAGTCACAAACATACACAACATAAAAAAAACCCCAGAATTAATTGGCTGATGGGTTTGTGGGGGTACAGCAGACACACATGATATTCCGCTACTATATTAATGAGATAAGTGATTAAACAACGTAAACACAGCCCAGCATGCACACATCTTAGGCTTCCTGTTCAATCTGTCTTTGCTTCATATATGTACCAGTACACACCTCATAGTTATTCTGGTCAGCGCTTCTTATATTTTCTGTGGATTGAATCTCTACCGTCATGGTCCATGTGCAACATTTCAAGGTGTGACTGCCTTCCCAGAGTTCCATACTAAATTATGAGAGTGTGTGTCTTCAGTTAAAAAAAATATATATCCCGTAGCACAAATCTGCAGGGCAGGTAGGATAAAATTGCTTTTCATACACTTTATAGCCATTGTGTCATTGGTGTAAGTGAGACAACATTCCTTGGTGCATCAGCCTCCCCTGGTGACATGTCTGGGCCTGGGGTGTCAGCGCGAGTGTGATTGTGAATACATTTGTTCAACATTAGATGAGACGGGTGACATCTCGTCGATGGCTTTCTGTTCATTTACATGGAAAGGTCCCTTCTATTTAGGAATGTTTTTTCCTGTGTTACTTTCTGAGAGGAGGCTCATATGATGCATCTTACATTTGCAAGACAAGTCGACATTCACATTCACTTACACACCTGTGAAGCAGAGACTTCTTTAAATGTGAAAGCAAAGACACAACCGATGATCAAACCTCTCCTTCACTGTCAGATATTCACCATGGTGACAGAAAATTTTAATTTCGACACAGACTGAATGGCTCATCATCTCATTGATATTCCTTGACATCAACATCTCATATTACATCCACCTGCTCACTCACTGCAGTTATTGCCCACTTTGCTGGTTGAGATAATATTTGTTAAAGTGCATCCATTTTAACTGGAAGACGAGCCTATTGGAAGGGCATTATTGCATCGACACAGTTGGGCAGTGAACACACGTGTAATATTACTAAAGATGTAAAAGACAGGGCAAATATTACTGCCAGGTTTGTGAATATGATCTACGCACAAAAACCTAATCATGCACTCTCAGTGTACAAACTTCATAACGAGACAACTGATCTATGTACAATAAAATAAAGAAGATACACCTCTATATCCATCCATCCATCCATCCACCCGTCCATTTTCTGGACCGCTTTGTCCTCACAAGGGTTGCAGGGTGTGCTGGAGCCTATCCCAGCTGTCTTCGGGCAGTAGGAGGATGATAATGAGCAGGAGAAGTGTATCTGTTGTACTTTTTTTTTTTAATCATTTAAATGGTGTACACTGGAGGATTGTGAAGGTTTCTAGAGAATCACAGCATCGCTTTAGTTTGAATGACAGGATTGAAAAACACATGCAATCAGATATCCGCAAATCATATCAGGCCTCTTATAGATTTTAAACAAAAATCAATTTGAGTCAGATATTGACTGCATTATAAACGGTTATACAAAAGTGTACATACTCCAACAACACTCCAGCATTGTGATTACATTTATAGAAAGAAGACCAGTGGTAAATCATAACTACAGTGAAAGCAGAATCAATATTGTTTAAATTAGAGGCGCACAGACCATTTAATAAGGAAAATTAAAGACCAGTGAATGAATGTCTGCATTCAACCCAACTCGAGGAAGGATTGGTCCAGGCCAACTCAACCATTTCTAACATCCATCCATCCATCCATTTTCTGAACCGCTTAATCCTCACTAGGGTCGCGGGGGGTGCTGGAGCCTATCCCAGCCGTCTTCGGGCAGTAGGCGGGGGACACCCTGGATCAGTTGCCAGCCAATCACAGGGCACACAGAGACGAACAGCCATCCACGCTCACAATCACACCTAGGGACAATTTAGAGCGTCCAATAAGCCTGCCATGCATGTTTTTGGAAAGTGGGAGGAAACCGGAGCACCCGGAGACATTTCTAACATTTAAAACATATTTTATTATTCACAAAATCGATCACTTAGATGTATGGTAAATCTAACTTCAGTTGTTGCCATTGCATTGCTTGATCACTTCCTTCTGTGGTCTCTACTAGCGATAGGAAAATGAAGCATCAAAATGCTTCATGAATCAGTATTTTTTTTGTTTATTGAGCCCTCTAGATGGCGCTGTCTTTTCAAGATAGGGCTGAAGCACACCGACTTGCCATTTTTTAAAACCCTTTCTTTAAACCGACTTCACTCATGATAACTTCCGGTAATTTCACAGTCAAAGCGGGCCGTATTTTCAAAGTATGATAATTCTCTGTGGAATTCTAATGTCTCATGAAAACTCCACAATCTGGAAATTAGAGCCACCCTCCGACCGGAACAAATCATGCCTCTTTGATGATTGCGCACATATTTTCATTTTTATATGGTGGGTGTGTCAGAAACCAGGACGGGAAAATATTTTTGAAAATGTTCACGATATGTGCAAAAAGAATTGACTTAAGCGCCTATGAGAGAATATGCCAATAGAAGACTGAATGTCAGCCAAGTCTGCAACAGAAAAAAAAAACTTTGACTTTGTGCAGCAGGGATGGGCATGGAGGTGTCCACATGTTTTCGTCAATGCTGCTGGAGGGCCACATAGGACCAATGCACTTCCTAACCAGAACCTAAAATGCTATTTGAAATATGGACTAAATATGCGCAATGTGCAAAAAATGTATGCTTAATACTTTTCATTTTGATTATACATGTTTTGTTGCGGGGCGGCCCGGTAGTCCAGTGGTTAGCACGTCGGCTTCACAGTGCAGAGGTACCGGGTTCGATCCAGCTTCGGCCTCCCTGTGTGGAGTTTGCATGTTCTCCCCGGGCCTGCGTGGGTTTTCTCCGGGTGCTCTGGTTTCCTCCCACATTCCAAAAACATGCGTAGCAGGCTGATTGAACACTCTAAATTGTCCCTAGGTGTGAGTGTGAGAGTGAATGGTTGTTCGTTTCTGTGTGCCCTGCGATTGGCTGGCAACCGATTCAGGGTGTCCCCCACCTACTGCCCGAAGACAGCTGGGATAGGCTCCAGCACCCCCCGCGACCCTAGTGAGGATCAAGCAGCTCGGAAGATGAATGAATGAATGAATGTTTTGTTGCATGAATGAAAAAAAATCACAAAGACAAAAACATAGCACGATGGTCAAAAAATATTGAATGGCAACTGACGTGTAATTGTATGTCCAAAAGGAAATCCACGTGACATTATTGTGACAGTATCGTTATCTTTAATTAAGCATGCATCCACTCTGGAAAAGTGTTATGACATTTCAAATTCATATTATTCATTTGTTAGAAGACTGTTGCATACATGGACTTTTGCTGCCTCCCTTTCAGGCTTACCTCACCATGCAGCCATCAGTCATGTGCTGTCACACATTTTTTAAAGGTTACATTTATTATGTGTCAGCAAGTTGCAGAAATCTTGAAAAGAATTAGAAGAATTAGACACAAAGCTTTGGAGCAGCACCTTTTCGCCAAATTGTAATGCTCAAAAGAGTGAAATGATATGCATTGCTATTAGCGCCATGGCAAAGCACGTGTAAATTCACGTGCTTCACATGTGTTTGTGTGCGTGTGTGTGTGTGAGTGTGTGTGTGTGTGTCTGTGTGTGTTAAGTTGCAGGAGTAGAGTACATTACCATAGCTTTGTGGCTCTGCGGCATATGGCTTTCAAATGACCAGCTTACACCTTGTCTGTCTAAGATCTAAATCTGCTATTAAAATAAGACCATCTCCTTTTTAAGTCCCTTTAAACACTGCAACTATAATAAGATTATGGTTTTAAATAGGCTTCAATGAATTAAACTCAATTATAAAAAAAAACATGCTTCATCTTAATAATAGATTTAAATCAATGTTTCTTTTCTCCTTTTATATCAAAATCATTTTTACTATGAGCAATATTGTATCTGAAGCTTTTGCAACACATTTTATCAGTTTTGATGCCGGTAGACTAATAATCTGATTAAAGGCTTGCCATGTGCATGTGGGAGTAACATTCTGAACCCTCCAAAATCTTCATAATAGCTTTTCGACTTTGTTTCCAGCTTACTGATTTATGAGTACCCTTCTCCTTATGTATGGTAAGAGCCACTGCACTTGATCTGGTGAAAACAAAAAAAAGCAACAAAAACACTGGCACCATGTGATTTCTTTTATTTTTTTTAACAGAATCAGAAACCTCTCCCCATTATTGTCTCACAGCCAATGCTGAGCTTACGCTAAGACTTGAATTCAACTGTCTAGACACAATCTGCCCATGAATAAAGGGATTTCATGGGAAGGCTTTATGAGTGTGATTGGAGCAAAGTGGTACCAACCTCAGTACACCGGTGTAACTGTGTGTGCTTTTTACCCTTCATGCTCGCTGTCACGTGACAGACTGCTGGTGTGTACAATTAACTTTAAAGCATTCCTTTTTCAGATATCAGTTTCACTCTGAGGCTTCTCAGATGCAATTAGTAGTAATGAATGCGCTTCTTAATTACATTCATTTGTGCAAATTTCCGCTCCCCCCATCCGATTTTTCTGAGGAAACACTGTGACACTGACCAATGGCATATCATTTGCAACGTGACTAAATCCATTCACCATAGAACAATTAGCTGTAATTAGTATTACAATATCATCAGCGACCAGGGGGAGAGACCGTGCTCTGACATGAAGGCAAAAGAGGACGCTTGTTCAGAGAGTTAAACGTCCACTGGAGCAAGAAGCTGATAATTAGCTGACCACAGGGTGGCAAGATACTATATGCACATATGTATATGGAGAGAGAGTGCGAGAGTTGAAAGGAGAGAGAGAATGAGAGAGAGAGAGAGAGAGAGAGAGAGACTATATTTATCATCTTTTGTCAATGGCTGATTTTGTCTCTGTGATAAAGATTCCCCAACCAGAAGTGACACATTTTTCACAACCTTTTACTTTTGACAACTTGAAGTATCTGTGGTCTAATTAAAAGCCAAGTCCCATGCTTAATGCAACATTGGCACTCCTTGTAGAAAACTGGGCGGAATCATTTCTCCTCTATTTTACATCATAACCATACATGTTGTCACCGATGGCCACATTATTCTTTCACTACTCTATCGTGTCGCTCTACGAACACGCTTTGTCCTTAACAATATTGAACAAAGTAAACTGTGGACAGTGAATGCTACTGAAATTGTTGTACGATGATTTCTTTGCTGTAACATCAGTTCTATCTGTATTCTAAACCGAACATTTGTGGTTTCACTAAAGATTGTTACATGCTGAAATACTAACACAAATTATTTCACTTGTTGTTTTAATTTGGCATTTTACTTGGTTTTTTTTTTTTAGTCCTCAAGAAAGCTTTTTTTTGGTTTCAATTCTGTTTACAATTTCTCAACGTCTAGGATTGGAGCTGGTCAAGAAGACAGTATTACAATCTCCAGCTTGAATGAAGTCATCGGCATGTTTGTCCATTTTCATTTTCCTTTAAAGTGCCAGTTTTGGGGAGGATTTTATCAGTGACAGTATCCTGTCTGTGTATATTACATTCATGCCACGCATAAAATGGTAGTGCACTCAATTCCTTTTTTGTCTGAGTTATCCTACAATTTATGAGATAACATCTTCAAACTCTCCCTTCTTTCCACATCATTTGCACCAGTTTTCTCCCCCTGCTATATATTCTTGCTCATATAAATAAATAAAAGCTTTTGTGCCTTCTGGCTCCCAGAACTTTTTACAGCTGCCCCAGTGGGTCTGCAACAGAGCTAAATGAAGCAACAGTGAGTATTAACCTACATAGATTGGACCGTTCCTTTTAAGATGTTTTTTTTCCCTAGTTTTTTTTTTTTGACCAGCGGGGGTTTAGAGCTGAGTCAGAAGGGGATTTAGATGGACTCATCTGTATCCTTCTCAACCGACTGAGATTTGGTGGAAGTGCTCAGTTCTCAGAGGTGAGGTGGAGGGGAAGCCTTGTTTTATCTGGTTCAAATGCCACACTAGTCGTCTCAGAGAGAGAGAGAGAGAGAGAGAGAGAGAGAGAGAGAGAGAGAGAGAGAGAGAGAGAGAGAGAGAGAGAGAGAGAGAGAGAGAGAGAGAGAGAGAGAGAGAGAGAGAGAGAGAGAGAGAGAGAGAGAGAGAGAGAGAGAGAGAGAGAGAGAGAGAGAGAGAGAGAGAGAGAGAGAGAGAGAGAGAGAGAGAGAGAGAGAGAGAGAGAGAGAGAGAGAGAGAGAGAGAGAGAGTTATTGATTTGGAGGAGTCCAGTCAGCTTTCTGAAATCCCCCTCTGCCCTCCCTCAACCTATTGGAACGTGTCATGGTCGAAACCTCTTTTCCTCAGTGTTTGTAATCGGTTTCTCACAATTGTCTTCTGTGATGTTGAAAGTAAGAGCGCTGCAGACATCCTGAGTCCCTCCCGTTGATAAGTAACATTTAAGGGGTATCAAAATGCCTTTGCCCCGGCATGAATACCGTTGTATCAAACAGCGAAATGTATCATTGACAAACAAAATGCAAGGGGTATTCTTCTTTGTGATGAACATCGAGCATAACGGAGGGCAAATGTACGTGGGTGTTGACTGTCAGAATCTTATATTTGCACCCCCTGAATCCCATCGATGATTGATTCTCAAGGGGTATCATCTGTGTGTGCAGGCAGCACAGGGCTGCACACGCCACTGAGTCATGATGCATTCGGGATTTTAACAAGCAAAGGTAAAACAAGACATTTTTTGACATACATGTATTTATGTTTGTTGAGGGTACTCGATAGATGGAATTCTCAATTTCCAAGTTCCTCATCAGAGAGGAAAATAACACAATGCGAACGTTCTCGAACACATTTAAAGATTTACTATTGTCTGAAAGGCATCAGAAAACCACAAACATGTTATTCTTTTTTTTTTGATAATGAGCTAACTGCCGGAAGCATTTTTTTCCACTCTCACCACAAATCAACTAATTAATAATTTTTAAAACTGAAGCGATGTTCTATTTGTGAGAACAATTTCAAAATTGTTCTGATGAATCGAAGAACACAATTGTGAAATAACCAGAACGCAAGAAGAGACTTGCTTTGTCATGAACAGAACAATAACATCACTCCCTGATGAAACTCATGTTGGTATGTCACATTCGTTTGTTTTCAGGAGCGATTAAAAGCCTTGTTTCATCAAAACATAGTTAAATGATTGCTACTAATCTGTTGTCACACCAAAAAAAATTACATATGCATTTACTCATTATATAAGCCCATCATATTGTCTCTGTGATGATCTGATATTTAGAGATTCAGGTGCCTTGAAAAAGTACTAATACCCGTTGTTGTTGTTTTTTTTCCTTTTTTTGCCTTTTGCCACCTTACAACCACAAACAGCAATGTTTTTCTATAGCTTTTATAAAAATTTGAAAAATGATGAGCGATACTAGTTTTCCGCCACACATAGGGCTTTGCATTTCAGCCCCTTAAAAATGAACTTGTGTCTCATCTGACCAAAGTTCCTTTTGTTTGCGGTTTCTTCTACATGACAAACGAGACCTCTCCTTCCTTTCTTTCAAAAATGGCTTTGTTGTTCCCACTCTTCCATAAAGTCCAGATTTGTTGGATGCACTACTTCTCGTTAACCAGATATGTGATGTCTCAGGCATCTGGTTGTGAAGCCTCTTGGACACCTCCCTGGTGAGGTGTTGCAGGCACATGTGTCCGGAAGCAGGTCACAGAGACACACTGCAGAGAGTCCAAAATATCAATCCTTTTTCTCTAACCCCTCATTCACCATATAGTCCTGCACTATATAGTAGTTCCGCCATTCTTTTTGGCAGTTCAAACAGCCAGCTAACGGCTTGCTCCATGTCATAGATCATGTGACCTTCATACCTGTCATGATACACCTTGCACAATCAGATCTCAGACTCATTAATGTGGATAATATATCTATCTATATGTATGTATGTATGTATGTATGGAGGTATGTGTGTGTATGTGTGTGTGTGTGTGTGTGTGTGTGTGTGTGTGTGTTTGTGTGTGTGTTTGTGTTTGTGTTTGTGTTTGTGTGTGTGCTGTGGATGCCAGTACGGGTTATTCTTTCCTACAAGCCTTTAGAAAATGACATTTACATGGCAACACAGAAATTGAAATCAGAAAAAAAAAAGACAACACACACAAATGAAAGTTGCTCAGCCAAGGCCTACAGTATGCCATGAGACAATAGACTGCTGGAAATAAATAAGTACCATTTCATTTACAAACTAACTTGTAACTGTAGGTCCGTGCTTGCTGACAGTGTTTCGGTCAGCAGAGAAGGGCTCGAAGGCACTGACTGCGCACCACTGCTGAATATAAATGGACGTCACACTTTTCAGATTTAGATTCACTTCAAAGTTTGAAAACATTATTCTATCATTTTCGTTCCACTTCACAATTATTTTGTACTTTGTCTTGGTCTAAATTCCAAGACACAAAACTTGGAAGGAAATGCACTAAGGTTTGTGATTGCGAGGTCTCAAAAAAATATGAAAAAAAATCACCAGGTATGAATACTTTATCAAGGCGCTGCATAGTCCGCTCAGCTTGGGGCAATATGTGGCATGGTAAAATTATATTTTCACCAAGCTTGCAATGTTATCAAAGAAATGATTTACATTTTACATTTAAATCAGCATACTTGATGGTTTAATGGCAAATTTAGCCACCCTATTAGTCTTGCACATCTCATTTGAAAATATGCAGACAGTCATCTGCTCAAAACATTTATATTTATAAGCCAAGGTTGTCTCCCTGGTTGATTAAAACATCAATGCATAATGTGATTTTTCTTGACTAAATAAAACATGTTGGTATGTTTTAAGGCCAATTCTGGCAGCAAATTGAGATGGTTTTCATTGGGTGTTCAGCAACAGTCCAGAATGTGAACAGGACATGCAGGAAAACATGGAGAATAAACAGTGGAACGTCAGGTTACATCCAACCTCGATTTCATTCACAACCTACAGTAAATTTGTGAAGAAACACCCACACTATTTCCGGTTAACAAACAGTCTTAGAATGACAAGAAAATGTCATTGTTTCTTTTGCCAGGTAAACAGTGAAGCGCCATCGATCAAACATAACAAGTATGGTTTGTGTGACCTCGTAACATGTTTTGGTTTGACACATTGGGACAAGCCAAAGCAATGTGTAACATGGTTGAATTGAATTGAATACTGTGTTAGCTCTTTTGAAGAGCATCTGAGAGTCAGCAGGGATCGTTCACAACCGACACATCACTACCCAGACGAGTTTCAAGATATCAACTCATTTGGATTCTTTTACGAATTATCATGTTTTAAACTCACTTTCAAGAAGAATCAAAGCTATTTTCATCGGTAGCCAGCAATAATGGGGAGATTGAGTATGTATGAAGGATGAGTTAGTCAAGAGGTTGTCTTCCATTGAGATGACGGTAACTGCAGCAAAATGTACGCAACTCGTCGGTTTCTGGAATCAAACCTTTATTTTCAACAAGCCTTATTTCCATAGTAGTTTTGCTGGATTAGAATAGACCGTGACCAAGCAGTCCGCTAATAGGTGCGGCTCTATTTTTGTCTGAATGGCTCTTGTCCACTTTTGCGCTTGAACATACTGTCACGATATTCAAGAGGTACCTTCTAACTAAAAATTCTCATTAATTAACTGGGCTCCAAGGCAGGACATAAGTCACCCTTATTGACTTATTAATACATTATTTGATAATTTTTGGAAAACATTTGCAAACTACACTTTGTTCATGTTCTAAGGTATCTTTTCAGGGTTTCACCACATCTAGCTTCTCTCCTGCTCCCAGGCTTGATGCTGAGATAATTTCAAAGAATGTCACAGTCAAACAGAAAACTTGGCTTGATTCAACTAAGATTTATGCTTCCAATTCACTCTGCAGTGCTGTGGTTTTGTGGCCTTTTCAAAGACCTGTACATTTAAAGTACTTGTTTCTGAAGTTGTGAACACGTTCAGTAAGACTTATGTCTGGTTTGGGAAGAGATCAATAGCCGCCAGGTTTGTTCGCATCCCTGGACAATATATTTTGAACTAGGAGGGAGGGGTAGCCACTTCAAACAAGAATGAAGACTCAAAGGCATCAGCCAGCAATTCACTTTGTTCCACTTTGCCAGCTCTGATTCCGAAACTGGAATGTTGCTCTGGCTGCATATTAAACCTATGAAATGTTTGGGTTCGAGCGAAGTGAACATCTTTGTTCCTTGATCCCATCAAACTGATGTGATCTTACTAACACCGAGCATTAATCATTGAAAGCAAGATTCATGAAATCTAAACAGGGCCGGCTATTTGTCAGTCGCCAACCGTGTGCGTGGCCTCAAGTTGCTCAGGGCTGTGTGGTAAATATTTATACACTCATTTAATTTGATCCACTTGGAATCGTGCTGCTAGTAAACACTCTCTTAAAGCCAGAGCTACTGAAATAATAACTTACCTAATATCTTGTTTTTTTTTACAAAATCTCACCAGAGGAACAGCACCTCACACTCCCCGACATTTGTTGTCTATGCTCCATATTTTATTGAAAGGCATATGTTATTGGTATTCTTTAGGAAAGTGTCATTTTTCTTCTCTCTTCCACTCACTTGTCAGAAGCGTATACTTTATCATGATTTTGTTTTGCTTTTTGGAGGGAAATGTCATTGTACAGTAGTTTCCACTTCAATTGACACAAAAAGTGCTGCTTCTTGGCAGAGGGAACTTTGAGGGGGAACATAATGTTTGGTTCTAAACTCTGTCAACGGATCAAAGTTCAGCTTGTTTCATTGATCCAAAAAGCCATTCTGCTCCGGCTATGGACGCTTTGTATTTCAGTGTAAGCAATAGTGGGGTTTATTGTGAACAACTGCATTAGCAAGGCTGAGACGAGGTGAGAGGAAGTGCATGGCCCGGCTCTCTCTTCCCCGACATGCCCTCTCCATCCTCACATCCCTTTCAGGCCCTTTCAGATAAAGCACAGATTAAAATGCAGGGTCCCATCCCGCTCTCATTTTTCACATGCAGTTCATCTTCAAGGGTAAGGATGGCCTCTGCTCAGAAAGACTTATTGACCAAAATAACAGCGTGTCAATATGGCTCCTGAAGGCCGAGAGGACTTGAGAATCCCGGCGGTTGTATTTTCAACTTTAATCCGGTGATGTTATTGACTTGATATGCAGCAGAAATTGCACATCCCGGCACAAATGGAAAAGCCATCTGATTTTTCTCAAAGAGGACAACTTTAGTTTGACACCCCCCCCCCCTCCACAACAAAGCCAAACAATTCTACACATGTAAGTCCTTTGATGGAAAAGAAAATTAAAAATCATGGCCTCACACGTCCAAATTGGGTACACACACACACACACACACACACACACACACAGTACGCATTTGTTGTTGCAGACCATCTGCCTCACTAACCCAATTGACTGGACAGGAGAAGTTTCATAAAAATATGCTCTTAACTATCCAACACATGGTGTTTAAAACAAAACTTTAATACATTTTTTAGTTTTTACAGAATACAGTATTGATTTTGCCTTTGTTCTACAGTGTAATATAATTGTAATCTTGTTGTTGTTGTTTTATTAGCGGAGGTATTGATCTGACTCCTTTAAGTAAAGGAAGAAAAAAGTGCATACTTTGAAGTGTACTGAACAACAAAAGTACAAATTATATTTTATTGTTAATTGGACACTGATTTGATAACTTGCACAACATAAAAACCAAACTTATTTTATGAACCTGCCTAGTGATTTTTCAGCTCACGCAAGACACTACATTCATCACAAATTACTCTCTTAGCCGATAACATAAATCAATTCTTCTAAATGAGGCCATGAATGGAAGGTCACTTGTATCTCCCAATTCGTTCTATCATTCTTAGTGGATTGGGTCCCAAGATGTCAACCATTCAGTCACTGAAGATCTAAACAGCGGCCGGTTGGCCTTACCTTTCTTTCCGTCTGTCTTTGTTGTGTTGCATCAGCTAATTTTGAGGGGGTAACAAGCAATTTTTGTCAAAGTCAGGCGTAGAAAGTACAAATATCTGTTTTTTAAATGTAGGGTATAAGGGTAAAATGTTGTCAGACAAAAAAAAAAAACCTAAAGTAAGCTACAAATACCTGACAATTCTACTAAAGTATAGCAACAAAGTATTTGTTATCCAGAACCTTGGACAACTGATGTAAAGTAGTTTACATAAGGTAATTAAAAAAAAATACTAAATATACACATGGATCTTGATCCACAACAAGTTCTCAACGCGCGCACACAAAATCACAGACAAGGTAGAGTCAATTCAAAAAAGGAAATCAGCAGTCCTTGCTGTAATAGACCTTTTCTCTGTGTCTCTGCAGCATTATTATGATGTTTCTCCCGTTTGGATTTTTATTTCTTTTTGCTAAGCAATCACAATGAGATTAAGTGCAATTTTGATGAGATCCAATTTAACGTGATCGCTGCTGTATTGCTGCAGTCACATCAGTGATTGGATGACAGACGGCAACAACTATGATGCCATCTGTCTGAATTTCATGCACGAGCATATTTCAACTAAAATATGCCGGTCACAGCCGTGTTTTACTGTGGATTTGTTAATTTCACGAGGTGTGGCGTGCACATGCTGTAAATTTCATGGCAAACCGTTCACATACAGCCCCCGTTCATACATACATACATACATACATACATTCATACATACATACATACATACATACATACATACATACATACATACATACATACATACATACATACATACATACATACATGCATGCACACACATGAATTCTGAGTTATTGTTAGTTAATTCAATTGGCAATAAAGGTCACAGCTTATTTGTCTGTATTGAATTATGACTAGGGCGGCCCGGTAGTCCAGTGGTTAGCACGTCTGCTTCACAGTGCAGAGGTCCCTGTGTGCAGTTTGCATGTTCTCCCCGGGCCTGCGTGGGTTTTCTCCGGGTGCTCCGGTTTCCTCCCAAATTCCAAAAACATGCGTAGCAGGCTGATTGAACACTCTAAATTGTCCCCAGGTGTGAGTGTGAGAGCGAATGGTTGTTCGTTTCTGTGTGCCCTGCGATTGGCTGGCAACCGATTCAGGGTGTCCCCGGCCTACTGCCCGAAGACAGTTGGGATAGGCTCCAGCACCCCCCGCGACCCTAGTGAGGATCAAGCGGCTCGGAAGAAGAATGAATGAATGAATGAATGAATTATGACTAAAGATTTGACCAAGGTCTATAACACGCAGGCATTTGATACAATATCAGGCCTCACTGGACTCGATGGGAACCTGATGAGCGTATGCACTGACCGCTTGATACAGTGATATTCAGACGCAAATGGATCACTTCAGAAAGCACTCACTAGCCGGTAACCCGGACAAATGGACCGAGAATGCGGCAGGAGTGTGTGCATGAAGAAAAAGAGGAGGAAGATGAAGGTGATGTCGAGGGAGTACATTTGGAGTTGCGCTCTACAGGACATGTTTGGACTAACACCAATTGACAGGTGGCTTTCAAAGGGCTAGAAAGCAAGCACATGGACGCGGTTGTTGTGTACCCGGCTCGGGAGACCCGAGCATTCATCACGTTCTCCGTGGCTACGAGGCGCCTGTGCGCCAAGGCGCTTTGCAAGGCATCTGTGGGAAGCTCAAGGCAATGTAACACTCGTGAGGTCAGTCAGCTGTCTGCCATTCCGTGCATGTAGAAGCAGACCTGGTGGGCAAGCGGTGCCAGGAGCTCTGGCAAAGCGTCAGACAGACTGTGTCCCTTTGTCCCTCTTTCCCCCAGACACCTGCATGATTGCACTGATTTGACTTGACTTCATTCAGCCAGAGGCCCCACCGGATTTCAAGAGTCAAACATCTGTCATGCATAGTCTCCCCCTGCAGGCAAAGGCCATGCACCAATTAGAGAAAAAATATTCTGCAAAGATTTTGAATATGCAACGTTAAAATAGAAATGGTTGTGTGGATTCCAGTGCAAGCTCAAAGAATAAATTGTATTTTGTTATGTACCTGCATGTTTGAATTGCAATTGTGAAAAAGGTGGTGGCAAAAAGTAGTGGGGCATGCTGTCCCGACAATGAAACTCTTATATTGGGGTTCATTTCTGACCAAAAATGCAGACTCAACATTTGTTCAAACTAAACAAATTTAATTTTCCAAAATTATGTGATTTTTTTTTTCCCTTGCAAAAATTAATTGCCCCCCCCCAAGATGCATAAAAATGATTTTGCTACTTGATTCATATTCCATGAAGGCAATATTACTCAGAATGCTGTGTTTATACCACAGACAATATATTATTGTACAGAAAGGTTTTGACTTGACTTCTCCTTTAAGCAGACTTTTTGTTTTATCCTCTTTGTGTGCTGTCGGTGGCCGTACGCACTTCGCTGCCATGCATGTTTGAATGCAACTGTTTACCTTGCTGTCCTGTCTTAACTGGGATCTATTTTTTGGGGCACTGAGAATAACGGAACAGCACATTTGAACAATGTTATGAGTTCCCAAACGATTAGAGTAAAGCAGCGTGCCGGAGTGTATTTTCGAATGCACCCACAACGTCAGAATAAGGATTTGGGGTCAGGGGGTTTGGGGACGTGGGGGTTTGTGGGTGGGGGGCGCGAGATCCAATGTTCATGATCTCCGTTTTTGTAAAACAAATTTCTCCACATTAAAACAAACAAAAAAAACGACTTTTTGGACAAAACAATTAGGTAAAACTGCGCTAGCTGAAATTATGGTCACCAATGAAGACGCGAGACAATGTCAAGCCACAATCGCCGAACCATTAAGCAGCAAGGGAGGTTAATAATTTTTACTTAATAAAGCAACACACTCCCAAGAAAACATAATGCTTTTATTTTGTTTGTACTCTGCAATTTACTCAAGGTATAATAGAAAGTCACATTTGAAACATTCCCATGTGTTCATTTTAGACAGAAATTTAAAAAAAATGAGCAAAAGAAGATCAAAAAGAGGGTGCATTGAGTGGAAAGTCTCCTGAAGCAAGTAACAGGGAAGAGGTGACAGCCCAATCTCAGTTCGGATCAAATCTGGGACCACTGCGAGCATGCCCTTGATTCTGCAGTTGGCTTAACTCGGCGGGTCACCAAAGGGGAAGCAGATGTTGTCTCCAGGCATGTCCCGCTGCCTCCACAAGGGCTCCGGCTGGTGTCGTTGAGCTTACAGGTGCAGAGGAGGGTGGTGGAGGGAGGGGGTCTGTTTAGCCCCGCTCAGCCGCCACAGGGCAGCACTAGGGAGGCTGCAAAGGGCAGACCTGCTCATTTTGATCCACTGAGGTATAATAATGGATGATCAGCCCTGCTGTCGCATCTGTGAGTCACTGGTCCATAGCGTAACACGGCCTCAAAGCCACACAAGGCCGTGTGGACAGAGGTGCCGTGGGGTCACATGCTGGCTTAGTTGAGAAGGATGGAAGAAGAAGAAAACTTTGGGGGGATGTTTATCAAATAAAGTCGACTTCTGATAGCTCATTTCATACAATGAGGTTAGGGATGATCCTGTCCTGTAATTGTTTATTTTTTTATCATGGTTTTGTTTGCAAAGTTTCGCTGCTCACCTTTTACATGATCCATCGATCCATCTATTACACTATAAATTAGAATATAATGGTTGTGTACTGTGTATATATATCTCAAAAAAGACTATAGAGAGGTATATAGAATCTATCAAAAAGACTCCTTTCGACCTCATCTGCTTGTGCCTTCAAGGTGGATTTACCGTTTCTTTAATTACCGCTCCTCATCTACAATTCACCTTTTATTTATAGTCCTCTTGGAGAGGCAACATATTGAAGTCAGACATTAGGAAGGCAGGGTGTTAATCATTCACCATTCTAATTTGCTAATATGCAAGCATGTGGCCTTGGTCTTTACTATTCATAATTCATGATGGAAATATAATCAGATATCATTCCTCACCTTATAGACAACACCGCCATGTTGAAAGACACCCCACACCATGATATTAAATGGACGTCCTTCAAATAAACTGTCTTGCACGCCTGAAAGTGTTTGAGCATGCTCAGAGCTGAGTCCGCGAGAGCCGTTTGCAGGTTTTCTTTCATTTCATTTGCTCTTTGATTCAACCACATACTGTATTTTAAGAGCAAGGTGGGGCAATTATCGCTTAAAGTGGTTAACATTCCCCAGGTGGTCGTCCTCCCGCTAAGATATTATTCATTGTCATTTCTTTTAATATGCAGGGAGACAAATTATTCCGGGTCATATTGCACTGGAAGGGATAAACAAGCTAAAAGATGAATGTCAGAGGGTAAATAATCATAAGCAAACAGCTTTCCGGAGACCTTTTTGCATCCAACAACAAACAACAACTGAAAGACTCACAAAATGAATTGCAACAATTTTCTATGTGACACTTCTTTTCTAATTCTCGTTGAGTCCGCACTTCACAGAGCAAACAACATGAAAACGTAAAGTCTCCTGGCACATGAAGACAGGGTATTAATTTTCCAATGTGGAAACTAAACTGAAATTACCTGTGAAGTGGATAATTCTCACTGGGGAAGACATGTATTTTTCTCCTTCCTTGTGTCAACGTCTTTGCAGGGACGTCTGTGTTGATGTGATAAGTCTCTTATTCTCAGCAAAGAGTAATTTGCAAAAAGCAGACAGCTGCACATGCTATCCACATTGTTAATTAAATATTTCTGCCTTTGATGTTTTTTCACAGGTTTTAATGGGGAATAACACAATTAAATTGGATGCTGTCTCCCCTTCTTGAGAAAAGAACGATTCATAATGACTGAAGTTAAAATACTTAATCTATATGAAGTTAAACTGTGTGTGTGTGTGGGGGGGGGGGTTCACCGGAATTATATACATTTTTTCTTTTTTTCCCCCGGTGGGTGGGGGCAGTGGCACTTTCCAAGGACGTTGACAGATATTTGCAAACTGGTTCAGAGTAAACAGGGATGGAATGGGCATGCTGGCAAGCCTCTCATTCAGAGGCTTGCCATCATTTTGCGTATAAAACAATGACTTTTTTGGTCCTTTTAATGCACTGAGGCTACATTAGCTGAAGTCGCTTTTACAAACCAATCTTCAGACCTTAAAAGATGGCTTTTCAATATATCAAACATCAAACCAACCATCTACTTTCGTGGTTGTAGCGCAGATTAAATATCAGATTTTTACACCGGACGCAAATTTCACCCGCTCTCATATTCATAATTGTTATCATTCAGGAACATACTGGAGCCTAAATTCTAGCCGGGAATATTTGCCGATTGGGTAGTGGCGCAATCAAGAGTAAATCAAATTTAAGGTGCAAAAGAAGACCTGTGTGACAAACGAATTTATACTGCACACCTTTGCAATGCTCGCCAATGTTTAGTTCATTTAACAGTAAGTAGTAGTAACATCCCGGGATGCAAATGCATCTGACTACTTCACTATGGCTCCAAACAGTCAACTTCCACTTTGCTTTTCAAGGCAAAGCTCTGGAATCAGGAGAAGCATAAACAGAGTGTATTACCAAGCAGGGTCAAACTAAAGCCTCAGCAGTGTTAATGGCAGGCTGATTATCCGGTTAGTGTTTTTATTCCAACACTTAATTGCTTCCAGGCTTTAGTCTTTAAAAAAAGGCAATTATGATGCGGGCCAAACTGCACACCTCACCTTAATGCTTCAATGCATTTCTTATAAATTCATGGAGGCGGATGAGAGCGAATGTTGGAAAAACTACATCGGATGCCAGCCATAGCAGGATTATTGCGATGCAAATTGAAGAAAAATGTTTTACATGATTCATAAATGTAGATATTAGGTCCATATTACACTCAATTAACTCAATCAGATGTGAACTCTCATAATTGAAGTACTGTTGAACGAAGTCCTTTTATGCACATGTTCTCAATGAACGCAACGTGTGTAAATGATCTGCTAATATTTTGCAGAAAGGGAAGCTGAACTTGAAGCTGGGTGAGCCTGAAGGCTTAGCCACTTGAAGGTCTGCGATTCAGTCTGTGTGCCTATATTAGGCTCCCTGTTGCAGTGCATAAACCGTGTAGGTACCACAGTGGGGGAAGAAGACACAAACCCCACGATCAAACAATGTGTAACTGCTTTCTTTTCATTGCCCTCTTGACAGAATGTAATTATTCGTTCCCTCCCGGTCCCTCTTGAGCAACCAAGAGCTGGCAAAAGAAGGGGAAACAAATAATTGAGCGAATTACTGGCCTCTCTCATTAGTGCACATGCACTAAGTAGTATGGGCAACATCTTACATTTGTCAACCTCACACGAACAAAGAGGTTCAATAACATTTAATTAGGGACATCCAAGAACTGCAGTTGCAGTCAGTCTGGTGAAGCTATTTCATGAGCGTCCCGCTTCAGTGATTCACTCACAAATGGATTCTCAAGCAGGAGTTTGACAGTGCGGCGCTACAGACGGGACCGAGATTCACGATTTGTGGCAGCTTCAACAAGCCAGGATATGAACAACCATCCTGAAGCCAGTACACAAGTACAAACAGTTGCAGTACAAGGTCTGACTTTGTACTGGGCCTACTTCCTCATTGAGGCACAACACCAGAAGAGGCCCTTCCATGACATTGCTCGACACCCAAAGAGATTGGATAATCTTAATAGAGGCAGTAGATACCGTGCAAGCTGGACACTTGGCTGCATCCGCTTACCACTTTGAATCAATCTGGACAAACTTCTGATTTTCCACTCTTTCTAGTAGTCCTCAAACATTAGAGGCATCAATGATATCTTCTGTCTGTGTACTGCTGGCTTTATAGGCTTCTGCCAATGTCTTTTGTTGTCATCATAACTGCCTGTTTGGCGCTAATTTTTTTGTTTTGTTGTGGTCGCACGGTCGTGAATGGAGCAAGATTAGATGTGGTTGGAGGATACCATAAGACAACTGCAATTAGATACAGAATCATTCAGTTTTCTCTTTGATTCAGAGAGCATTGCCTTGTTCAGACATAATAGGATTGGAATGGTCCTTTTGTGTTGAAAGCCTATTTTGAAACTGGATGAATGTACTGAACCTGATGTGGTACCGTTTTGTTTCTACAGGACAAAAGACAGGCTTCTCTTTTTGGAGCCAGAGAGACAGGATTTGAATAGAAGTCATAAACGTGGTCCGGAGAGCTGCTTTGAGCTGAGGGTGGAAAATGCCAGTCTAAATCATTTTGAATGACCATGCAGTGTCTTCATTTCAAAATTCATGAAGTATCGGGACTATGCAGTTTAGACCCTGATTGCAGTTTCAGACTGATAGTTATACTTTCAGGGCAAGTTTTTTTTTTTTTTTTTAAATCTCATCAAAACACATGTTGACTTCAAATGATATGTGAAACAAGTAATGATGGGGTGGCTGATCTTGGAGTTAAAATGAGAAATTACTGTCAATGTGTGTGTTATTGTCTTACTGAAACTCAATAACCCTGTCGTTGCGAATTATATTTGAAGTAAAAGTGGATGCCAAAGGTCATTACCGAACCCGTACAAATCTTACATGGGATTCGACAGATGGTATCTGACATACGATAGTGTAACATGCTTCTTTTCAAATGTGATTTGTCCAAGCTAAAACTCATTTTGAATAATATCAGTCACAATGACGTCAACGATGATGAGGTCAGGGTCATTGATTTTAACGTCATCAACTTTTGTGCAGGTGGCTTGGCTCCCTTTAATGCATTACAAATTAGTTCAGGATTTCAGGACAAAATGGAAGCAATGACCAAAACGAGAACTCCGATATTTATTGGAAATTTCTGATTAATTATTCAAGAGCAAAACAAATCCCCCAAACTTCCTCACCTCACAACCATCTCCACTCGCCATACCCCACCATTGATGATGTTGCCACCTTGAAGTCTACATGTCTTCATAGTACTGCAGTAGTTACTCACACGTGTCCACGATCGTGTTGTACACTTTAGACTTGAGCGATGTCAGGAGTGGCATGTTTGCATGTCGGCCCTTTTGCTGGCCTTGCTTAGCATTCAGCAGATGGAACCACGGGATGGAGGTTATAAGCCGACCTATTCCCCTCTGCTCTGTAATGCGTTGTCAACAATGTGCTGTGGACCCTAAGGGCCCACCATCTGCTTAGTTCCTTCTCCGTCCAAAGGTGAGAATTTTCAAAGCACCACCTGATTGATATTGTAGCCACACATTAAACCTCACCTCCATTGCCCAGGTACATATAAATGGGATATTGACATGCAGCGAAAGAGCGAAGAAGAAAATGCATATTGTGTAATGGCAAAAGAAAAGCTAAATGACAATGAGTGGACACGCAGGAGATCAAATCAAATGGTTTACAGTATATTTAGAGCAAATTATTTTTATTTAACTTCTTGCTCGACCCTCCAATGTTCTTGAAGAATAATGCACTCATCTCAAAGCTTTGTGGTATGAATGATTGGCTCAAATGATGAAGTTGATACTCAGCGAAGATCACTGTTATTGGACAGCTATAGTCTTCTCTCTTAATTGAAATTCTTAAAATGGTGACATATGTGAGGAATCTTTCTCTGAACACAAGCCCCAATTTTTACCCATATGTCTCCAACCGCACCGCCAAAAGTGGAGGCAAGTCAAATCTGGCAATTCGAAGCGAGGTCGTGCATGCTGCCCAAAATTCAGCCTGTTCGCTTTGCACCTTTTTGAGAATAATATCGCACAAAAGAAGAGGCTTAGCAAGGGTGCTTGGTTCCTCACGGATCATCAACATATTCGCCGCATGTTTTTGACAAGCAAGCAGTCGTAATCACCGGTCCAAGAGTCAGTTGCCAAGTCAATGTGACTGGGTGTGGTGGTGGTTGGTGTGGAGTGGGCTTGTTTGTCTGCCAAGATGCTGGATTTTGTGTTTTATCTGTTCAACATGGAGTGTAATGAATGAATCGAGCTTTTCTCTTTTATTGACTAATTATCATCTTGTTAGAGAGCTTTTCTGGATGCACGCAAATTACTAAGTATCACTGTACATTTGTTATACTAATAAGTCATTGTGAGAATGTACAATGACTGCAACATTAAGCACAATCGAATAAGATCCAAAATAAGAACTGTGTTAATAAGTACAGTATAATCATTCTCGGTTCTGATTGACACAGTGAATTAAATATTTTTATTAGTATAGCTGTAGTTGTCTGGAAACATCCTATATTTTTGCCATACACTATGACACCTTGGCGGCCCGGTGCTTGCCGACCTCACGGTGCAGAGGACATGGGTTTGATCCAACAATTAACATTGCATTGTCACAGAGAGCAAGCCACTTTCAGCCTTTAGACTGGTCAGTAACTTGTAAAAATAACACCCACACATGTAACCGAGGTATAGATTTATAAAAAAAAAAAAACTTAAAAAACTTCCAAATTAAAAAAATTGTGACATGGGATGATTTGACCCGGCATCAGTGATATACACAATATATATTGGACGATATCAAGAATGCTTTATTATTATTTTTTTTGTATTAAGTATAAATATGTTGAACAGAGAAATTGAGCCAGTGTCCAAATCCATACTGTCACCAATTCTGCTGAAATAAATGCTTAAAAAGGTTAACAGGTCCCATCTGTTACTCTACACTCAAATATTGAACTCTCATCCTAAACTGCCAACTTGCCCTCAATACATCATCAAATTGATCCAGTGAAGGAGATTCAGACCCGAGCTCCATGATCAAATAAGGGAGGCAAAGTTCATGGCTCACCTGCCTTCTCACTTCTGACCTTCGCAACCGACTCTGGGAGGAGGACCCTGGGGATTCCCATTGTGCTGATGAGTTAAACCTGCCTGAGCCATGCAAATCCACTGGATTTCTTGCCAACTTGTCGGCTGCTGGGTCAGGATAGTAAGCGCACTATTCAGCGTTATCAATCAATATTCACGCAAAATGGGCACAGCAGGCAGCAGCTGATTTAGCCAGGACAACACATACAAGGTGCCCTGTTGCGCAAAAAAGAAGTGGAGCCAATTTATCATGAGGGAGCACTTCAAGAGAGAGACTGCATGTGGGCATGTGGATGGAGTCCTCGGGGGGCATATTCTTATTCCACTTTATCACTTGTTTCCTTGATGCATGGTGGTGTGGTGAATTACAGTAGGTTGCCAGAAAACAAGATCCAGGTTTGCTAAGTATAGTGCATGAACCGCAGATGTGAGCAGAAGGCATCCTCTGGGCATGCAGAGAAATGCTACATATTAAATGGGGCGGCAAACTTTTTCTCCCCCCCTCCTTTTCAAATTGAGCATTATGTATGCATGTGGGGATGTTTCTTAAAACCCCTTGTCTGCTGTCAGGCTTCACCTCCTTCCCTTGAAGCCCATAGAAGGACATTTAAGCTGTTTACAAATACAGTATGACAGGTTGGATATTGTTAACTTTAGTTGTCATGTCAGAACCTGTCGGTGAAGTTTACAGAGAGGCACAATTTAAAAAAAACGCTTTAAAATACTTCCCAGAGTCCCAACTTGGCGGGACATGCGGATAGAAATAGCACCAAAATTGCCTGGAAATTAAAAAGCTGAGGGTTGTTTTCGTTTCTACAAAGACAATCATGTTCCATTTCTAGTGACACTATGAGAGAAGCATTCATTGAGCAATACCTTTTCGTATGATGGTTGCAGTTTACAATAGTGCAGCACTTCATCATCTTTGGAAGTGCTTCATATTTCGCACTAGCTTAAAACGGTCATTTTAGAAAATTACAACCGCTATAATAATTGTACTGATTCAATTGCTATTATTTTTTTATGTTTTTAATTATGTTGATATGCGGGATCTCGTTGGTGAATGTTTACCCAACAAGCAAGTGTAACCATTTAGTGTATAACATCATAGTTGTGGTCAGTCAAATTCTTTGATTTCCCTTTATTTAGTCTTGTACTTATCTGGTTTTCTGCCTTCAGTACTGTGTGACTACTACAAGTATGTCAACATATACAGTTGAAGAAAAATCGCCTCTGGCAGTTTTGTTGTGTGCAGTCAAGGAGATGTGTTAGTCGCCATTTCCTGTAAACATACATGCAGACCAAACACGTGCACGCACATGGCACACGGTGTCTACTCTGTGAGAAAGGGAAGCTCGAAATGGACAGACAGCACACACCAAGTGCAGGTGATATTTGCCTTTGCATGAAATTGCCCTTTTCTACAACCTGGCAGTTGTGCCCCTTGCTCTGCAGATCAACCAAATCTGTTGTCAAGGCAACATGATGGACATGGATGGAAAATAGGCACTGCAAAGCCAGGCACAGGAGTGGATGGAGAAAAGATCAGAACAGAGTTAGAGTCGTGATGGAACTTGATGGACGGCAGCTGCCAATAATCACTCTGAATGTTTAACGCCGAGAAACGTTCATTGTAAACACCTAATCCTAAATATGCTCATTTGCGTTGTAGATGCAATATACAGGATAGAGAAATATTCCATGAAGCTTTTAGAAAACAGATTTTTTCTGTCCACTTTTTGCTCTAAAAGCGAATTATTGTGCTATGTATCACTATTGCCAATGCTTTGACACATCATTGCCCACCAAGTGATTGCTTGTCATCAAAAAAGTGACGGCTATGTTACAATGGGAATTAAATATGTCCCTACCTTAAGGTATGTTTTTTTTAATATGGTCATATTCCAGTTCAAGGTATTTTTTTGTGTGTATTTTTTTCCACATATCAAATTTTACAGATATATTTACTTCAACAGTCGTATCAAGGCAGACATAGCAAATGTTAATTCAATATTGAACATTCCTATATTACTTGAGGGAAGAATTCATGTCAAGGACAGGATGATGGCAAACAGGCTTATTGCAAGAAAAGTCAAACACAGTGAAAAGCAGGATAAAAGAGACGTTTTTCTTGTAGCAGCATCGGCAAGTTCCATCGAGCCCCCAAAAACTTTGTGAGCCATAGGGCAGATCATGAACCCATTTGCAGAGGGATATGTTTTTTATTTATTTTTTTAATTCCACTAACACTTGTGTCTTGGCTAAAATTTCTATTCAGGAACATGGCAAGCTTTTTATCTGCACACAAAAGAGCCAAATATGCAGCCTGGACTATGAGTTGTTATCTAACTTAGTCAACACGCATAGTTACATCCTCATCCAGAAAGGCCCTCTCTTGTCATTTTCAGGCTGATGTAGAGACAGACTGAAAACATCTCTCACTTGCATTGAGAAGGCAGAGGACGAGTCACACACAGGCATGCTTAAGTTTTAAGATCCTCGATGGATTTGACCTTTTTTTTAATATTTTCAACTGATCCCTTTTCATCTAGTTGCCCCCGAGTCCAGTCCAACTGTTTCAGTAAGTTAAGGATATGAATGCTATTGAACTTTGTTCTCCATACACATTTTTATTTTTTTTTCTGGTCCGATCTAGGCCTTGACATTGGAACACCATTGGGTTGGCATTTCAGAGCCTTTTCTGGCTGTCTGAATCCCTCCTTTCAGTTTCATGTCTTCTTGTCATCCTGAAAATATGAGCAAATTTCATTTGCTGCCGATACTGCTTTGGCATGAAAAAAATACAAGTTGATAATTCTCTGCTGCCGACACATGTTCAAGCACAGCGGGATTTTAGGAAAGAAGACAACGGGTGGGCTTTTGCAGCATTACGGATGCTATTGGATCACAGATTGAGTGACAGATAACAAGCTCTGAGGATCAATGAATATTTTTCCCCGATGGATATTACACACTTCTTGCTGGCAGGTCTGTTCGTTGTTCGTCTTGTCGTTAAAACATTATGGAATGACTGTACATGTGGAAATAGTATTGACTGACACTTGAGAGATCCATTATTAAATGGATTTGCAAACACTTTTCCAGTGGTTTTGCATTATCAATAACGGAGTTGTTCATAGTTTTAGCTGTGTTTGATATAAGAATCTTTCATTCTGTCTCTTGAGTCCCTTCCCAGATTTAATCTGTAGATGATAAATACTGGAATGTATTTCACTCTATAGCGGGGAAATTAGACGGATAGCCCTTGTAAGGTAGAGTGGTTTGCCTCTTTACCCATGCAGCACTGGCGAAAAGTGGAATGCTGGATTTTTTGACACGCTGAGTGCTTGTTTCCCTCCACTCGTCCAATTTCATATTGATGAGACCTACAGCAATTCAAAATGCATGTCTTATTTAAACATTTAACTGGCAAAGAGCAATCACACTCTTTACTCAAATCCTGCCTCGCCTGAAAAACACCCACACTGAAAGGGCAAAATCAGGTACCTGAAGAAGCTGAGGTTTCCCTGTTACAAGAACAGGCTTTGTCTTATTAAGGCACACATTCCAAACCGGGCATACAAAAGAAATCCTTTACGGCTTATTTTGCACCGAGTCGAAGCAATATCACTCTATTGGATTTCAGATCAAATATAGAATATTGAAAGCAAGTCAGAGTGTGAAGAATTCATTTTGCAACCATCAAATCGTATGTGGATTACATATGATTGCAGTCACTTGTATAAAGACATTACATGCATAGAAATGTGCTAGGACACGTGTATGTTTGAAGACAATGTAAACAATGTCGTACAAAGACAATTCTGTTGAAAGCAACAGTTTGATCGGAACGAGGCACATTTTCTGTATTAAAAGAACAGTTGAGGATTCCCCACATAAGCACTAAGTAGCATTTATCTATTACTGTTCTACAGCTTAGTTAGACCTAACCTAGAACAGTGCTTCTTAACCTTTTTAGAGGTACCGAACCCAACCAGTTCATATGCACATTCACCGAACACTTCATCAGTGAAAAATAAAAATGATGTTTTTTCAAGAAACACACATTTTGAAAAAGAGATAGTTTAAGTATACATTTTTCAATCATGCAAAAAATGAACCAGGCAGTGATGGCCAAGTGGGCGTGTCATAACTAATTGACATGTTGAGTCGGGTGTGTCTTAACCTCCATGGCAGAGGCTCCGTCGAACCCCTGCGAACAACTCACCGAACCTCTGGGGTTCCATCGAACCCAAGTTAAGAACCATTGGCCTAGAGCCGGGGTCAACAACCCAAAATATTGAAAGAGCCATATAGGACCAAAAAAAACCCCCAAAAACAAATATGTCTGAAGCTGCAAAAAAAATAAATAAAAGCTTGCTATAAAACTTAAATGAAGGATACACATGCTGTTTGTACTTAGGAGATTGGACTATCTCAGAATTGTTTGTTATTCATTCCTTAGTTCTGTGTTCACAAACTACCCCATAGAATTTATTTTTTATTATTTTTTGTAATTTCCTTGCTTGATTTTTTTACTTGTTTTGGTGGATTCTTTTCGCTTATCTTAGTGTCAGTGAAGTGATCATTAATTTCCGTTTTTCTGAGGCTGTCTCTGAATGCCTCTCGAGTTGAACGAGAAGAGAGAAGGCATGGAGTCGGACACAGACGTGTCTGTGTTTGTCGAGACTGTTAAAAGCATAAATAAAGTGTACGTTTAAAAAAAAACAAAATCACAGCTCTCCTTTATCTGAGCTGCAACATGTATCTATATCTATTTGAGCTATATTAGCAAAGCTTACATTTGCATTTTAATGATGAAAGCACAATGTATTATGTTGTGATTAAACACTGAAAAATACACTCCAGTCTGTATATATACTTCAGTTCAGACAATTCCACTGAAAATGTTGTTATAGAAGTTTATGTTGTGTTAACAAAAATAAATAAATAAATAAATAAATAAATAAATAAATAAATAAATAAAAGTCAGCAGAGACCACAGGAGACATTATCAGGGCAAACTCCCTCTTCCCTCCTGCAGGAGATAACAAGACACTGTGCGTGTGGCTGTGGATTCCTCTTGGGAGCAGTCTTTATTGTACAGTGCACGGAAGAAGCAACAACTCACCGAGTGTCACTAACATGAGGAGACCAAACAAGTTGGTGCTTTCGGATACTCAGGTTTTGTTTGTGAGGCTCACAAGGAATAACTAACACAGATGCATACGTACAACCTCAAATGCAGATACTGTATGGCGGCGCCAATAAAAGTACAAAATGTGCTTTTTGCTTTTGGGCCATATGGTTTTGCATTACCTAAATGATAAATCGGTCCAATAATAAAATGAATGTTTTTATTTTCCCATAATGTTCACTCTAAATTCTCCCAAGGAGACTATTTTAAATAATAATCCAGTAGAGGAAGGGAGAATCGCCATAGGCCTGTCGCAAGCCTGTTTTCGGGAAATGTTATGCAGCCTAGCAAATAAACCTAAACTCCAGCCTGAAATTCAGTTTCATTCTTGCCCTTACTGGCCATTTCCCTTCAGTTTTAAACAAGAATGTCTCTGGGTTTCTTTCATATAAACAACTGATAATGAGCTATTTGTCTCTACCTGGTTTTCATTCGATAAAATGTGCATTATGAGAAATGCAAAAGTCTTTTTGAAGTGAGTTAAACCGTATTTAATCCCGTATAAACATCAGATAACACTGGAAGGATTTCAAGGACAGCCCCTGAAGGCCATTTGACTTGCATTCCAGCTTGATATGCAAGTACAATAGTACAGTACAAGTACCATCCATGTGAGTGGCTTATACTCACAAGGGTGAAAGGTGTGCTGGAGCCTATCCCAAACGTCTTTAGGTACTAGGCGCAGTATAACCTTACCTGGTTGACAGCCAATCGCAGGACACAGATAGACAAACAACCATTGACACTCTCAAACAACCATTCGGACAGGACAACTTGCTGTTATTGTTGGGACAATGAAATCTGCTGTCGACCAGAAAATCCTGAAGGAGAACATCTGACAATCAGTTTGCACCCTCAAACTCAAGTGCTCTTGGTTCATGCAGCAGGACAATGATCCGATAGACACCAGCAAGTCCTGAAGATTTGAATTCTTGTTGTAGAATTCCTCGACATATATATTTTTTTAATCTATTGGAGGAAAAGACAATGGCATGACTAGTACATTGATACATAGTAATAGTGCATTGATATGTTAATACCAAGTAACACAGAAAAAGAGTAATATGTTTGTCTGAAGCATTTTTTTATCCAACTCTTCAATAGGAGCTCATTTGACGGTTTAGTTTTTTTATATAATGAAGTCTCGAATGAGTCTGTGAGCTGCTGATCCAGACAGACCGCTAGACAGTGCAACCTAATGCACAATGTATCCCCTCACACTGTAATGGCCTCAGCACCGTCCAAGCCCAACCCTCAGAGGAGAAACCGGTAAGATGAGAAAATAAGTGGGTCAAGCACTCGGCGGGAGGGTCGAGCCTCACTAAGGCTGCCCCACCGAACTCAATGCACTTGCCCCGGGCCGCATTGGTGGGAATCAGACACCAGTGAAGCAAACTTGGACAGTAAAAATTACAAGATAGAAAGCTGCCTGTGAGTTGGATCATAATTTGCAAATCTTTTTTTTTTCATGCGAAATGAATATTACATATTATACTTTATGTTTTTATTATCCGTCTTTCTATCCATTTTCAAATTCACTTAGCCTCACAAAGCTTGGGCTCACCTCCACAAGGGGTTAAAAATCCTTAGAAGTCTTGCTCAGTCATTAACTATGCTTTTGGTCTGATCTTTCTTTCATAATGGCTGCACATAGCTCACAAAGTAGCCGCTAGATGGCATAAGAACAGAGAAACAACTCAATGGGGAATATAAAGAGACTGTAATTCCATATATAAGGCACATCGGATTATAGGGTGCACTGTTGGCCTTTGAGAAAATTGAATGCGTTTAGATGCGCCTTATAATGCGGAAAATAAGGTACATTATGTTATATTATTTTAAGGTCGACTGGTTAGCACATCCGCGTCCCAGTGCAAAGGTGCAAGGTGTCATTCCGGCTCCAGCATTCCTGGGCGAAGTTTACATGTTCTCCGCGCCTGCGTGGGTTTTCTCCAGGTACTCCGGTTTCCTCACACGTACCAAAAACATGCATTGCAAGCTAACGGAACACTCAAAATTGTCCCTTAGTGTGATTGTGAGAGCCAATGGTTGATCGTCTATGCGTGCCCTGTAATTGGCTGGCAACCAGTTCAAGGTGTATCCCCTCTCCTGCCCGAAGACAGCTGGGATCGGCTCCAGTACACCCGTGACCCCCCTAAAACTGAAAACAAATAACATGAATAAAACCACCCAATAAGTGTTGAAACGGCCGTCCGTTTGACAAGGTTTTGTCATAGAAACACAGTAATGCTGTTGCTAGCCTCCCTTAACCTCACATTTATTTATTTTTTTGTCACTGATTCGTCTCCTGGCAAGTGGAAACACACCAGCAATGTCCTCATCAGGAGGGGCTAATCAGGAACGTGATGGCCAATTAGAATTCCTGCTCTGGACCTGTGCAACCTGATTTTGAAGGATGCTGCAGTTGGTCATTTATTTGAGTTTTTACACTGATAGACACAATAAGCTATTTCGAATTGTTGTAGTAGTTTTACCAACAAGAAAAGCCCCATCGTAAACATCATGCAGAGTCCTTTTCAATGTTTATTATTATTATTATTATTATTAGGATTATCAATTTTATATCTTTTATTTGCTTGGAAAGAAACAGTGTGAATGAGGCGTAAGGTGTGACTTGAGTTATTTCACATTAGAGTCGTCATTAACTTCATATGTATCCTGACCGCTGAAGGTAAAAGTGGCATGTTGAAACCTGTGAGGACTTTGGTCTCATTTGTGGCTGTGGGAAATGGCTGAAGGCTCTGTCACAGAACCCCCATTTTAGACAGACACTTGTTTTTACAGAGCTATACGCATGTGGAATCCCTTATGCACGCGACACAAAAATGACCATAATTGAGCACTTAAAATAGAAAATGGAACACTTTGTGAAGCCCAAACAACCAGGAGGGACACTGAGGTAACCTACTCTCCTCACTCATTCTTCTTCTGTGGTTCCTTTGGCTTGACTGCCGCTAGTTGTACAATTATTGCAGATCTATTTTAGTCATTCCCACTCCATTTTGCTGATGTGCCTTATAAATGGAATATCAATTAAATAGTACACATTAAATATGTATCAAATTTTTAATCTGTGAGTAATACATTCATACCCATAGTCACTCAGTTAATCTACACTTGAATTTAATCATGCACTTCTTGCCCCTGAACGGAATACTTTCCCATCATGCAACATTGCCATTTTTTTTCTTTTTAAAACCTCAGCATTTACTCCAGTCTACTATTTGAAATGATAAATCAAAAGAAATAGAATTATCTCATAGTCCTTGGGGAACGTTAACATTTCATTGGTATATCTTGGTGAAAATAGCACGTCTATATGAATTTTGTGAGCACATTATTGTGATATGAATGGCCAAGGGTCAGGTTTTGGGTTGGAGTTGGGGGGCAGGGGTTGGCAGTTGGCTGAATTTCCATTTACAAATTGTGTCCTCATTTGTTAGTGGCACGGCACCTCAATTACCCAGTGAGCAGGTTTTTATTTATTCATGCAGACAAAGTCACGTATTCATGAGGATTAAGCCAAAACTCGCTCATAGACTGGCAGGCACAGATTGCATATTTAACCATATGAGGAAGAGCTGATGTGCTCACCCTCGCAAGATTGAGAGAACGCAAGATGAGAGCAGGAGGAATGGCTGACTTGTTTTTTGGGTCACAGCATGGTGACATTCACTTAAATTTGCTTCTCATTTCAAGAATACTGTATATAAGAGGGCATCAGGACTAATATGTAGGCAGAGGACAGGATACATGATGAAAAGACCGGGACTCTTTCAATTTGTAACTTTGCTTAAACAACATTTGAGAAGGATTCGAGCAGATTCAATGTTGGAACAACATTAATACAACACAAAACAGACCGCATGTAATCACTTCCCATAACTAAAATTCATTCTGTATATACTGAAAGGAAAACGCATACTGTGCAGTACCCTTTAGAGCTGATATGCTCATCTGGTAAACACCAAAGCAATCAAATAGCCTAACTTATCTTCAGAAATTGTTGGGGAAATATTTTGTCTCTTGTCTTACCGGAATCTACTACAGCCGAAAGCAAATTATGGTGAACATAATAAAGACAGAATGGATGGCCCCTTTTTGGACTTTTAATCAGTTGGGAAAGATGTCACCGTGAGTCCAGAGATGGGCGCAGAAGCGACCCATGTGGCAATATAGGCAAATTATAGGGGTGCCGTGGCCTTCAAGGGAGCGCCACCAAATCTAGGGGGACAGAAAAACAAATCACCTCCAAAAGAAGAGAAGACAAAATGGAAGGAAAAAAAGAGGTAAAGGTACTGTCATGAAATGAAACATCACTTGCACTGTTTTTGCTGAGCGACTGACCTCAGAATGGCAGCTCACTCTGTAAATTAAGATATCCTTTATTTGTCCCGCAATGGGGAAATTACAATCAGAATTCAGAAAGGAAAACGCTGGGTAGGGAGGGGTCAAAAAAACACGCTCGAACTATCCTCTTCTTCAAGCACATAAATAAGCATATGACAGTTACAACAAGTCACAAGACATAACATGTAATAAGGGGGTGGGGGGGAGATTGACCGCGACGCGGCCACCTGACCAGCTGCACGGATTCCCACGTGCGCTCCGCAGGTGGAACCACGTCACGGGGGAAAAAAAATCGGAGCGATGAAGACTGTGATAACAAGGATGTGTATGCGCGTGTGGTTGTCCAGTTGTGTATGTGTATGCGTGTACAGGTCATAGCTGCTTCGTCGAGGTCTGCTCATCATGAAGACAGTCCCGGCTTATCAGGAGGGGGGTGATGGTGGGGGCCCTGGATTCCATGCGTACTTCCATCCAGGAGAAAGGCCAGATAGCGTTGTTTGTTTTGGAGGGACGGCCATCAACAATTTCAGACAGCCTTGAGGCCGTGGTCTGTATCTCTTCACTGGCGCCGATCAGCCCGAATCAGAAAACTCTTTCCGCACTTTCTCCATGGATCCTGGGCGTATCCGGCAGCAAGTGTCCCAGGAGGGCAAGCAGGCTCCCCACTGCCTGCTCTTTTCGTCGAAAAAATTTTGTTGATTACATCGAGAGACCAGCCAACTAATTCCATGGTTAGTTCTTCGGATGAAAAATACGGTAGGAGGCAAGGAAAAAAGTTAGACAAAGACAGCGCAAAGACTAAGTGGCGAGCAAGGGAAAGGGTGGGGTGAGGGCAGGAGCAGTGCAAAAAAGTGTCCGCCTTCGTCGAGAGCCAAGCAGAAGTGTGTAGAAGTGTAAATATACAGTATGGTTCATATGTAAAGATTAGTCATCAGTCTAAACTACGCCTTTATCATTTGTTGCATTTATGCTGACTGGCGAACATTATTCCTGCGTTGTATAGACCTGATGGGACTGCAGTGGTACTGCATACGACGCAAGCACCATGTATTACTATTACTTTTATTTTCCCTGCAAGACTGCAGCGCCCACTGTTTAACATATCCGCACACATGAGGTTTAAAAAGTCCCAGCTCAACTCGGTTTGGAATTATTCTTTTCGGAATTATGTGCTACCATCACAAGATCATTCTCCCCAAAACAACTTAAAAAAAATATACCAATGAAATGAATGGGGAGCCGTATCAAAACTGAGCACACAATTTGCATTTGGAAGCCACACTGTTGTCACATACAGTCGCAGAGAGATTTTCCATTTCAATTTTGATTTCACTCTTTCCATATTTATGTCAATGCACCCCTCCCCTTCCTCCCATTTTGAGAGAAAAATGTCCAACTAGAAGCCCATAATTAAAATTCGGGGGTTCTAATTTCCACACATGATGGTACATCAAACATTTTTTAACCCATTTTAACCTTTTGGAGTTTAATCTGTTCTTATCCCTATTATGTTTTTTATTATTATGTATTATGTTTTATTATTTTTATTATGTTTTTGTTCTCCAAAATGTGGAATAAAAGCCACAATTTATACATTTATGTTTTTTCAATTTACCTTCTGTGCGCATTTATTAATCCAGTAAAGGACCTTCTTCCCATTGACAACAAAGGTTTGTATACTGTAGTTGTAAAGGGCAAACCCACCTTGCCAAGATGCATCCTGAAATGCTGCTTTTGGACTCACAATAGCATTCAAAATTTCCGTTGGAATTTGATAGTTAAAAAGATATATTCCCTTTGTAGCTCATCCTAGTTTGCTGTATTCCTGTTCAAATTGTCTAACATGATTTGAACTGTACATTGGTGTTCCACTGCACATTATTATGAGCAAAATGTTTTGAAATATTCAACTTTCTTTCATCTAAACATGCATAGCAACGGGCAGGATACTATAAGGTAACTATACCTTTAAATATCTGTTATAATTATGAAAATTCAAAATGGGAACGTCTCAAGAAAAAAATAGCTTTGCAGTAAAAGTTGAAATAATGAGACATCAAAACATTTACATTGCTTTGGTCTCATGCAATTTTGTTCAATGATACTTAGATTTTTTTTAAATGTTTTATTTTAAGTTTGGTTATGATTGGCCTTCAATTCTGTCTGGCAGAGATTCCCAGGATGTACTGCAGGTGCTCATCAGCGAGGCGACTCCCATGTGATGTTTTGTTAATTTTCATCACTCAAAACAGCTGCTCACACAGTCACATGTGCCACCATTGCATACCATAGATTGAGCTAGAGGATGAGCACAGGTCGCCTCTTGTTCGGTAAGGCAGCTGTTGCCATGCACTATGGGATATACTGTTTATGTGTCATCAGCTCTTCACATTACATCATGTTGGAGCATGTTCGGCAGGGCTGCACTGGACATCTGGCAAACAGGGCTGATGCTCGGTGGTCCGGCATTCTTTGGGGCCGATATGCTGCTATTTGATTAGTAAGATAAGATAAGATAAGATAAGATAAGATAAGATAAGATATCCTTTATTCGTCCCACAATGGGGAAATTTACAGCCTCCAGCAGCAACAATGTATGGAGAAAGGAGAAAGAGAAAAAAAAAAAAACTACAACAAACATCTTTCAATTAAATACAATATGAATACAAATGATAAATCGCAGTACTATTTACAATTTACCTTCACATCATTTAATTATTACAATACACATGCTGATTTATATAGCGCTTTCACAACAGCGGCAGCTGTAACAAAGCGCTTTACAAAACAGTTAACATAAAGTAAAATATTATTATTATGATTGTTATTTTTTATTCATCAGCCTGACAGCAGTCGGTAGGAACGAGCGTCGGTATCTCTCCTTCTTGCAGCGCGGGTGTAACAGTCTCTGGCTGAAGGAGCGTCCAAGTGCTGTCAGGGCGGGCTGGAGGGGGTGGGAGGGACTGGCCATCATAGCTTTTAGCTTAGTTAGCATCCTTCTGTTGCCCACCTCCTCCAGAGTGTCAAGGGAGCAACCCAGGACAGAACTGGCCTTCCTGACCAGTCGCTCCAGTCTCTTTCTGTCCCGGGCCGAGATGCTGCCTGACCAGCAGACAATGCCATAATGGATGGCCGAGGCCACCACCGAGTTATAGAACGTCTTAAGGAGTGACCCCTGAACCCCAAAAGACCTCTGTTTCCTGAGTAGGAAGAGTCGGCTCTGTCCTTTCCTAATCAGGGTGTCTGTGTTTGTGGACCAGTCCAGTTTGTCGTTGAGAAGAACACCAAGGTACTTGTAGGAGGTCACCCTCTCTATGTCCATACCCTGGATGTTCATCGGTGCTGGTGAGGACTTTTTACTGCAGAAATCCAAAACCAACTCCTTAGTTTTCCTCGGGTTGATCTGGAGGAGATTCTGCTGGCACCAGTCCACAAAGTCCTTTGTCAGTCCCCTGTACTCCCGATCATCCCCTTCTGTAATGAGGCCAACAATCGCAGAGTCATCGGAGAACTTCTGAAGGTGGCAGTTTGGAGTGTCATGTCTGAAGTCCGAGGTGTAGAGGATGAACAGGAATGGAGCCAGAACAGTCCCCTGCGGCGCTCCAGTGCTGCAGAGAAGCCGGTCCGACTCACAGCTCTGCAATCTCACGTACTGCGGCCGATTTGTGAGGTAATCTATGATCCATGCTGTGAGATGGTGGTCCACTCCGGACTTTCCTTAATTTTACCCCAAGAGACAGAACCACTATTTAGACGGGGCAGCTCATGAAATCATTTTCAATATAGAAAGACATTTGAAACAATCAATCAATCAGTGACAGAGCTATGTGGCAGACAGGAGTGGTCAGGAGACATGTCTGAAGACAAATTTTATAAGAACCTGTTTTAAGAATAGAACATTGGATTCCCGTAGTCAACGTCAATTATATCACTCACACTGTAGCAAGCAAACCTCATGGCTGAGATGTCATTGCTTACCATGTCAAATCCTGACTGTGGTTGGTAAGACAAGCAATGACTTCTCAGTTACTGAGGGGGTTTTGAGCATTTATAGGTACACACGTGTAGGGTAGTCTAAGTCAAAATGCCAGGGCAGATTTTTTTTGGGAGGCAGTCCTTTCCTGCTGTTCCGATATTAGAGGAGAAGGCGTTCCCCAGCATGCTTTGCTGTAATCACATTTTTTAATGTTTGACTGTGCTATCTCCCTGTTCAATGTGTAAATTTGCACAGATATGGAGCCTGACTTGAAATACATTTGTACATGCAAAAACAGGTGCAAACTTAATTTCACGCAAACAGATAGAAGAATAAGCTGATGTACCAGCTACCAGAATTGCGTCCGCTATATGTGATAAATTGGCACACAGTTTAGTTTGCGCTTTTTAGGAGGGGTTTATGCAAATTGATTGATTAATTTTCATCTGATTTATAAAACCTGAAATGGGTAGCTGACTTTGCATTTTTAAATAGTTCCTCGGAAAAGCTGGTGCAAACCAGCTCAAAGTGGTGCCAATGTTCCGGGCCGCAATGCAGCTTGCCTTCAATCACACTTTGCGATTTACTTCTGCGTGTTTCTTTATTTGCCCTTCTGAGGTGTCATTTCTTCCGTTTGAGAATGTTCAGTGTTCCGGTATTGACCGCAGTACGTGAGATTGCAGAGCTGTGAGTCGGACCGGCTTCTCTGCAGCACTGGAGCGCCGCAGGGGACTGTTCTGGCTCCATTCCTGTTCATATTCTTGAGTACAAGTAAGCGGAGAGAACATTTCCACTCATGTAAACATATTTCAAATGGCAACAAAAATTATTGCAACATATTGTATCATCTAGCATTACCATTTTGGAACTTTTGAATCATTAAAACTGACTCGGAGTAAGCCACAAGACGTAGTCATGTCACATCGCCTGAAGAAAAATATTTTCAACTCGGTATTTCAGTGTGCCTGGATCATTTCAGCGCCCAGTGACATCTGATGCTAGCTGCTCACTGAGCAGCATGTCCCAAACATTAAACGCAGCATTCTGCAATACAAGCACATACATACCTGTACTGCCAAATGTCACTACAGCTGCAACTAACAATTATTTCAATAATTGATTAATCTGCTGATTATTATTTCGATTTTTCCGATTAAAAAAAATTTATTTCATTTCCATCCGTATAGTCAACAACATTATTTCAAATTGACAGTGCTAAATGTGCACAAACAAAAATAATTCATTGACTGGTTTTGGTGGTTGACTAGTTAGCACATGCAGAGGTGCAGGGTTCGTTTCCCGCTCCGGCCTTCCTGTGTGGAGTTTGCTTGTTCTACCCCTGCCTGCGTGGGATTTCTCCGGGTACTCCGGTTTCTTTCCACATACCAAAAATATGCATGGCAGGTGAATGGAAAACCCTAAATCGTCCCTATGTGTGATTGTAAGTGAGGATGGTTGTTTACGTGTGCCCTGCGATTGGCTGTCAACCAGTTCAGAGTGTATCCCGCCTCATGCCTAAAGACAGCTGAGGTGGGCTACAGCACGTGATTGGAAAATGGATGGATGGATGGATGGATGGTTTTGGTTTGGCCGATAACATGCCAGGAAATTTGACAAAAATGGTTATCATTGTTTTTCAAAGTAAAAGCAGATGTTTGCAAATATAGCTAAATTAATGAATGACGCAAACTAAAGAGTGACTTATCATGCTGTGAGTCAGCATGATAAGTGATATGCAATTATATGAATAGTCTTCATCACGTGAATCACTACTATTGTATTGATTAAAAAATAATAGTAAGAAAGAAAAACAACACTAGGCTAAAAACAATAATCCAGCAACATCATGGCTCCAAATTGCCTGTGGTATGAAGCTCCCATTGCTGGGTAATTGCTCCTGATGGAGGAGAAAAACACAACTATTTCATTCAACATAATCTGTGGTAAACTGAAATCAATGAGGCTGGATTGTGTGATTCCAATTTGATCGTAAACACTAGCGGCCAACAATGACAACAAACCAAGGCCTTTCTTCTTTTGAACATACGTACAAAGCCACTAAGACTGAAATGTTCATCTTGATGGCTGCCTATTGATCTTCTCTAAAATCTTAACTCTCATTTCTTAAGGCATACCTGTCAACTCATACGGTTTAGCAAGAGGTCATACGGATTTTGTGGTGAATCTTACGTATATGGCCGTATCACACAAATAATACGGATTCTGAACATTTCCGGGGGTTTGGGGTTGGTGAAAAAAGTAACGCAGGAATACAACTCTGAACACAGTAATGCCACTAAGTAGAATGATGATTAGACATTAACCAGACATTGTATTATGGAGATCTACAATAAATATCATTGAAAATTGTGTGGGGTTTTTTCTGCCCTTATTTTGACATAAAATGCTTTGGTATGTTATAAGTATTTTTTGCTCTTTATAAGGATTTTTTTGGTAGTTTATACAGGTTGGCGCTCCAAAAAGTTGACAGGTATGTTAAGGTGATGTTCCACTCTTGTGAATCGTTACGCATTTTGGCACACACTCATGAAGGAGACTTTTGAATAGGCTGTTGTTGTTGGCTTTTGGTCTTGTGTGTTCGTTACGTGCGAGCTTTACTCTGCAACATGCACATCTCGGATCTATAAGTGGATGTGTGTGTTTTCTGAAGACACCGATGTCTTTTTTTGAATGTTGTGCGTGTGCAATAATCATGATTAGTCAATTCACCAACTACTGAATAGGATTTTGTCTTTCAAGCACAACAATGAGTATATTCAAAAAAGCAGCACAAGGAAAGTAGGTCAGGTTTTAAGCTCTAAGTACTATGATGTTGTTTACTTGCAGCCCTTTCTTATTTATCTCTGTAAAAGCATTAAAAGTACCAATTAGGGAAACTATTTCTGTTCCTTTTTTTTGCACATTGACAGCATCCAAAAGTTCAGCTGAGTTAGTGTCCCAGCCTTATTTAATGTATGCAGATTTCAACAGTTTTCAGCAACTCTTTAGCTTCTACACCGCATTTAGTTTTGTAGATTTGTCATCAATTGTTTACCCGTAGCCCTGAAAGGTAAAAAGAAAATTACTGTATTTGACCATAAGAATGTCAAGTTTTATCTTCAAGTTTCAACATCAACACTTCTGGATGAAATGACAAAAAAACAGTTAAGATATCCTTCATTTGTCCCACACTTGGTAAATTTACAGCCTCCAGGTAGAAAGAAGAAAGAAGAAGAAAAACAATATATGTGTATGTGTGTGTGTGTGTGTATATATATATATATATATACACTGTATATGTATGTATGTATAAAAATGTAAAATGGAATGTTCAAACATTTTCACCCTGTGATACACAAATCAACCTTGCAAGCAGAGGCAATGAGGGAGAATAACAACAGCTACACTACAGGCAAAGACAAGTAGGATTGATGAGAAAATAATTTTAGTTTCTTTCACGGGGTGGCACTTCAATATCACACCTGTGCAAAATTGCAGTGCTGCTCAGCCTGCTTTTGACATCTCGGCATTGGGAAGTGTCTATTATCCAACTCATTGTCTTGTTTTATATACATTTACATGAGGATATTTTGAAAAAGAATCGATGGTTGAACTTGGAGGAGGGGTGAACTTCTTTTGTCCTGTCATTCTGACAGAGGGCAAGAATGCAAGGGACAAAAATCAGACAAAAATGAGAACCTACCCAAAAGTACAGTTTTAAGTTGCACTTACATTAAGCAGCTCCAAACTGTATTTACTGACAATGGTTTTCTGAAGTGCTCCTGACACCATGTGGTGATATCCTGCTGATGTGGTGATGTTGGTTTTTGATGTAGTGCTGCCTGAAGAATCGAAGGTCACGGGAATTCAAAGTTAGTTTTTGGCCTTGTACGTAAACTGTTTGACTATTTTCCCAGGTAGTTTTTCAGAAAGAGATGAACTTTGCCCCATCGTTGGTTGTGGATGAGTGAGCAACGAAGGGAAACTCCTGTTAGACGCAGTTTTGGCACCCGCTTCTTCCCAATTAGCCTGTTCTCACCTGTGGAATATTCCAAATGGGTGTTTGATGAGCATTCCTCAACTTTCTCAGTCTTTTTTGCCACCTGTTCCAGCTTTTCTGGAAAGTGTTGCCACCACAAAATTCAGTTAATTATTATGTGCTAAAAACAATAACGTCATCGGTTTGAACATTACTAGCTGTTCTCTGTGGTGTATACAATCAAATATCGCTTGAAAAGCATTTGCCAAGTCATTGTACTGTGTTCGTTTTTTATTTCGTCCCAACCTCATTGGAATCGAGTCTGTAATAAAGCGGTTTTGATTGCAACATCAGTTGTTACACCCAGAATGTTCTATATTTAGAAATCCAAACCAATCATAAACAGATTGCGTTGGATCTATGATGTTCCAGCTCAAAATATAATATTTCATTTAGTTTTTAAAACCTGTGAGAAACATATCGACCAAGGCAAATATTGTTGCAGTTTTATTTTTTATTTTTTCAAAGCAAGGTCTCATGTTCACGTTTCTTTTCAAGATAATCTGCAAAAATATGTTTCACCTCCATTTACGAGTACCGGTAGTGGAATTGTGATTTATGGCAGTTTATGGGGGAAAAAATGGTCTGTGAAACAAAAAGAGCTTGTAACATTGTAAAATGCAGAAACATATTGCTCAGCTTGAAGTTTGAAATTACAGTATACTGTATAATAATTTGATCCCCCCCAAAAATGTCCTTGCTTACTTCGCTCATATCCTTGCCCCCAACTTGATGGGGGATTAGAGAACACACAGAGGTGTTGAGGGGATATGAATGTATCGTTAGAGGCTTGGCCAATGTCATTACTCAGCATTAAGCATCAGCTGTGAGCTATCGACTGATGATCCACCACGAAAGATCTCTGTGAAATGAAGGGCAACGGTGGCAACAGCAAGATAAGACAGAGACACACGGCTGATTGGCACCTCATTGAGTCTGACAGGGGATCTTTTGATAGCGCTAGCTGTCAATATCAGATAATAGTTTCCCTTAATTACAAGCTACCCTGTGTTATTTATTTGTATATTTATTGCCACAAGTTATGCAATTCAATTACAGAGCAATACAGCAAGTCCAGGAAGAAGATTGTATTTTTGTCAATACTGCAAAAGTTATAGTGGTGTTACGTAAAAAATATTGCTCATCTTACACATGAACGGGGCCCGGTTGTTCAGTTCTCAATTCTCAGTTATATTAACCACTGGTTTAAAAAAAACAAAAACACCCTTAGCTAATTGGTCTTTAAATATGCCCTGTTCATATCAGTGTGTGAGTGTGGGTTGGGGGGGTGGGGGGGATTACAGATCGGAGGAAGCTCAAATTTTGTAGGTTCACTAATTGGGCCTTTCTGCTCAAATATATATTTTTCAATGGTATGAAAAGCAGACTGTGCACATATGATGACATATTTTGTTTTGTTGCTACAATTTTTCTTTCCCCAATATGGCGCCCGAGTTGGCAAACATCGGCAAGTGTTCTTCAAGAGCCTTGTGTTTTTGTATTTTGTTTTGTCACGTGGGGTTGTTGTTATGTCGTGCGGACCTGATGTGGACTGTTTTCAGCATTTTTGGCCACGACATTCGTCAAAGAAGAAGAATCTGTGCTTGGTGGTTGCGCATTCTCGGCAGCACGCGTGTACCAACACTGATTTTGATTGGGAGGAATGTCGGCACCATTTGACTGTCGTTGCTGGACAGCCCCGGGCGCTTGTGTCTTGTGCCTGTAATAGGCAGCATTTTCACAGCCCCACGTTGTTCAGCGAAAAGGTCGGTGCTCATGGACAGTCTGTGGCTGGATAGATGCATGGCTTGAGGAGCCGAAGAGGAGAAGAAAGGAGCGTCAGCGCAGAGCGCCGATGCGTATGTGAAACTAGGAGTCACCACTTGGAATTGAAGCGGATTTACATGGGACAGGAGAAGAGAGCCAATCTCTTCTTCGTTAATGGATGCTACAGCTTCTTGTTGCTTGCAACTTAGCTTGTAGCAGACGTGTACACATTTCAGCAGGACGTCTTTGATCCACTGGTGAAAAGGACACTTTGATTTGCTCCTCTTTCATTTATAACTGTTTCAAACAACTAAGTGTATGCAGGGAAGTGGTTCAGATTGCACGATTGTCTGTGTCTTATGTGTTCTATTGTATTACTTTGTCATTTTATGTTAACTTTTCTGTTGATGGCGGCGCAGGCACCTGTAGCGGCTCCTCTTGTTGCATGTTGTCTTGAGAGGAAAGAAATTTAATCAGTATTGGGCAATAAAGTTGCACTTGACTCGACTTGAAAGACCAATTTTCGCAATGATAGAGTATATTGGAACAGTCGCGTATGCCTTCAAGGCACTGAACACACTTCTGTCTTGACAGGCAGAGCTCACTCGGTGCCCAACCAAAGTCTTGAAACAAGTGTGAATTTCTTATTGGAAAGCACTCTGTGTAAGAAAGTGACCCGCGAGCTGAGGTCACTCCGGGGGCAGAGAAAATTGAATTTGAATTCTAACAAGCTACCTGATAGTTAGGAATAATGAGCATTATAAGATGGATGAGGAAAAAGAATTGAGGATGGGTGGCAGGCCATCAGATCTGGAGAATGAGATGTCACGGTGATTGACTGGAAGTGACAACACGAAATCAGAGGGCGCAGAAGACACACCCCTATGCTGATTTTCCCTTTTTGCTGTTTGAAGATATCAGGAGAGATTAAGTAAGTCTGTTGTCAGAGAAGGAAAAACACAAATGGTAGGGATGCATGCATGGCTTCCGAAATCATCCACCTTGTGATTTCTCGTCCCACCAGTAACACAACTCACTCACCACCCCACAACTCCAAAAGACTTCACAAGTAACTTCCACCTGGCCCAACGTTTCCACACCAGTGGATTAAGAGGAAATGAATTGTATCAGTCTTGCTGTCTTTGCTTATAGCGAGTAGGAAATTATCATAGAAATGGGTACCGGTGCCCCCACGCACTGAATAACAAAGCGGCAGACTGTTCCCCTCTCATTCAAACACATACAAACACAGAAGGTGGGAATCAACCTGAGGATGAAATTGGCAATAGTATAACTCCGGCTGTGGTGATGAGCTGAGGAATCCAAGTGGATGTTTTTTCTCGCTCTCTCTCTCTTTCTCTGTCTCTCCCTCCCTCTTGCAATACCAAGAACAACAGGCCAGTTTAGGTGATGTGTTTTTGTTTATTTAATTGTAGCCTCTAGATCAGGGATGCCCATTAGGTAGATCCTGATCTACCAGTAGATCTAAGACAGGTCCCAAGTAGATCCGAGGAGTGTCGAGGAGAAAACAAACAAACAAACATTTGTGTGTCTTTGACCATGTTAGTAATATATTTTGTGTGTTAATATACACTGCACACTAATCATCAGTCTCATTTTCACAAAAAAAAAAAACATTTAACAAATAAAATAAAGCAGGTGAATCTTAAATTTATGGTGGCGCGTGATGACGTCACCGGAAGTTGTTAGCGCTCAGCAGTTTGCAATTGCAGCTTGTGATCAGAGCTGTTGCGCTCTATCTTTTATCGTCATGATTCTCATTCAGAGTTTGCTTCGTGTACAATTCACTGAGGGCACGAGCAAAGAATAGGAATCTTGGAGGGCCCAGGAAAGCACTTTAAAATGGTATGTGTGAGCTACGATAGTTAACAGGCTGCAAAAGTGCGTGGCATGCCTCCGTTTCAGGCTGTTTCTCATCATGGCGTGCGCGTGTGTGTGTGTGTGTGTGTGTGTGTGGGTGTGTGCGTGCGTGCCGGTAAGGGTAGATCCCGGGATGTTAGTTGATCGAAAAGTAGATCTTTGGCCCAAAAAGTTTGGGCACCCCTGCTATAGATGCTATTTCTCTTTTTTATTTAATTTTATTTGGGTCTATACCAAAAGTAAGGAATGACAAGTGCCAAGCTGCTGCAGGTTGTTGTCATGCCAAACAGAGTGCTAAACATCTGACAAAAAGAGAATGACATCCTCGGGGCTCGACAGGCAGACAAAACCAAAGACGTCAAAGACGTGTTAATAGAGATAGTTAATGCTGGAGGCGAAACAGCAGTACAGACATTCAGGTCAATGGGTCGACTACAGTCTCCGGTGGAACGTTGCATTGCCATTTTCGCTAACTCCTCCTGTGAGGATGGTCTCAACCACTGGGGCTTTCGCTTCATCATCACACACTGAAAATAATCAGTGAACCCACTTTCTGTATTTGCCCTTTTCTTTCATCATTTGAGTTTTTTTTTTTTCGTCTTCACAGTTGTATTCAAATTTAAAAGCTATTCTATCTTCCGTCAAAGTGAGAGTGGCAAAAAGAAAAAAAAAGGGGACTTGCAAATGTGACACCAACAACCATCCATACTCACACCTAGGGACATTGAGTGTTCCATTAGCCTGTCATGCATGTTTTTGGAAAGTGGGAGGAAACCTGAATACCCCAAGAAAACCCATGCAGGCAGGGAGAACATGCAAACTCCAAACAGGAAGGTCAGAGCCGGAAACGAACCCTGCACTGTGAAGCCGGCATGCTAACCAGTTGACTACCATGCCACCCTTGTTGCTACATAAAGTGAGAAAACTTCCAACTCAGCAAGGCTTTGCTTGTATTTCATTGTTGATGGTTCTATTAACATCATACTGACGAATCTTTGAGTAGCACTCTTATGGATTAAATGTGTATGTCGTGCTTTTTGACATGACTGTACGCCACACGCTGTGACATTTTCATAACATGAAAAGAATGCAAACATATCATTGTAATCAAGGTGTGCTTATTAGGGATGTGAATCTCAGCACTGAGGACGATTCGATACACATCTCGATCCACTGCCAGCGATGCGATACTTAAACGATACATGGAATTTTCTGGCGATACGATGCGATACGTTTCACCGTCGTCACAATGTGATACGATTCGATACACATTAAGTTCAAATCAATGCGATCCGATACGATACAATGCAATTTGTTGCGATATTGTCCAATTAAACATGATGCAAATAAGCAAAGAAAAAAAGCTTTTAAAAAGATGGAATTCAGTATGGTATTACAAAAAGGATACCACTTTATTCCTTATAAACAGTAAAACTTGTAAAACAACTTATTTAAGCCCTTTCACAATTGGGTTTTGTGCAAAGAAAATGTAAACAATTTGGCACCTGAGACTCACAGCTGTTGCTATAGTGTAAACACAAACAGACTATTCTCACTGAGTGTCTTATATGAAATATAATAATAATAATATTCATTCATGAATGAATAATATATATATATATATATCGCAAGATGTCCACCCATCCACTGTAAGTGCAACTCTTTGCGCACTGTTCAGCGACACAGTAATCTCACTTTGTTGTACACATCGGGAATATGTTTGTAAGTGAACACAGACCTGTCTGGCATTTTATACCTGGGTTCCAAAACGTGCACGAGCTGTCTGAACCCCTCGTTGTCCACCACGCTAAGGCTGGAGGTCTTTGCATATGAAATAAGCAGTGGCCTTAGTTATAGCCATTGCGCGGTCACAGTGAGTTGCAAGGGGACTCCCAAAATAAGAGGCAATTTTTTTCTGATCCTGACCTGGTTTACCAAGAGTTTCTCCGGTGTCCGACGAGGAACTGGGCGGGGAAGCGGGAGGTAAACTTGTCGGTGATCTGGTGCCATCGGTTTAAGTGGGTCTGCATATTTGTGGTGCTGCCGTTGTATGGCTTCTTAGTGCGACATTCCTTGCAAATTACGGAGGTTTTATCAAGCTTTCCGTCTTTCTTTTCGAAGCCGTAGTATTTCCAAACATAAGATTTGAATGTTGCGGCTGCATTAAATATAGTAGTTTCCTTGCTGCTGCTTGCGCTAACTTCCATAATGTTTCGCTAGTTGTGTACTGGACTGTATGTGACGCACGGCTACCGTCCGTATTCAACACAAAACGCAAAGCAATGATGGTGCATTCATTGCGCCTAGGAAAGTGCAGTTAGGTGACGTTTACCATGAATAAAACGGCGCTTGAATCGGATTTTACCGATACCCATCAATGCATCGTGATGAATCGCGATTTCACCCGTCAATCGCGTCGTACCCAGTGAATGAGCCGATGCACTCGGATCGCGCACGTGCGCATCGATGTATCGATTAATATCGATTATTTTCCACACCCTTAGTGCTTATATGTAGCAGAAATACAGCCAACTCGTTACCTCTGCGTCCCGTGTCCTAGACGCATAATTTTCCCGCGGGACGCACAGTTTCAAATAATGTGCGTTTTTGGGACACAAGGAAATTTCTCAGTCAAAACAAAACAAAAATTAAACTATAGTACATCTTTTTTCCAGCAGCTATCGCAGTTTGACAATCGCCGCCATTGTTGTTTTGATCTTGCGTTATGTAATCTCGCATGACGAGATTGGCGAAATGGGCAGACAATTGCCAAGTTGTGTAACGTTAAAACAAGTGTTGTGAAAGTTGATTGCGGAGATATCACATAGGAAGCAGCTAAAGTTGGATAGTTTTTGCGATAAGTTATTTTTCAGCACTTGTTTATGAGAAATAATTGTAAAATTATCACTGGAAATACAGGATTGTAGTGATTTTTTTCAGAGTTTCAATACTTAGTGTTCAATCTTCTTCCAGGAAAATCAGGAAAACAAACAAACAAAAAGAAAATTAAAATACAGTTTTTTTATTGCAGACGTTTGCCACGTTGAAATATTATTTCCACATGTAAGACACACATTTATCAAAGAACAATTCACTGTAAACAGGGTCTGAAAATGTAGGAAGGGCTACATCTGTGTCAAATTATTTCTTCCATTTCCAACAAAAACAAACACTCACAGATTCATGCTTTCCATTGGGCATTAAAACTATTATTGGTTGAATTCTGTTGATGCCTCATCTGTGAGCAAGTGGCTATGCTTTGACCTTTTGGTAACTGATCCCAACAAATTTGGGATGAATTTACAACGGGGAATGTGAGCCAGGCTTTCTCTCGGCTCCAACACCAGTGAACTCTGACCTCACAAATGCTTCTCTCATGGAGAAAAATCTCCTCAGAAACCATTTTGTAAAAGAGCAGATGATTCAGAGGAGATGTAAACACCATCTTATCTATCACTTTTAAAATGTTATCCCAATGTTTTTTTTTCCACAGCGGAAGTGTAATCATAGCATTCCATACAATACATGTACTGTATATTATTAGCCTACAAAACAAAAGAGTGTGGCCAAAAAAAAAAGATGAAACAATGGCCACACATTTCACCCTCTGCTCATATAAGAGACTAGCTGTTGAGCCGCCCTCCGGCTCTTCATTGCTTATCACGAAAATAAAGAGATGTTTAGCTCTACTAAATAACTAACAATTTCATTGCAATGCTTGTTGGTAGACAACATTTTTTCGCTAAGATGCCCGCGCGATCGTAGTGAGCCACTGCCTGAGCGGCGCAGTGGCGGCGCGCAGTGGCGGCGCGCAGCGGTGCGGTGAAGTAGGTACGTTTTGAAAAGGGACAGACGGAAGGACAGACCGCGTGCGGGACGACGCGCAATATATATATAGATTATGCTCACCACCCTGCACTACGACCATTCAACCGCCACTGCTGAGTGGTTTGCAGCATGCCAGTTTGTGGAAAGATGGGCTCAAGGATGCTTTTGTGTCCGCTTCCTATCTGTCTCGCCGAGAAGGCAATAACAGTAATGTATGGCTAAAGGAAAACAGAGCTAATCATCAATGACTGCAAGATATATAGCATATGCAGTGGCACCTTGTTTATTACCCTCTCTCTGCCGGCTGCCACTGAGTCCATTGGCTAGACAGGGACCGGAGATCTCGTCAATGTTAATTTGATTCATTCTTGTTTTCCATAATAATTGGGGGCAAAGGGTCAGCGCAATGAATTTATGACACGGGATGTAGGTCTGCCTTGTACACTTCCTCTTGTCTCTTCCATCAAGTGAACAAGAGTTTCATCTATAGGAGCTACTTTGTTGCTGCTCTTGCCTGAGATTCCACCGGTTTTAATAATTAAGGACTCGCTTGAATTCTGCCTCAAATTTGCTTAAATCTTTGGTTTAAAAGGAAAAAATGTTTTTGAAGATGTTAGAGTTTTTTTGACAACACTTACAATATATGCATGAACGCAGTTTGTTGAATTGTATTTCTCTGTGTCAGAGCTCCATTCAAATCTGAAGCAGGGATTTGTTTGCAGGTATGGAACAATTGTTTTCATCCATCTGAATTGTTGACACAGATTTAACTTTTTTGTTCTTTTTCAAACTTTTCCCCCCCTATTTAAAATGTTGCATTACAGATGGTTCGTAGTGTGGGAGCTCTTAAATAGTCATCCTTGTGCAATGCATTTTAAGGTACCGGTATATTCATGTTTCTTTGAACCGGCACTTACTTTATACATTTATGTATTACTATCTTTTCGGTAGCAGTCCACCTCCACTATATCTACAGTGTTCATCGGCTGTACGCAATTCATAAGCAGCAGGACTGAATGAATGTCCTTGTGTTACTCTCCAAAGTATAAAAGCGTGGGGTTTGTGTGTGTTTGCACGGCGTGAGTTTGTGCCCCCCTCAGAAACTCTTTGCTGCCCCACCTCCTCTGTGTATCATTGTGTTGATGAGCGCTGATTGCAGATTGTTATGGTGTTTGCACCTTTCATCTACCTGGCCCGTGCTGCGTGTTTGGCCGCCCCTGATTGTGCTGATAATGACAACGTACGTTTTCATGACTGGGTGGGTGGTTAAAGAAGGGCCGTGGGGGTCACCAAATTGCAGACCAGATACATAATGAAGGAGGTGCAATCAAACAATGCCACACGAGCAAAGTCAAGTGTCACGAATCAGACAAAAATAAAAAATAAAAGAGACAGAAAAAGACCTCTTGGTATTCATACCTTTCTAGCAACAGTGTACCTACACAATTTTCGCTACACAGTATACAGGGCGTAACAATTTTATGACACAACCACCCGATGCTAGGTTTGTGCTGCCCTAAATTAACATCATAAGCAATTACTAAAACTCTTGTTTACACATCCACATTGAGAGGCTTTTAAAAGGAAATCTGAGAACTTCATTCCTATTCAAAATGGCAACATATAAAGAGCTCATTGAAATTGAAAGCAGTCAAAGTTATACACTTCACAATGCTCTTTATTTTATATCAGGTGGGGTTGTATATTGCTTTGGCACTGAATTTGGAAAGGAGGAATTGTTGCCAAGGTGCCGTATTTTCTATTCACGGCATACTGGAAGAGTGGAAATTTACATCAAATTACAGGTAGACAAAGGGCCACTTTAACTCACACACACCTTACTTTTAATCAATGACAACAAAAAGAAAGAAGCAGTGAGTGTTTTGCCTGCGTTGTTCTTCCAAGCGCTTGTGCGCTTTGTCCTCTTCTGATGCTTCATTATTTGTTTCTGTGCTCTAATCTTGGTTCAAGTCAATAATATTCTTTGTTGCCTGAAATTGTGTGTCAGGAACAACATTAAAAAAAGGACTTCTCCTTTTGTCCAAACTACTTGTCTATTGTGACTTTTCATTTTGGCTGAGACCCACAGATAAAGTAATCATTAGATGTTGTTTTCTGCCCGCAATTACTTTGGTTACAATGGGTCAAACTGCTGGAAGTAACAAAAAAAAAAAAAGCGAGAGAGTGAACAAGTGCAGATGGATTACAGGAGAGGAAGTGTGAAGGTCCCGCAAGTGCTGATAAATACGTATGTGGCTCAGAGACTCACTGTTGTCAGCCGCATCTCAGTAAATGCATCTGAAGTAATTAGTCGAGAGTATATATGGATGACCTCACTCCTCTCTTATCAGCGTCACATTGTCTCCTTAGAGGGAAGCTATTCATTAGATCTGCCTTGATTTGTTTGAACCAAAACAGCAAGTGTTGCCATTTCTTACATCTTATACTGTATCTACTGTAGTGTGTATCTCCAAAGAATTAACTCAAGACGTCCGTTTTCATGATGAAAATCCACTGCAGCATTGTTCGAGCCAATCAGTCACAATTGCAACTGTGTGTCCATGTAAAAATAGGGATTGCATGCCAATGTTTGTCTTGTTTTAATTTCACATAAGTACATTTTCTACAGTATCTGACACAATATGCTGTCTTGTAGATATATTTCATCTTTCAACATGACACCCCTGACCTCTGGACCCAACATTGATCTTAAGCTTTCCAAAGAGCCGAGATGTTTCTTCTGTTCCTTCAATGTATGATTTACTGTACTTCACCCTCCACACCCTTGTCAACAGTAAACGTGACAGCTCCTATGGCCTTCACAAGGCATTATACTGTACTATCTACAGATAAAAGTAAATAAATAGCCTTTTAATCCTAACATGTCATGAAAAGTTGAATTTTAAGACTCCACGGATACTGGGGGTTCTATGTTTGAGTCGAGCATAATTCCAGCACTGCACTTTATATGACCGTGAGAGGTTAGCCTGGTGTGTTTGTAATTTCACCCATACGCGCAAGGTGGCATATTTTTAAAAACAGGCCGTTTGGGCCATTGTTTGCATGAACCCAACTTGACTTGCCAGCAATCAAAAAGGCTCCTCTCATTCCCTTCCAATGTGGCACAATGACTGTTTTGGATGCAGACATCTCTCTGTGGAAAAGAATGCAGCAATCGGTGTGTGACCGGTGGGTCAGCGGTCAGTACCCCCATGACATACAGCTATTGATAACTGCTGACGACTTCAGACTTCATGTATCTATCCCCACCACCGATCATTCACGTGCCCTCCTTGACAGCTGCATGCCATCCATCCATCTATCCATTTTTCGATCCGCTTATCCTCACAAGTGTTTCAGGGCGTACTGGAACCTATCCCAGCTGTCTTCGGGCCAGCCAAACGCAGGACACACATAGATGAACGACCATCTGTGGTCACACGCAGACACCAGATAGCCCATGAGGACCATACCAATAGCCCACCGGTGCTAGGATTGTAATTTGCTAGTCAAAATTATGATTTAAAAATGCAAACACTGGCAGTATTGTGACACATCTTTAAGATGATCAGAGCCTGAAAATTAAAATCATTATAAGTATTAAAAATAACACATTCTAATATGATTCATTGTAATTTTTACAAATGTTGTTACAGACGTGTATCAATTTGGTCAACCTTCACACAATCAGGAGACATGAAGTAGCTCTCACTCTCAAAAAGGTTGGTGACCCCCGATTTAGAGTGTTCCATTAACATTGCCATGTATGTTTTTTGAAATGTTGGAGGAAAGATCCAGGAGAAAACCCACACAGCGATGGGGAGAACATGCAAATTCGACACAGGAAAACCGGGGCACCTAAAAGCCTTCCATTTTCTTCAAAGCTCACAGCGCGCCTTAAAATCCGATGTGCCTTGTGTATGGTCATTACGGTAGTATTTCGACCCCAAAATGGCTCCTTGCTCGATTTCAAACTTAAGGCAATCGGTTATGCAGTTGAACACGGAAATAGAGCAGCGGAAAGAGAGTTCAACGTTAACAAGTCAATGTTATAACTTGCTATCGGTTAAGTGAACTGTGTCGCTGCTTTGTTATGTCTTCATGATGAGCAGACCTCGACGAAGCAGCTATGACCTGTACACGCATACACATACACGACTGGAAAAGCACACGCGCATACACATCCTTGTTATCACTGTCTTCATCGCTCCGATTCGTTTTCCCCCGTGACACGGTTCGATAATGCAGAGCGCAACGGTGACCGTGCAGCTGGTCATTTTCGGCCGTGTCGCTGTTACCCCCCCACCCCCCTTCCCATTCATCCTCCCCCTTATACATGTTATGTCTTGTGACTTGTTGTAACTGTCATATGCTTATTCATGTGCTAGGGTCTTTTTTTTATCATGGACTTAAATTTTCCTCGCAAGAGGATAGTTCGAGCGTGTTTTTTTTCCCCTCTCCCTACCCAGCGTTTTTCCTGTCTGAATTCTGATTGTAATTTCCCCATTGCGGGACAAATAAAGGATATCTTAATCTTAATCTTATTAAATATGTTATACTGACATCTGATCATTCTGTTTCGTGTTTCATTGAGCATAGCTCTATCTAGTGGATGTATTGTAGATTGCATCTTATAATGCGGTGCGCCCAATGTATGGAGAAAAAAATTACAAAATAGGCCATTCATTGAAGTCGCGCCTCACAATCCAGTGCGCCTTTTAGTGTGGAAAATAGGGTAATCGATTTCTACTGTGATTTCTACTGTGATTCGGAGGATGTAATGTCTGCTCCGTGAGTCGTCACCTTACCGTGGTGGAGGGGTTTGTGTGTCCCAATGATCCCAGAAGCTAAGTTGTCTGGGGCTTTATGCCCCTGGCGGGGTCACCCATGGCAAACAGGTTCTAGGTGAGGGGCCAGACAAAGCACGGCTCAAAGACCCCAATGATGACTGCAATAAATGGATCTAGGTTTCCCTTGCCCGTACGCGGGTCACCGGGGCCCCCCTCTGGAGCCAGGCCTGGAGGTGGGGCTCGTTGGCAAGCGCCTGGTGGCCGGGCCTACACCCATGGGGCCCGGCCGGGCACAGCCCGAAGAGGCAACGTGGGTCCCCCTTCCCATGAGCTCACCACCCATGAGAGGGGCCATAGGGGTCGGGTGCAATGTGAGCTGGGCGGCAGCCAAAGGCGGGGACCCTGGCGGTCCGATCCTCGGCTGCAGAAGCTAGCTCTTGGGACATGGAATGTCACCTTTCTGGCAGGGAAGGAACCCGAGCTGGTGTGTGAGGCAGAGAATTTCCGACTGGATATAGTCGGACTTGCCTCCACACACAGCCTGGGTTCTGGTACCAGTTCTCTCGAGAGGGGTTGGACTCTCTTCCACTCTGGGTTGCTCACGGTGAGAGGCGCAGAGCAGGTGTGGGCATACTCATTGCCCCCCGGCTCAGTGCCTGTACATTGGGGTTCACACCGGTAGACGAGAGGGTCGCCTCCCTCCGCCTTCGGGTGGGTGGATGGGTCCTGACTGTTGTTTGTGCATATGCACCAAACAGCAGCTCAGCATACCCACCCTTTTTGGAGTCCTTGGAGGGTGTGCTGGAGAGTACTCCTGCTGGGGACTCCCTTGTTCTGCTGGGGGACTTCAATGCTCACGTGGGCAATGACAGTGAGACCTGGAGGGGCGTGATTGGGAGGAACGGCCCCCCCGATCAGAACCCGAGTGGTGTTTTGTTATTGGACTTCTGTGCTCGTCACGGATTGTCCATAACGAACACCTTGTTCAAACATAAGGGTGTCCATATGTGCACTTGGCACCAGGACACCCGAGGCCGCAGTTCGATGATCGACTTTGTAGTTGTATCATCGGATTTGCGGCCGCATGTTCTGGACACTCGGGTGAAGAGAGGGGCGGAGCTGTCAACTGATCACCACCTGGTGGTGAGTAGGCTCCGATGGTGGGGGAAGATGCCGGTCCGTCCTGGCAGACCCAAACGTATAGTGAGGGTTTGTTGGGAGCGTCTGGCGGAATCCCCTGTCAGAAGGAGTTTCAACTCCCACCTCCGACAGAGCTTTTCCCATGTTCCGGGGGAGGCGGGGGACATTGAGCCCGAGTGGACCATGTTCCGTGCCTCTATTGTTGAGGCGGCCAATCTGAGTTGTGGCCGTAAGGTGGTTGGTGCCTGTCGTGGCGGCAACCCCCGTACTCGCTGGTGGACACCAGCAGTAAGGGATGCCGTCAAGCTGAAGAAGGAGTCCTATCGAGCCTTTATGGCCTGTGGGACCCCAGAGGCAGCTGACGGGTATCGACTGGCCAAGCGGACCGCGGCTTCGGTGGTCGCCGAGGCAAAAACCCGAGCGTGGGAAGAGTTCGGTGAGGCCATGGAAGCCGACTTCCGGACGGCTTCGAGGAAATTCTGGTCCACCATCCGACGTCTCAGGAGGGGTAAGCAGTGCACCACTAACACTGTGTACAGTGGGGATGGGGCGCTGCTGACTTTGACTCGGGACGTTGTGAACCGGTGGGCAGAGTACTTCGAAGACCTCCTCAACTCCACCAACATGCCTTCCTTAGAGGAAGCAGAGCCTGGGGACTCTGAGGTGTGCTCTCCTATCTCTGTGGTTGAAGTCACCGATGTGGTTAAAAAGCTCCTCGGTGGCAAGGCCCCAGGGGTGGATGAGATCCGCCCGGAGTTCCTCAAGGCTCTGGATGTTGTGGGGCTGTCCTGGTTGACACACCTCTGCAACCTTCGCGTGGTCAACAGGGAGAGTGCCTCTGGATTGGCAGACCGGGGTGCTAGTCCCTCTTTTTAAAAAGGGGGACCGTAGGGTGTGTTCCAACTACAGAGGGATCACACTCCTCAGCCTCCCTGGTAAGGTCTATTCAGGGGTGCTGGAGAGGAGGGTCCGTCAGGAAGTCGAGCCTCAGATTGAGGAGGAGCAGTGTGGTTTTCGTCCCGGCCGTGGAACAGTGGACCAGCTCTACACCCTTAGCAGGGTCCTTGAGGGTATGTGGGAATTCGCCCAACCAGTCTACATGTGTTTTGTGGATTTGGAGAAGGCGTTTGACCGTGTCCCTCGGGGAGTTCTGTGGGGGGTGCTTCGTGGGTATTTGGTACCGAACCCAAAGATACGGGCTGTTCAGTCACTATACCACCGATGTCAGAGTTTGGTTCGCATTGCCGGCAGTAAGTCGGAATCATTTCCAGTGAGGGTGGGACTCAGCCAAGGCTGCCCTTTGTCGCCGATTCTGTTCATAACCTTTATGGACTGAATTTCTAGGCGCAGCCGAAGCGTTGAGGGGGTCCGTTTTGGGGGCCTCAATATTGCATCCCTGCTTTTTGTAGATGATGTGGTGCTGTTGGCTCCTTCAAACGGGGCTCTCCAACTTTCACTGGAGCGTTTCGCAGCCGAGTGTGAAGCGGTTGGGATGAAAATCAGCACCTCCAAATCTGAAACCATGGTCCTCAGTCGGAAAAGGGTGGAGTGCCCCCTCCGGGTCGGGGAGGAGATCTTACCCCAAGTGGAGGAGTTCAAGTATCTTGGGGTCTTGTTCACGAGTGGGGGTAGGAGGGAGCGGGAGATCGACAGGCGGATCGGTGCAGCGTCTGCTGTGATGCGGACGTTGTATCGGTCTGTCGTGGTGAAGAAGGAGCTGAGCCAAAGGGCGAAGCTCTCAATTTACCGGTCGATCTACGTTCCAACCCTCATCTATGGTCACGAGCTATGGGTCGTGACCGAAAGAACGAGATCCCAGATACAAGTGGCTGAAATGAGTTTTCTCCGCAGGGTGTCCGGGCTCTCCCTTAGAGATAAGGTGAGAAGCTCAGTCATCCGGGAGGGGCTCAGAGTCGAGCCGCTTCTCCTCCACATCGAGAGGAGCCAGATGAGGTGGCTTGGGCATCTGATTCGGATGCCTCCTGAGCGCCTCCCCGGTGAGGTGTTCCGGTCATGTCCCACCGGGAGGAGACCCAGAGGAAGACCCAGGACACGCTGGAGAGACTGTCACCCAGCTTGCCTGGGAACGACTCGGGATCCCCCGGGGAGAGCTGGAAGAAGTAGCTAGGGAGCGGGAAGTCTGGGCTTCCCTGCTAAAGCTGTTACCCCCGCGACCCGGCCCCGGATAAGCGGGAGATGATGGATGGAACATTGGACCGTAGGTTTACCATACTGCATCGGATTTGCATGTGGTGTAAACAGGCATATAATTTGGATGACTTTCTGCCACCAAACTGCCAGGCGCATAGTCAAAGGACTCACCCTCGCTATTTCAGAACACTCAGCTTGGCGCAATAATGGTTTCCCAAATTCCCTAAACAGATGCAGCACGGCTATATGAAACCTGCATGAAAATCAGAATACATTTCTTGGGGCTGCCTTCTGTTAAAAACAGAGCTCTGAGACTTATTCGTGAGACGTCATTGACTCGGAGTCAGTATTTTCTACTTTTAAACACCTGCAACCCGAGTGAAGATAAGCAGTTCATAGATGGACAGATGAATGTACTGTATACTGACAAGATATTCATGGAATATTAAATTTACATGGACGGTATAAAAAGATCTGATACAATCACGGTTTCAACAATGTTTAAACAGATAAAAATGCTTACATTTGACTGTCACTGCCCGAGAGCTCTGATTTACACAATTTATTATAAATAGCTCTCAATATTAGACAGTGCACTTCTTGACCATTGATAACTACAACAGTCATGCCCACATTGTTAAATTAATTATGTTTTAGGTGTGCTTCTGTGCTTCTGATCAGTATGGGTATGAGATGTACTTTAAAGATGGGTGACAAATTAAAAGTAAAATAATGACAAAGAAAATAGTATGAAACCCAGTAATGTTAGAGGTCACAGAGATTTTTTCAATTGTGGGTGGATATCAACACCTTAACTTTTCCAGGTATTCTTCTGTTTCAGATTTTTCATTCAGATTTGGTTAACAAAAAACATGTGTGCCCATTAAATTAATATGAAAGAACCTTTTTTCGTTTCTGCGTTTTTATTCCGTACCTCTGTAGGACTCCCCCTTTCGGCTTTGTTTTTAAGCTTTGATTTTCCTGAAAGGATTTTGATTTCATAAAGTTGCTCCGCGTTTAGCAGCTATATTACCATTCCTTTGCCAAGCATCTTACAATAATACATGTGCACAACTTGACACTGTTTGCATGGATGGACATTTTAACATTCCAGTGGGAGGCGAAGATTACACGTGTATGAGTGGGGACATTTTGTTGCTTGTTTTAACGTAATCGTTTTGGAGTGCCATTAAACTGGCTGATCCACAAAAAAAGCATTCTGCTCAGTGAGTCTATATATCAAAACACTGGCCAAGTTAAACAAATTAGCCCATTTTATGTGCTGCCAGCATGCAGTCGAGTCTCTACTGTTATCCTGGGATTGAATTTGACACGTTTATTTCCCTAAATAATGCACCCGAGACAATCAAAACCAAACATTGTCATTCAAAATATGAATATAATCCTCCATACTATAATGGAGGAAGTGTGGAAAGTTGTGACATCACAACTCCTGTCACGTTACGCTCGAAACGAAAAAGGAATTGCTTCCTGTGTAACGAAAAATCGAGAATAAGTGAAGCACAGAAATAGCAGGCACTAAAAGGGACCCTCGTCACAAAATATTTATTACAAACAAAAACCCTGTCTAATTGGAAAACAGAAAACGCCGGTTAGTAACGAAAACCAGTAAATTAATATAATGAGACAACAAAAAGCGCTTGCAAAAAACGGAAAGGGATATGATTAGGCAAATACTATAATTACCATATTTTCATGACTATAAGGCGCCATTAAAAGTCTTACATTTTCTCCAAAATGTACAGGACGCCCTATGGTGCGGAGCGTCCTTTGTATGCGCTGAGTTCCAAAATCTGACTGACAGCCGACACGCTGTTTATATAGAGAAAAGGCGGAAGTGACTGTGGCCAGGCATGCGGGAAAGAAGACGGCCAATCAGGGAAGGCTGGGCGTGTATATATACATATATGGAGAGAGAGAGAGAGAGAGAGAGAGAGAGAGAGAGAGAGAGAGAGAGAGAGAGAGAGAGAGAGAGAGAGAGAGAGAGAGAGAGAGAGAGAGAGAGAGAGAGAGAGAGAGAGAGAGAGAGAGAGAGAGAGAGAGAGAGAGAGAGAGAGAGAGAGAGAGAGAGAGAGAGAGAGAGAGAGAGAGAGAGAGAGAGAGAGAGAGAGAGAGAGAGAGAGAGAGAGAGAGAGAGAGAGAGAGAGGACAGGCAAGCTGGGGAGCAGTCCGCCAATGGTGAAAGGTGGGCGTGTAAGTGGACGCTAAAGGGACGCCTCAAGCCAGTTCCAACACTTGTATAGAGTGTGGCAATGTGCATTGTTGCAAAACAACTCCGGTTTTGGTTTCTAAGAACCCCTGAAAATAAATTCGACAAAAAGACACGCCTACGAAGCTCAGTTCAAACTTAAAGCCACCGGTTATGCTTTTGGCATGCGTGCCCATCTCACAGCAGCGGTGAAAAACCAAGTCAAGCAAATGAACTCTGAGCTTGCCGTTTTTCCCGGAGGCTTGAGTAAAGAACTCCAACCGCTGGACATTGGCATCAACCGGGCGTTCAAAGTAAAGTTGCGAACGGCACGGGAACAATGGATGATCGATGGCAAACACAACTTTACAAAGAGTGAGAGGCAGCGCTTGGCGAGTTACGCCACAATACGCAACAACGTGAGGGAACGCAGCGTTTTTGATGGATTACGGTACTTGCACAATTGTTCAATTCTTTCTACACACACACACGCGCTGCCACCATGTTTTGCTCTGTTCTTTACTTTCAAATGTGGGAAAGCTTCACACGAGAGAAATGTTGACTTTGCTGTTGCTGCTCCTTCTTTCCGCTCGGCAATGCGTAGCAACTCACACTAGCATGTGATGCGTTCAATGACAACTGGGATGTGCAGTCCTCTGCTTCTGATACAGAGGATGAGGACTTTGATGGATTTCTGGGTGATGATTGATCGAACAACGTGAGAACATTGTATGATGGCTAAATAAAATACACTCGAATTCAGTTCTGCTTTCGTTGCCTTTTTAAAAACGTGTTTTTAGCTTATATCTGTATGTCTTGGCATGCTACCGTATGCTTCAAGCTAACGTGTTAGCGTGCGCGCATGCATGCCGTATGTTTAAGCTGGCGTATGTTTTACCACTGTAAAACTGCGCCCATTGGTACAGTGCGATTTGTCTATGTGTAAAATACAGAAATGTCACCCATTAATGAGACTGCGCCCAACCGTACGGTGCGTCGAATAGTCGTGAAAATACGGTATTCACAAGAGACGTCGAAGAATGTAACAATCATCAATAGTGCTGAAGTAGCGCTTTCAAAACTGCATGGGCAATAGCAGTGGCACGGCATGGAATACTCCGGCAGGCCGAGCAGGCGTTAATGTAATCCATGACATCCTTCCGTCGCTCCAGTCACCAGAACCGCTGGGAGATGAGCTGCAGAGTACGGTTCACCCCGGGATGGCAAGCTACCTTGGACGTGTGCCCCCACTGTAACACCTCCGAACGCAGCAGTGGAGGCACAAACAGCTTCCCTGCGGGACATTCAGCCGGGACTTGGACCCCATCTTGAGCCTCCTGTATCCTCCGCTCGATCTCCCACCTCAATGCCCCCAGGATGCAATGGTCCGGAAGAATGGCCTCTGGTGTCTGGTCCCTGTCCGGGGGATCGTGGAGACGGAAAAGGGCGTGTTGGTGTTCTTGGATCCAGGACAATATGTGAGGGTTAAATTAATCCGAGTCAACAGGAGTAGAATTCAGTCTCTTGGCGGAGCGAATATACTCCAGGTTTTTATGGTTCGTGTAAACAATGAATGGCTCCTTTAGTCCCTTCAAGCCAGTGTCGCCATTATTGTAGGGCTGCAACTACAGCCAGCAGTTCTCAATTTCCTACATCGTAGGTCGCTTCGGCGGCACTGAGTCGACGAGAGAAAAAGGCGCAGGGTGCAACTTCTGGTCGACCGGAGAATGCTGGGACAAAACTGCCCCCACTCCTGAATCCGAGGCGTCCACCTCTACAACAAAAGGGTAGTCAGGATTAGGATGTTACAGCACGGGGGGTTAGTGAATCCTCTTTTCAAATTTGCGAATGCTAAGTCCGCATCCGAGTCCCATTAGAACGGGATCTTAAAGGACGTCAACCGGGTTAGCGGGAGAGCCTTTTGGCTATGGTTACGTATAAATCGTCTATAAAAATTTGCAAACCCGAAGAAACGCTGTAGCTCCTTACGGCTAGCAGGTGCTGGCCAATCCACCACCGCTTTCGTTTTGATGGGGTCGGCTCTCAGCTTACCCTGCTCGATGATAAATCCCAGAAAAGAGATGGTTTGTACATGAAACACACATTTTCTGCCTTGACGAAGAGCCTGTTCTCTATTAATCATTGTAAAATGAGTCTGACGTGCTCTTTGTGCTCCTGTAATGACTGGGAGAATATCAAAATATCATCAAGATAAACAAAGCAAAATACATTCAGCAAGTCCCTCAACACGTCGTTGACCAGACTTTGAAACACCGCGGGAGCAAATCGTGATAGCAATTAGGCACTCCGTCAAGGCAGATGACTTCAGGGGAATCATTACCGACACGCTCGCGTCCTCCTACGGCTGACCGCAAACAATGCTCGTAACAAAACGGGCTCCAAATCTCTATTGCCGGGCGCTCCCATGAAATAATGGGGTTGTGTGTCTTGAGCCAGGGTAAGCCGAGAATAACCAGAATGGCTCGGGAATGTGTTAATTAAAACCGTCTGTGTTTGACGTGATTCCCGGATACTTTGAGCTTCAGTGGTTGTGTCACTACCGCCAGGAGGCGCCCATCGAGATCATGAGCACGCTTCTTTTCGGCTAGCTCCTCGATAAAACAGCCTATCTCTGAGGCAACGTAGGTATCGATAAAACAATCATCAGACCCCGAGTCTATTAGGGCCCTGATCCGCCGTGCCCGAGACGCCCCATAGATCTCCCTCAAGTTCCAGTCTCTTGGGGTGCCCTGGCCGAGAGTTGACTCTCCCAGGCTCTCGAGATTCAGCGCGGGGTCGTGACTCACAGTACTCGATGGGCGTAGGTGGTTGAGGTTCCGAAGGACAGGAAGCGGCCCGATTTCCCTGTAGGCTGCAGTTAGAACAAGCCTGATCATTGAACCGGCGCCGTCTCTCCTCCGGTCTGGAACCTCCGCCACCCAGCTGCATCGGCTCCTCCCCAGCACTCCGGACTCTGGAGTGGTCTCTGGACCCAGCTGTCCAAGTCGTCTCGTGGGATGCCCCTCGGTACGCAGTACGCCGGCACGGAAACCAGCCACCTCCGCGCCGCCGGCTCCTCTCTCTCAGGCGGTTGTCCAAGAGCAGGAAGAGATCTATTAACTCCTCCAGATTGGTACTGTTGTCGCGGGTCGCCAGTTCATCCTTGAGTAAGGTATTCAATCCACGACGAAACAACCCACACAGTTCCCGGTCGTCGTAGCCACTCTGGGCGGCCAAAATCCGAAACTCGATCGAATAGTCCGCCACGGATTGTCTCCCTTGGTGGAGCTCAAGTAGCCGGCCTTCAGCCTCTCTTCCCTGCATGGGATGGTGGAACACCCGACGAAACGCGGCCACGAAGCCTGGGAAGGAAGACCGGAGGCTCGGTTGTGCTTCGCTCACCGCCATTGCCTATGACGCCGCCTGACCTGTCAATAGGCTCATAACATATGCAACCTTCGCCTCATCATTAACATAAACGGAAGGTTGCTGGTCGAAAACGAGCGAGCACTGATAGAGGAAGTGCCCACACTGACCATGCTCACCCCCATAACGTGGAGGGTGTGGAAGCATCGGTTCCCTACTAACCGTAGGGGAAGAGACAGGTACCTCGGTGGTGGTATGGTGAACCACCGGGGGAGGTGCTCTCCGTCCCTCTAAACGTACGATACGTGGTTCGAGATCATCGAACCTGTGAGCCAGCATGGAAATCGCGCCACGGAGCTCCAAAATGGCTTGGCCCTGCTGACTCATCTGTTGCTCTTGACGGGACAGAGTGGACAAAACCCTTTCCATGTCTGCGGGATCCATGGTGGCCGGAGTATTCTGTCACGTTGCCCAAAATACGGAACATGACAACTCCAGAGTTTAATGCAGTGTGTTTAATATCTAGAGGTCCGGTCCAATTATTTCTGCAAAGGATGCGGCCAGGTCCACCTTCCTGATAGCTGGTTGTAAGAGTTTAATGTCCTAGATGCACGCAATTATTCTTTTAATTAGTAATAATGGGTTAGTGAGTGCTGATATAATGAGCTGAATCACATGTGTGCAGACATATTGAAGCTCATCAGGATGGAAACAGCTCCGTCAGAAAATATCATCAAGGCACTTGTCAAAGCGTCTGAGTGTTCTGCATTAGAAACGGTAGAATTTTAAAAGCAGAGAATTTTCAGCAAAACATGAAAGAGATGAACATACAAGCACGTCTGTTGTGTAATGCGGCACTTTTGCAACGCTGTGCTGTACCCTGTTTACCACCAATCTGGTACGTTAAATCAAACATTGCCCTGAAGCCAAAATAAACTCAACGGGAGAGGTGTTTTATTCAGCCTGTAGAGGAGACTGAATTACACATGGTAAATATATAAATATTTAAAACCCTGAAATGATAAAATAAGCTTCAAAACATTTTCATTTTCGTCCAGGGTTAGCGAATCTGAATGCAAAGTATCCTGGAAATAGAATTTGTCTTGTTCAACTACCTTACGATGTAAGTTTAAATGATTCATTGTTGGGAAGTATTTGTGCACGAGCGTGTGTCCAGTGAAAATGTGATGTATATAGTTTCTATATATAGTATATAGTAGTTTTTGTACATTAACGTCGTATTTCGGAACAAGTACAAAACCGATTCTGTTTGCCTTGAGCACACAAAGGGAAGGTTAGCTGTTTCATCTAAGCCCGGCTGAAGGATGCAATGACGTGTCAGAAACATTGGATAGCAGTTAAAGTGTGCAATGGGTAAGCTGATAAAAAGTGCAGCTAATTATGACCAAGTTGCCAATTTAGCCTGCAGGCTGTTTGGAATACGATTGTGAACTGAATCGTCACTTGTCATTGTGAGACCGAACTTGCATTAGACATTTAATTGACTTGTACGAGTTTAGTAAACGGTTGACAGATTTTTAGAACCACTTTGTTTAAAACAACTTACATGAGAAGAGTAGGTTTGATCTCTGCTTTACTTTCGATTAGGCGCTGTTGTTTTGTATGAACCCGCCTTGTCTGCCATTCACATGTTCCTTGAAATAAAGGGAGATAAGAACATTCCCAAGGTTGCGAGTTCTCCAGGAGACAGCTGTTTCCCAGAAATACAAAAAACGGAGACGTCATAAGCAGGCTGCATCATTCCTTTGACTGACAAAAGCAGACTGAGACATCCCACCTGCCCATCCAAATTGTCCCGATGGAATAGGAAAGAGTACAGTCCCAGGACTTGCTGAGGAGCCGCATTCAAAATATGAAGGCTGCTTCTGGTTCAAGACGCATTAAACCGTAAATTAGCTTTGAATTGAAGTTGATGTGAGTCCTTGCCTTTGGCTGTCAGAAATGTGGGACAGTAACAGAACTTTGAGTGTTTTGTTTGCTTTACATTTTTGTCTTTGCTTTCCTGTTAAATGAGACGCTTATGTTAATAACATTACCTTATTCAAATGCAAGGTGGGCAGTAAGTCGACGACTTGGCTCAAGCTTCATTGTTGTAGCTCAGAGAATGACAACACGGGGCCCATTTTTGCCTTAATGAAGTTGGCGGCCCTCTGAAAGATGACACTTTTATATGACCCAAAGGATTTATACACTCTTGCTCCCAGATTCTAATTCAGTATGGGAGGGACAGATCAAACTCCTCTTTCAGCATGTTGAATACACTAACTAGCCACAGAATGAGCTGTATGATACATACAGTGTACATGAAAACGCTGACTTTCAAGTTACAGTGTAAGTTATTTCTTTATTATTTTTGTATTGTGTTTGTAGATTTTAATGTTCCGTAGAACTGGACTGCATCAACTTCCAAACTGAAATATGAGAGCCACTTTGCTGTATGATGCCATAAAACCTCTAACCTCCTTATCAAGCTTCAATTTTAATACAGATCGATACTTCATCTGTAATTATTAATCTGTAGGAATGATAACGGTTAATTTGTCTGCTTCCCAGTTTTTAATGACAGGTGCCGGCTAGTTGCATGCTAACATAAAATATCCATGCGGTTGAAACAAGTTGGGAAACAAAACACCTCAGTTGGGAACATATCGATGATTTCCAGCCAGTTGTAAATCCAACATGTACCAGAGATCTGCTGTTGGATCCCAGTATATAAAGACTCAATGGCTTATGATGCTGGTGTGTCATTATGAATTCAAACAAAGTAGTCTCTGAGAAGAGGGAAAAAAAAGCTTCCGAAGCTGGACCCGCCCTACTGCAATATGAAACAATGTATAAAAATGTGTCGCTGGAAGGATATGTCATGCCGTCATAACCATCCATGGACATTGCCATCTTGGGTTAGTGCTCATCAGAGGAAAATGCTTGAAATGGTTCAACTGATCTGTTTTGACGCTTATTTAACATATTATATTTTATCTAATATCATGAAACCATAAATGTCACGATAAATCACAAATCTCTTTGCAGAGCGTCTCTGCAACTTTTTGTGCAAAAAGCAAGAAGTCATCCAAGAGGGGGAAAAAAATTACTTTTATTATTGACAGCATTCTTACTTACGCAAATATACAAAATCATTTCTGTGTGACAGCTTGAAGCAGAGGCCTGGAAGAGTGACTTGTGATGTTCAACGTGGACTCCAGTGTCCCTCGCATGGCCGAGGAAACAGAACACCGTCGGGCTGTTCGTTGCCTTGATGTACACTGTTTTACATTCTAATTATCTGGCTTGACAGACTTTATTACTGAGGCTCAATGCTGAAGCCTCACTCATTCCACATGTGATGCCAGCCGAGGGATAATGAGATAAGATTGCTTTGGAGCTTATGGCCTTGCTGATATATCTCCTCGTTCAGTCTTTTCTTTTCCTGTTTGTCTTTGTCCTGTCCATACATGCAGCCTGGCCATTGTAATTAAGTGTTGACTTTCTTCATTGTAATATTTCCATTTGATCGAATTTACATGGGCTTCTGAAAAATGAGAAGTGTGTTTTGAGGCATCTCACACTGACAGTGACTAAAATAAACATTGTTTGTGTGAGTGTTCATTAAATATTTAATACAGAAAAGCCAATCTGTGATAGAAACAGCAATTTTTTTTCCCTGTCTAATTAAGCTACAGGGAATTTGTTGCTTATTGTAGGTAAACAGACTGTCCTGGGAATACCAATGGAAATTAAATGCTCCACTAATGCTTTCCTCATTATAAGATGAAATGAAACATTTATCACTAACTTTCAATTTGTCAAAAGGCTGACACTTAGCGGGTCAATCTCAGATAAGACCATGGCTTTGTTCCATTTGCGTTTGAATTCATGACATCAGTTAATCACCGCATTCCAATGTGTTTTTTGAAGTGCTCTCAACTGTTGGTTTTATGTTGTGTTTATCTCCAGCCGTTGAGGTGAACCTCCAGAAAGCTTTGGCTGAGGCGTCCGAGACCTGTACCCAAGAGTGTCTGATACTGGGCCACTCCGACACCTGCTGGATGCCACCGACCCTGACCCAGTTACAGAGTCCGACGAGTGGAAGCCCTGCCTCCACTCCGACCTCCACTACCATCCCCGGTACTCTCCCCTCATTTGGTTTCCAACAGAGCTGCGCACGGGGGGGCAAGGTTAACATGGGCAGCCTGGGTACCATGGATGGCCGGCACACTTTGGGAAGGTCTGTGTCTAAAAAAGACGAGCTGGACAAAGGGCTTAACAGGCCGCAATTCTACAACACCTTGGACAGACACTGCAATAAGAAGGAGGACACCGTCAAGGTCATCCCCCTGGCGAGCTTCTCATCTCCTGGAAAGCAGACAGCAACCGGCGGCGGTAGTAGCTCCTTTCTACATGAGCACCAGCTGTAACAACATTGGCCTGACATCCTGTACATGTGACTCCATCCAACTTTTTTCAATACAGTACTTCATTATTAGCATTAATGCATATGTGTGCAAGTATGGATCATTTGAGTAAATACAGCCAGCTCGGTTTTACAAACATCTAACATATGGATTTCATTGTGCTTATGAGACTTTAACAACAGTTGTATCATACTACTAATTGTTGGGTCAGTCCGAGGGCTCAAACCTACTTACGAACATTACTTGTTCATCATCTATTGTCACTGAGGCATGAATAGCTTATTGTGGCCCTGAGAAGTGTGAAGACCTCCACCAAACTCGAACACAGTCCCCATATGGCTCAGCAGCAAACCTTCAAGGATACCCATCTGTTGTATAAGTGCAATATTTTGAACATTAAGAACATTTTATTTCACAATGATAACAAAAGTCGTGGACTCACACCTCTGTCTGAATGAACTCAAAATTCAATAGGTTATTTCTTGGCGCACGCCCCGCCATTACGTTTGGTGGCATCAGAGTCAGCAGTTTTTGGAAAATCCTGTAAACTAACAAAGAAACAAGTCATCAAGTCACAAGTCATCTTGGACAATAAACATAGCACTTCAGTAGTTTCATCATGGGGGGAAAAAAAATCTGTATTTTAGTATTCGATATATGCTTAGTAATAGAATGGGGCAGTGTAATGTATGTCTCCTTGTGCCCAGCTTAGAGCAGCTGTGTCCTAAAAGACCATTTACTCATGCAGAAACAAATGCAAATACAGTGTGTTGAGTAAGCTAATTTGGGCTAAATGCTAATTAGGGGCCCAGGGTTGTGTTTCTATTTCAGATCTAGCGAAATATTGCTCTGTATAATGTGCAGCACAAACTCCTTTGGTGGTGGAAGATATTTCGTTTGTCTTGCCTGAACATGTTTCAGAAGTCTATTTTGGTCAGTGGGGACTGTGGAAAGATTTAGGGGGGGAAAAAACATTTGAGAAGCATAACTAGGCCAACGGTAGACAGCTCTGGTAATCTTTCTTGCATTCTTTACACCAAGGACCGGTAAAACCAAAAACACCAACACAAACATTTCCAAGATGTTTCCCATATGCTGTATGCTGCCAGCTCCGTTAAGAAGGGGCTCACTATTAAAAGTCGTCTCGTTATCTTGCCTTGAAAAGTGCAGACGGATGCGCTTTTGGAAAGGCTAACTGCCCCCTCCTCCCCCACCGCAGCTTCCTTTTGTAGTCCTGTATGTTGCTGCTCAGAATCAGCCACATAATACCAAATCATTGAGCCACTTATGAAATTCTTCGTCTAATTACTTTGATGTGCGATGTTGCTAGCTACCCTAATTGTGGTTAAGAGGTCTACAGAATGACTCTCTGGGATAACAGGGGATGTTCTCGGTACTTGCACCGGCAATGACAAGCTGGTAAGACCTCAAAACTGTCATCTTAATGTGCTACTAATTTTCCAGTATCATTAACTCCCACCAGCTTGCTACTAATTACCATGATATTTTTCCTCTATAGCTGTGTTTCAATACATGTGATTGGCAACATTGGGTAATGCTGGAATAATACTCCACAATGCTAAACTTTAGATTGCATTTTTATTTATTGAGTGTGTGTTCTGTTTTTGTTTGTTTGTTTGCAGCCGTGTGTACCATGACAATTACCCTTGACCTAAAAGAGAGAAACAAATACGGGCCTCTCAGTGTCAGTTGGGACAATGCAAAAGACTCCATCATCTGTGTAAACTGTACTGATGATGATAAGTGTTCCAACATAACTTTGTGCTGGAACAGATTGAGTGCACTATAATCTATTGCACCAACATTAAGTGTCTCTGTTTCCCACTAACACCCAAGCCAGGTGTCTAAATCACCAAGTATATGATTCATGTGATTCATTTCCCTGTACCATCTTGCAAATTGAGAGCAGCCTTGCATCTATAATGTATTGAGGCATTCTTTGTAGAGAGTGCAGAGGAAGCTGTTTGAATGCAGACTGCCTCTGCCCCTCTCCTTTAAGATCGTCATCGGTCAAAGATTTGATTCTTGTAAATAGGCTTTATCTGACATTCAGGCAAATGATCACCTAACATGACCCTAGTCATGGACAGGGAAATGAGTCCTTCCGGGGAAATGAGTTGTTCAATTATACCTAAGGTAATTCTGAAAATGAATGCATTCCAAAAATTGTTCATCAATCTTTCTCAAAACCACAATTAATGAGCTCCCTGTTTCTAGCTTGTCAGATTTTCTTTCCTCCAATCACTTTTCATCTCGTTTCTTTGCAATTGGAAACCCAAATATAAGCAAATATCATAAACGTATTCAGTCAAAAGGAGCACATATCACTGGGAACATCAAACTGATTGAGTGAAATTGCTCGGATAAGAGCCATTTTAATCCATCTTTACAGATTGTCAGCATTCAAAGGCGAGACATTAGACAAAAAAATAATGGCTTTTATAACAATTTTGGGGGAATGAGAAGGACGTGCATTATTGTTGTTGTACTCTTTGCAAGATGTCAATGGTAATTGTGCCCTCCCTCTCATGGAATTCATGGAATGAACCCTGTCACAATGTCAGAAGAAATGTTCCTGATGGAAATAATTTATCCAATCACGTTTGTACAATATGCACAATATGCATTATATGAGTGGAATATAATATCTGTTAATCTTCACCGTGTTATCTTCACTACATAATGTGCTGTCATGTTGTAGCAGCTGCATTACTGATTGAATGCATAGCTAGGGTGTCAGTTTGGATTCTGAAATGACAATTTTGGTGGCCGTTGTATTCTGACCTTTTTTTCTCTCTTTCAACAAAAAGCAAATCAAGAGTAAGAACTTTTTTTTATATTTCACATCACCCCAATTACACAGCTGAAATGGTCAGCAATCACAGACCTTTGAAGAAATGACTCAGCTGTCAGTGTATTTTTTTTGTTTGTTTTTTTTTCCAAATTCATTCCTCGAAAAACGTCAAAATTGCTACAAATGGACAACAGAAACAATAATCATACATTTCTTAAGTTTTCAGACAAATGTGCTTCACGCTTAACCTGTGGCATCATTTGCATGAACTGTTTGAACTCCCACAAGGCGTTTTAGCTCTTGACTGTATCCTTGATGCTTTCATCATTAGATTCAGTGTTAGTATTAATGTTACCTGCTCTACCTGTTTGTCTTATGAAACTAAATCGATGTGAAATGGAGAACAAGAACACACGAATCAAATGTCATGTTTGTATACAACTTGGGCCTCCAAGTTTACACAAATGTTTACAATATCCTTCGAGGTAACACTGTAAACACACTGTACATAGCGCCCCAAGAACAATATCACAAATGGACACACAACAGTAACTACAAAAGCGAGAGGCAAGTCACTGAAACGTGGAAACGGGAAAATGGGGTGAAAGGAAAATAAATAAAACAATGAGATGACAAGTTCTGCTGCAATGTAAATGGGTCTGCATAAAAATATTGTGTGTGTGTGTGTGTGTGTGTGCGCGTGTGTATGTATTCCTATGGGCAAATCGGCATATATCTTTTGCCGCAATATTGTATGTACGTCATATATGTATCTTGTATAAAGTCTATATCTGAATATATATGCTTGTAAATTAGTTAGCAGTGAAGTCATGTTTGCTTTGAGAGGGCTTCAGTGCTTGCCAGCCAATCTGTATCGGTCACTTAAATCTATACAGTCTGTGATGTTATGCCTCTGTAAGATATACCATTTAATATTATAAAAAATGACTTCCATACAGTGAAATGTTTTTGTTTTTGGTCTTTGAAATTTAACTGCACCATTAAATATTGAGTCTCTCAAGTGTACAGAGATTATGCTTGTCATTTTTTCCTAAACAGTGGAATCGACCACATTCAGGAGGCTGATCATGCACCTTGCTTGGATTTTGAATAAATGTTACTGTAGCGGCAACTTACTATCCTTTTGTCGCTACGTCAGCAGGGCATGTAGGTTTTGACTCGTGCTTTTCTTCGACGGGCTTTTCCTTTCCACGGCGACGACAAGGAATACACTAGGCCGCCATCGTTTATTAATTAAACGATATTAATTAATAAAACTTATACAATACACTTAAACGAAATACGAAATCAGTTCCCATAAAGTACGAATTAAGCAAACACGAAGTTCGGTCAAAAAAAAGGTGTTGCTCCATGCCCTACTGTCTTCCTAATGATGTTTACATAAATCTAGCCTCTTAACAGACTAAAAACAGGACAACCAATGGAGCCCAGATACTTCGATGTTCTTAATAAATTTCTTCTAATAAAATATCAAATATAAACCAAACGCCTTGCATCTATTAAATTCTAATTATTCAAAAGGCTGCATTTATAATTTAACCAAATTTTCCTTACGGCTCTAACATTCCGGCCCCTAATTGTCTTTGTGAACATAAACAATTACCAAATTACTGAATCAGAGCCATGAGCTACAAAAGCAAATAACAACAATAAATTGTTCAAGAATGTCCATTGTACAAGTGACTCTTCCCGTCACGTCAGGAACTCTTTTCTTAAAGTCCAAAAACAAAAAGAGGTTGGAGTCAGAGGTTACCAGCACATGACTCACCGATGGAGACCAGCCTTTACCACTGTCTCATGAAAGTGACTAACAAAATTTCACATGTCCCCTTCTACCAACAAACAAAGTTTGGTTACAGGACGCAAGAACACGCGACTGCTGGTTTTCACTCTGGCTTGGCGTACTTGTCCTTTGAGGTCCTTAACAGTCTCGACTACACGTCCCATCATCCATGAATTTCGTGGTGCCGAGTCGTTCACAATGAGGACGATGTCGTCTTCATTGATATTCCTCAGTGGACGAGACCACTTTTGTATCTTTTGTAAGTCCGGTAAGTACTCTTTAGTCCAGCGACGCCAGAACAAGTCCGCAAGATACTGGACCTGGCGCCATCTGCGCCGAGAGTAGACATCTTTCCTGTCAAATAATCCTGGAGGCAATGATGTTTTGGCCTTCATCAGCAATAGATGATTGGGGGTCAACGCTTCCAAGTCATTTGGGTCTGTAGAGTCTGTAGTGCTTTGAAGTCAAGATGGCGCCCGAGTAGGCAGCCGTCAGCAAGTGCTCTCATGAGCCTTGCTTTTTTTTTTGTTGTTCTTGTGTTTCTTTTGTCACTTTGTGTTTGTTGTTACGTCGTGTGGACTTGATGTGGACCTTTTTCAGCATTTTTTGGCCACGACATTCATCAAGGAGGAGACTCTGTGCTTGGTGGTTGTGCCTTCTCGGCAGCATGGGTATACCAGCACTGTTTTTGACTGGAGGAATGTCGGCGCCAGTTGACTGTCGTTGCTGGACAGTCCCGGGGCGCTTGTGTCTTGCGCCTGTAATGGGCAGCATTTTTCACAGCCCCGCTTTGTTCAGCGGAGAGATCGGTGCTGTTGAACGGTCTGCGGCTGGATGGATGGAGGTCTTGAGGAGCCGACGATGAGAAGAAAGGAGCGTTGGCGCGGAGTGCCGATGCGGATTTGGAGCTGGGAGTCGCGGCTTGGAGTTTGAAGCGGATTATGTGGGACAGGAGAAGTGAACTAATCTCTTTTCGTCAATGGACACTACAGCTTCGTGTTTGCTTTCAAAACTTTGCTTGTAGCAGACGTGTGCACATTTTCAGCATGATGTCTCTGATCCACTGGTGAAAGGACACTTTGATCCTCTCCTCTTTCATCTATAACTGCTTCAGACAACAAAGTGTATGCAGAAAAGTGGTGAAGATTGCACGACTGTCTCTGTCCTATGTGTTGTCTTGTGTTATTTTTTGTTATTTTGACTTCAAAATGGCGCCGCGAGAGTGGCTGCCTTTCCAGCAGCTCCTATTTTTTTGTTGTTCTACTTCTTCCTTTCATAACTTTGCTGCTGTGAATCTGGAATTTCTCCATTGCGAGACTAATAAAGGTATTCTTAATCTTAGAGACTCTTGAGATGGGGCGACTATTTATAATAGCCTCGACTTCACACAGTAGGGTATGCAGTCCTTCCTCATCCACTGCTTGCTGGTGTAGTATTGAACTGGGAATTTTCCTCAGTGTCCTTATCTGCCTTTCCCATATTCCTCCAAAATGGGAAGCGTAAGGAGGGTTGAATATCCATGCGATTCCTTTTTGCAACATGACACTTTGAATCATTGTGTTGTCTAAGGACTGCACTGCTTCTCGGAGTTCCCTTTCAGCACTGACAAAGTTTTTTCCATTGTCAGAACGTATCAACTTGACTTGTCCTCTTCTTGCTATGAACCTGCGTAGCGCATGAATACAGGAATCTGTGTCTAATGAATCTGCCACTTCGACGTGTACAGCTCTCACTGTCAAGCAAGTAAAAATTACACCGTATCTTTTCACCATGGCCCTACCTCTCTTGATTTCAAATGGACCAAAGTAGTCCACACCAACACTTGTGAAAGGTGGTTCATCTGGTGTAAGTCTCTCACTGGGAAGGTCCGCCATGAGCTGACTTTCTGGTTTTCTATGGTGACGTCTGCAGGTTACACACCGGTAGAGTACTTTCCTGACAGCTGCATGGGATTTCAAAATCCAATACTTCTGCTGAACCTCTGCCAAAACATGATTTCTACCACTGTGTCCAAGCTTTTCATGAACAGATTTAAGGATAAGAGTGGTGATGTGCAAATCACTGGCCAAAATTACAGGATGCTTTGATTCCTCTTGCATCGATGCTTTGTTCAATCTGCCACCCACTCTAAGAACCCCATCTTGGAAAAATGGTGACAGCCGGTAGAGAGAGCTATCCTTTGGTACAAGCTTTCCCTCTCCAAGCATAGCAATTTCTTTGGGGAACCTGGCTGCTTGACTGAAGCGTAGAACTGCCCTTTCAGCTTCTTCCATGTCACCTACAGAGAGGGGTTTTGTGTGAAACTTTGCCTTGAAGTCTCTCATTTGTTTTTCAAGCCTTTGACTGTCTACATTTTCTTCAGAAGATTTCAATTCCTTTCTTTTTGAAGAGAAGAGTTTCAGTATTTGTTTCAATCTAAGGATCCATGCAACTGCTCGCTTTAGTTGATACCAGCTTGAGTAATGGTGAATGAGTTGATGCGTCACGTTAATGCTTTCCTCTGAAGCAAATGCATATACTGATACTTCTTTCACCTCAGGATCGTTAGTGATAGCTTGGTGAACATTTTCTGGCACTGCTGGCCACTCAGACTCCGGCTTTGATATGAAGTCTGGACCCATGATCCATGTCTCTGCCTTGAGAAAGGCATCAATCGTCAGCCCTCTCGAAGCGTAGTCTGCTGGGTTGGCAGGTGTGTTCACATATCTCCACTGTGATGTTTCTGTTCTGTCTCCAATTGTAGCTACTCGATTGGCGACAAATGTACGATATCTCATAGTTTCATTATTAAGGTACTGGAGGACTGATGTGCTGTCCGTCCAAAAGATAGAGTCTGTCAAGTTAATGTCCAACTCAGCTCTTATCATCTTATCCATTCTTGCTGCTACAACTGCAGCAGTCAGTTCAAGTCGGGGAATAGTCACTGGCTTCAAAGGTGTAACTCTAGCCTTTCCCATGATGAAGGCGCAGTGAGTCTGGTTCTGACAGTTTCTTGAGACCAGGTAAGTGGCTACACCATACCCTTTCTCGCTGGCGTCTGCAAAATGGTGAAGCCGTGCTGAAGTAATTTCTCCAAAGTTGGCTGGTTTAATGCATCTTTTTCAAAGGTGGTTAAGTGGTCTAAGGTCATCACCCACTGTTGCCACTGCATAGCCAGTGCCTCTGGCATGTCATCGTCCCATGCATGCTTTGTCCTACATAGTTCCTGCAGAATGTGCTTCACTGGGAGGATAAGTGGAGCCAAGATACCAAGCGGATCATAAATAGTGCTGACCATTGAAAGCACTCCTCTTCTTGTGAGTGGCTTGCTTTGTATGCAGACCCTGAACTGCAATGTATCTGCCGCCACACACCACTGGACCCCTAAAGCGCTTTCGATTGGCAAACAATCATTCTCCAGATCCAGCATCTTGACTTTATCGGCTCTTTCCTCCTCATGTACTGATGCGAGCACGCTTCTGCTATTGGAAACCCACTTTGTGAGTTTGAAGCCACCAGCAGCACACATAGCCTCTAGGTCTTGTATGAGAGCAATTGCCTGTTTTTCAGTGCCAACAGATTTTAGACAATCATCTACATAAAAGTTTCTCAAAATGGTGTTGGCAGCTGTTGAGCTGAAATGTGCTTGATTGTCTTCTGCACACTTTCTTAATGCATAACTCGCACAACTTGGCGACGAGGTTGCGCCAAAAATGTGGACGACCATTCTGTATTTTTTCAACTGCTGATTGAGTTCTCCCTGCGGCCACCACAGAAACCTCAACACATCAGCATCTTCCTGGGGAACTTTGACCTGATTAAACATACCTTCAATGTCAGCCATGAAGGCTATTGGTTCCTGCCTGAATCTTGTTAGTACTCCTATGAGAGAGCTTGTCAAGTCAGGCCCTTGCAATAAAGATGAATTTAGGGAGGTGCCTCGATATGTGGCAGCACAATCAAAAACCACCCGGAACTTATGCTTTGTTGGGTGGTAAACCCCATGATGTGGGATGTACCACGTCCTCTTGTCACTTTTACAATCTTCTTCTGTGGGAACCTCCTGACCATAGCCATTCGTCAGCGTTTGTGCCATGAATTTAGAGTAATCCTGATGAAGCTGCGGGTTCTTCATCAGTTTCCGTTTCAAACATTCTGCTCTCTGTACTGCAAAGACACGATTATCTGGGAAAATTATGTATTTGTTCTTAAAAGGCAGGCCAATGCTGTAATGGCCGTCAGCCATCTTCACTGAATTTGATACCGAGTCCATGAACCGTTTGTCTTCAAATGACATTTCCAATTTTTCAGCCATATCATGTTCTGGGAAGTCCAACTTTACTTGACGCTCAGTGAGCTCCTCTAATGTTGTCACCGAGATTCTGTTTACTGATACTCGTGGCCACTCAAAACTCCCCCCACTGGCATTTTCTTCCTTCAGAGGACCATTGATAGTCCACCCTAGGAGAGTCTTGACTGCATTTGGCCCATTCCCATCACTGTTAATGACTTTCCACGGCTCAAGTGCCTTTGGTACATTTGTTCCGATTAACAAACCTATTTCTCCATCAATTCTTTTCACGTTCTTTTCAAGTTGAACATCTTTTAAGTATGGCCATCGATCCACATCACCTTGTTGTGGGATGTTCTCTTTTCTAACTGGGATTTTAGACTGTGTAAAAACCTTTGGAAGCTTGATAAAGTTATCTTCATCCACAGCACTGATTTCAAGTCCCATGATGACATTGGTGCTGACAATCCCTTCTTTTCCCATGGTTCGAAGCAAGATATTTGTCTTTTTTCCTGTTGTCATAAGGTTCCTCATTAGCTCCTCTGTACAGAAGGTTCCAGTGCTTCCTGGGTCGAGAAATGCATATGCTTCAACTGTTTTGTTGCTCCTCAAACACCTGACTTTCACTGGAACGATTGACAGGGCACAGGCTGCTTCTCCGGCCCCAGTACAACCACAAGTTTCATTGTCGGTAGTAGCTGGACTTTGGACATTTTGTTGGGTTATCTGGCTCTCCTCCGCAGAGAAGGCAGACTCCTCTCGATCAAAATGCAGGATGGTGGGATGTTTTTGAGAACATGTTTGACAGATATGTTTTTGCTTACAGCCTTTACTTAAATGTCCCTGTTTTAAGCATCCAAAACACAGGCCTTTAGACTTCAGAAAATCAAGCCTTTCTTTGTTTGGCTTTTGCTTGATTATTCTACAACAATCCAAGATGTGTCCTTTCTTTTGGCAAAATACACATTGCTTTTCGATTCTATCGGCGGATGTGTTCCCTTTTGCCTGCTCGGGTGGGCTTGTGACAGATGTGACATCAGTAGCAAAAACACTTTTCTTTTCCTTGTATCTTTTATCATTCTCCCTTTTTTCCTTTTCATGCTTTTGTTTTGGTGAGGCAGGTTCTTGTATGTTGCCAAACAATGGATGGGAAGCTATTTTTGCCTGTTTGTCCACAAAATTTACCACATCTGTGAACCTGACTTTCTTTCCTGACTTTTCCTGAATGTCACATGCGACTCCTCTCCATTTTTCCTTTATCTTAAATGGGAGTTTAGATATAATTATGCGCATGTTGGTCGTGCTGTCCATCTCATTCATGTAATCCACACTCTCTACTGTGTTGCAGCAGCTCTTGAGGAAAACAGCGAATTCTGTCAGTGCATCTCCATCTTCTGACCTAATGACAGGCCATTGCAATGCCTTCTGAATGTAGGCGGAGGCAATTGTATATTCATTTCCAAAATTCTTGCACAAAAGCCTTTTAGCCTCTACATAGCCTTTATCGGGGTTCATGTATGCACAACTGCGTACTAGAACTTTAGGCCTCCCTTGTGTGAATTGCTCAAGGAAATGTAGCCTATCTTTGTTACTCTCTGTCCTTTCTTCAATCCCGTGCTCAAAAGCTTTCAAAAAGAAACTAAATTCCAGCGGATTGCCACTAAATACTGGAATATTTATTGGTGGTAATGTAGACACCTTTTGTTGCTTCACCAAAAGTTTTGTGATCTCATTCTGTCGCAAAATCTTGAACAAATCTTGAACACCAGCACCGCTACCGTGATCTGTGCTAAACTGATTGCCAAACATGTCCCTCGACAGGTGAGGTCTATCACTCATTCCTGTGTCACTATGACGCAAGGTACTCTGTGCCCGATTACCATGACCCCTTTGGCCAAAATCGTCATGTTCTGACAGCACAGTACTGAAGCTACACTCACTACCTTGGTCTGGACCTCTCTGCTTTACAGTCACACCTTCTCTGGATGCAACATTAGCGGGACAATCTGATTCTTTGACAGTTAGCACCTCAAGCTTTGCATTAACGGCGGCAATAGCGGTTTGCAACTCCAACTCTTCTTTTCTTGCCTTGAGCAGGGCCTCTTGTCTCTCAATTTCCACTCTTTTTTGTAATGTTCCTACACGTGCCAACAGAGCCGCCTTTTGAGCTTCTGCCCTCATCCTTGTTGCGGACACAGTAGAAGATACGGCAGAAGATACAACCGAAGACGGTCGGCTAGCATTTTGCCTTTTACTGTTCTGATAATGTATTAATGAAGCACTATCTGCAGGCTCGATCTCTGCGTCAAGTGTTTTTGCCTCATTTTCTTGCAGCCAGCTTTCACTCTTTTCCACAAAGGCTTTCAAATACTTGGCTTTGGGCTCAAACCACTGAGTTTGGTCATCAAAAACGTGCGCATCACTCATCAGAGTTTTAACTGCGTCATTGGCGGCACAAAACTCAATGTACGTGGCTGCAAAGTCACCAGATATTATGGCATTCACATCTCCAGCATTGTTAGCATCATCCATAAGAGCCTCAATTTCCTTCATCTTCCTTGTAAGGTACCGTAACTTAGCTTTTCTTGCTCCTTTAAGCTGTTGAAGCGTGTCCTCTTGAGCTTTCGCTGTTAGTTTAGGTACTCTCTTCGTGGATGATTCGATTTCCATTAGCTCCATATTAATGAAGTTGCTTCGATACTTTCAACACGATGAATCCACTTACCGGTACTTTTGCTTTGCAGGTCTCTGGATGACGTCATGCGATGTGCTTGTTCACATGAAGCACGCCACAAAGTTGTGTTCCAAAGTCCACGAAATGAAGTATTTCCAAAATATCGCGCCGTTGTCGATCCAAAGGTACCGAGGAAAACCAAGCGGTCCTTTGACGGCGTTCGAAAACAACAAGCCAATGTCCGTTCTTACTCTTGCTCCTCCAACAGCGGCACACCAGCGAGCACGAATTGCCACCGCGTGTCGCGGGCCGTCTTTCGGTCCTCTTACGGAGCAACTTTTTTTTGACTTATGTAGCGGCAACTTACTATCCTTTTGTCGCTACGTCAGCAAGGCATGTAGGTTTTGACTCGTGCTTTTCTTCGACGGGCTTTTCCTTTCCACGGCGACGACAAGGAATACACTAGGCCGCCATCGTTGATCCAAAAAAACCCCGAATCTCTTTATTTTCTTGAACACAAATTAAGGCTTTATCAAATGGATTAATAAAACTTATACAATACACTTAAACGAAATACGAAATCCGTTCCCATAAAGTACGAATTAAGCAAACACGAAGTACGGTCAAAAAAAAGGTGTTGCTCCATGCCCTACTGTCTTCCTAATGATGTTTACATAAATCTAGCCTCTTAACAGACTAAAAACAGGACAACCAATGGAGCACAGATACTTCGATGTTCTTAATAAATTTCTTCTAATAAAATATCAAATATAAACCAAACGCCTTGCATCTATTAAATTCTAATTATTCAAAAGGCTGCATTTATAATTTAACCAAATTTTCCTTATGGCTCTAACAGTTACCAATATTGATTCATGGGAGTACTGTGCAATGAATCCGTTGCCACAGTTAAACTTTGGCCATCATTTAAGTACTGCAGTATACAGGTAAGCAATGTTGTTTGTCAAGCTGGTGCTCTAAGTTGCCGTTCGTATCTTGAAAAATGCCAATACAATGAAATCTGTGATGTTTGATACAACTATATTTTTTTCTGTGCATGCCAGTAAATTGAGAGGATAAACTAGGTTCAAAATTATTAGGCTAGTGGACAGACCCCAAAAAAGAAGAAAGATGATTTAATTTAATTAAATGATCTAATTCAGTGCGTAGACCCCCCAGTAGTGGGTTCAGATGTGTGTATGATGTCACAGGAAAACAATTTATCTGCTGTCATGATTAAGTCTGAGGTCCAGCGAGATATTGAATGTTCCTTGTTCTATTTTTGCATACATATTAGTACAGAACTCAACTGCTGACACTCTTATGCCCTCTGCTTCTCATTATTGACTCCATATTGGTCCTGTAGTCACTTGTTTAAGTTTCAGTATTCCCAAATACTGCATCATCTTCATGTTCACGCCCAGAATAGAATTGGGCTTAGGTGTGGCCCTGATCCTCCCAAAGTTTTTATGGGGTTGATGGTTGCTACTGGGGCAGCACTGAACCTAGTTTTCCACCAGCTCTCTGTGCTCCATCTCGTAATATATATCCCACACCACAGTAGCATCACGAGCGACCTTACTCAAACAGCATGATCCAGTGTCCCTGAAGTCAGAAGTATGCACAGAGAACAAAAAGAGAGAAGAGACAATCCCCCTGATGGTAAACTGATATATTTGACCCCAAAATCTCTCCAAATGCTAATGCTGTGATTTGCATTAATCACCAAAATCACATGAAAGGTTGGATGGAACTTCAATCAACTACTAAACTTTCATTCCAGTTTAGTTGACAGCAAGCATGAGCACAGAGAGCACGAGAGCCCACTATTGGGTAGCTTACATAAATTAAAATTGTATGTACAAGAACAGAAAGTGAGGCTGACTGCAGCCCATTTTCTGCAAGTGCATCCATCCATGTGATAGTTAACAGCAACCTCTGTAGCAGCCTCCCCAATGCCTCACGGATATGCATAGGTTGTGCACTCAAATGAGCCCTTTGCAAGTGAACTTCAAGCTTTACACAAGCAAGCCCCATTCCGACTCTTAACAAGAGTCAAGTCATCTCCTCCGTAACAGGCCAAAGCCTTTACTTGGGTTGTCAACGTGCCATATTACGAGCATATGTTCAGTCCCCGAACTCCCAGGGAGACCCGTCTGTAACCTGTTCCATTAGTTCCCCACAGTAATTGGCTAATAATGTGACAGGGCCAGTGCCAAGTATGTCGACGCTGTCAAAACACATGCATACCCAACAAGCGTAATCTGCATTTACGGCAAAACTGCATATTTGGACAGAAAGGACTATGTGGGTAGCAGCTTACTCACAGATTGTTTCTGATCCCCATACAACCACCCGCCCCGCCATTCCCATCTGCTAACAAGCAAACTTATTGTAAGCCCACTTTGTTCTCAAGGTGTCATCTGTTAGGGTATCAGGAGAACATATAGAGCTTGTCAAACATTACGCTAATTTCCAATTGAAATTAAACTGGCCATCAGGTACCTTGAGGCTGTTTAGTCAACAGCAGGGTACTAATTACAAAACTGACCTTTAGAATAATATCCGGTGAATTATTCATCATTGAGAAATTTGCTTCAGAGACATTCCAACAACATCCAAGGGATGGCTGGGTGCACGCACCTGCTCAACTTCCCGATGAAATGCATAATCCTGTCAAATAAAAGGAGGTAATCAGATGGGCGAAACTCTAGGAAACAACAATCAAGATCATTTCAGAACCGAAATCATGAACAAAGCGTTGTGGTCACTTTCTCAGAAGACTTGATGATTGATGTGATCAAGTGCTTGGTGCTCTGTTGCCTTAGAGAGCTGAGTTGTCCAAAGGGCTTGAGACAGGGATTAGTCAAACAGGCTCTGCATGTACTGTACTGGGAGACATTGCACAACTCTCACAAATACAAGTGAAGAATTTCATGTTTGAAAGGCATATCAGATACTCTGCTCTTCAATCAAAAATGGACGGAAGGGTGGAACTGCCAATGCGAAGTAAAACATTTTTGACTGGTCAATGCATTTGAACATACTTACAGACTGAATGCGACAAATTTTTTAAAATATTTTATTATGTCCGCAGTGCAGAATTTCTGGTATTTAAATATGTTCCGAACATAGTTGCAAATCCATTCATTCGTTCATCTATTTTCCAATCCGCTTATCCTAAGGGGGTTCACGGGTGTGCTGTGTGCTGGAGCCTATCTCAGCTGTCTCCGGGCAGTAGGCGGGGACACCCCGAATTAGTCGCCAGCCAATCGCAGGGCACACAGAGAAACACCCACTCACGCTCACACTCACACCTAGGGACAATTTAGAGTGTTAAATCAGCCTGCCATGCATGTGGGATTGTGGGAGGAAACCGCAGTACCCGGAGAAAACTCACACAGGCACAGGGAGAACATACAAACTCCACACAGGGAGGCCGGAGCTGGAATCGAACCCGGTACCTCTGCACTGTGAGGTCGACGCGCTAAGCAGTGGACCACCGAGCCTTGCAAATACATTCAAACCTAAGTTCAACTTTGTTTGAAAATATTTGCCAGTCAAAAAAAATTGTACTCCATAATTGCAGTTCCACGCTTCCATAAAAGTGAGTAAAATCAAAGAGATGAGGTTTAGTTTTGTCTATAACAAAGTTGTCGGAAAGGGTCAAGTCAAAATGGCGACACAATAATGTGTTCTGTGTGGCCTCACTAGCCTAAAGATGGTATTCTTATTAATATGGTGTTTGTGGAATATGAATTAAGCAAAAAAATCCACCCTGTCTTATCTATTTCAGGGGCCCGACAGTGGCCAGGGCTCAGCTTGCTAGCATCACATGAACTAACACAGAACCACCATTAGTCATTACCTTAGGAATTAGGCACTGAGATGTCATTTTCTGTCGATAGCACGTGCCAAAATGGATGAGAATGGGTAGATTTTGCTGCTTAATTTATAGGTTAGTGGGGGCATATAGAAGATATTATTGGGAAGAGCTTTTTGACTTGGCTTGCCCTTGCCCTATGCCAGGATGCAAAAACATATGTGACGGAGAGATTATTGTGATGATTTATTTTATTGTTTTATTAAACCTGACCTCTTAGAACATCATCGTGAATTGCTTGAGTTTTAAAATGGCAAACCAATCAGACCAAAAGCTTTTTGAAACTCAGTATAGCTATTCATTTTCTGGCATCAGTGGGTTACTGGGACAAATTTGCATCAATCCAGTGATTGCTCCTGGAGAGTCAAACCTTAGAGGTTTGATTTTCATCAGAATGAACCCAAATTATCACATCATATTTTAGGATAATTATCAACCTTGAGCATTGACCTTGTTTTTGCTGGAGCCTATCTCAGCTGTCTCCGGGCAGTAGGCGGGGACACCCCGAATTAGTCGCCAGCCAATCGCAGGGCACACAGAGAAACACCCACTCACGCTCACACTCACACCTAGGGACAATTTAGAGTGTTAAATCAGCCTGCCATGCATGTGGGATTGTGGGAGGAAACCGCAGTACCCGGAGAAAACTCACACAGGCACAGGGAGAACATACAAACTCCACACAGGGAGGCCGGAGCTGGAATCGAACCCGGTACCTCTGCACTGTGAGGTCGACGCGCTAAGCAGTGGACCACCGAGCCTTGCAAATACATTCAAACCTAAGTTCAACTTTGTTTGAAAATATTTGCCAGTCAAAAAAAATTGTACTCCATAATTGCAGTTCCACGCTTCCATAAAAGTGAGTAAAATCAAAGAGATGAGGTTTAGTTTTGTCTATAACAAAGTTGTCGGAAAGGGTCAAGTCAAAATGGCGACACAATAATGTGTTCTGTGTGGCCTCACTAGCCTAAAGATGGTATTCTTATTAATATGGTGTTTGTGGAATATGAATTAAGCAAAAAAATCCACCCTGTCTTATCTATTTCAGGGGCCCGACAGTGGCCAGGGCTCAGCTTGCTAGCATCACATGAACTAACACAGAACCACCATTAGTCATTACCTTAGGAATTAGGCACTGAGATGTCATTTTCTGTCGATAGCACGTGCCAAAATGGATGAGAATGGGTAGATTTTGCTGCTTAATTTATAGGTTAGTGGGGGCATATAGAAGATATTATTGGGAAGAGCTTTTTGACTTGGCTTGCCCTTGCCCTATGCCAGGATGCAAAAACATATGTGACGGAGAGATTATTGTGATGATTTATTTTATTGTTTTATTAAACCTGACCTCTTAGAACATCATCGTGAATTGCTTGAGTTTTAAAATGGCAAACCAATCAGACCAAAAGCTTTTTGAAACTCAGTATAGCTATTCATTTTCTGGCATCAGTGGGTTACTGGGACAAATTTGCATCAATCCAGTGATTGCTCCTGGAGAGTCAAACCTTAGAGGTTTGATTTTCATCAGAATGAACCCAAATTATCACATCATATTTTAGGATAATTATCAACCTTGAGCATTGACCTTGTTTTTAGAGACATCAGAGAACCAAAATGTATGCCAACAAATAACATTAAAGTCTATTTCTTAATTTGGACTCTTTTTCTCCCCCGGTAATTTGTCCCATCATTCTGGCACGAAACACGATTGTACACTAAGTGCATGATGAAAAACGTTTCAGGAAATTTCCCTTTGAAGCAATCGTTCTCAAATAGGAGGGATGGGCGGATTTGTAGGGGCGGGGGGTGATGCACTGCCATGGTGAGTGTGTGACCTGGGAGCAAGTTTTTTTCTTTTCTTTTTTTTTGGGCCATCCAAGAATACACTGTAATTGCTCATTCACTACAGCAGGTGGCAATGACACTCTCATTTTATTATTATTATGATTATTGATTTTTTTTTTCAGGCAAATTGATGCTTCAAATATTTTCACTGACAAACTAAATTGTGTATTTATTAATGGTAATAAAGTTATTCCTTGCTCTAAATTAGTCTCTTTCTTTATTATTATTATTTTTTTATTTCTTTAACACAGAGTAGACCGAAGGCAGAATTGTACTTATAACAATTTTATAGACAAATTACAGTACTTATAGGTGTGGCGGAGATTGCGTGAGCACAAAATATATATTTTTTTCTTCCTGGCTGGGCATAATATAAAAGAATCAGGAAGCACTGCTTTAAAGGTAATACCCAACTAACAAAATAGCTGACTCCGAAAGGCGGAACGGTGGTGCGGGTAACGGTACTCTGGTCTCCTCCCACATTCCAAAAACAACCATCATGCAGTCAAGTTAAGACTCTACCTTGTCCTTAGGTGTGAATGCGAGTGTGAATGATTATTTTCTCTCTGTGTGCCACGCCATTGGCTGGCAAACAGTTGAGGGTGTCCCCCATCTACTGCCCAAAGACTGCTTGGATAAGCCCCAGTAAACCCGCGAACCCAGTGAGGATAAGCAGTGGAGAAGATGGTTGGATGAACTCCAAAATTAGATTAGATTTGGATCATTATTTTCATTGCCCAGTGTGCAATAAAATTGGAAGGTACAATGTTGATGACATAGTTTTCTAGTTTGAAAAATGGCGACATACGCAGAAAACAAAAAGAAAATGTCGACAGCGTGACAGCATCTTTCAAACGATTTTAAAGAGATAATTATGCATGAAGAGTTGCAGACCTGAACCAATTTTAGCAGCATCAATTTCGTGTTAAGTTCGAATCAAAAGAAGGTTACTTTTCAGCCTGCTCAGCCAATTGACTTACTTGGATTTCTGTTTACTTTACATAAACTCTTCACAGTTCTTCCTGTGAGGCTGGTGCCAATGAAAACAAATACCAGTTGGCAAAAAAAAAAAAAAGTGATAGCCTCAGGTTGTACCACATTTGTTTTATTGATGTGTAGCATTTCATTAAAGAACAACAACATTAATATTTTATTTCTTACGTTAATTATTAAATTTATTATTTCAATTAATAACAACAGGGGCTTCCTTTTTTTCCACTCAAGGCCTTCCTGCCAGGATAAACAGTACAGTAGTTCCATTCAAAGTGATGCATCGACTAGAATGGATAATGAAACTAGCCCTCATTCTGAGCCTTTTTGGAGTCGGGAAAAACATCAAGCAAATGCTTTTACGGAGAACTCTTCGTTCAGTTTGACAAAAAACATCAGACGGCAGTCATTGTGTCTGACAAGCCTGTTCTGCACGCAGACGCACACACGGACGAGCACACACACACCTTTGTGCAATATCAATGTAGGTAGCAAATCCCTGAAGCTCTTCCTCTACGGACTTTATTGTCAGAGTTTCTGCAATGGTGAGACGCTTCTCCTTCCGCTTTGAAAGCGTGAAGATCAAACAAAGCAATACAGTTGACGCATCTTGTGTGTTGTGTGTGGTCTGAATATATAATCATTTTCATGGTTGGAGGTTTTAGTTGTGATTTTATTGAGGCTGTGTTATTGAATAAACAGTAGCACTATTAATCAGCCGTACAGCCATCTGTTCATAGTCTACATTGAGGTTTTAGTGAAATAAGCTCATTAGACAATTGTGTTCACGTGTTTCTCTTAATTGTTATTTAAAATGGATGGAATAATAACATCAGTGATCTCAGGCAGCACTGTAAGACCGTCCTCCTTATATATTCAGAGGTTCCCTATGAGCAAACATATGCGAAAATGAAGCGAAAGTGACCTTTGCCGAACTCTGCCCTCAGCGGAAGGGGTTAAAAAGAAGAGAAGTGATGTATAGGGAATGGGATGCGGGATATTGCAATGTACTTTAAAGCTCTTGATGTCACCACCTCCTGGTATAATGCCTCCTAATGATGCTATTTATACACCAAATTTCCATTTCAATTTTCTATATGAACAACGCTGCAACATATTGGGGAGAACAAGTCGCCCCACCAATACTTTACAAATGGAGATAATACTGTATCAGAACGGTACCATATTAGAGGCAGGCAACACGTGCAGAAAGGAATTCTGGAACATTGGATGTTAAGTTTCACTCTAGACGCGATTTTCTCCCACCTTGTTGTGTTTGATGCAGTCCGGAACTTATTTTATTTGTCACAAAAGATACTGGCCCTGCCTTTCTCATAAATTTCATAATCTGATCTGATATGATTATAAAAGGATGTGGTGAAAAACAAAAACAAACAAAAATTTTCATTTTAATAAGAAAAATAACACCTGATAGTATTGTACTTGTTGATCAATTCATATATTATATGTCAAGGAGTAGGACTAGATACGTTTTTTCACTTCTTCCTACTCCTTTGAACATATAATTGTGATGATTATTTTCTTTTCCTTTTTACAATTTGACTTATCTTCACTGTTGCCATTTTTTGCTGTATTGTATATTTTATATTTTCAATAAACAATAAACAAACAAACAAACAAACACTTTATATTATAAAAACACAGTGTACCAAAAGAAGGAAAACAGCCATGCGCACAGTTAGTCTGCGCTTTGGCCATACTTATGCTGGGAATCAAAATATGGACCATAGAGAAACACAAGGAGAGGATTTCGAGAGCTGACCCAGGAAGTGGCAGTTATGCTCATCATTCACAAACGATAAAGATATGCCTGTGAGTATTGTTGTATAGGTTTTCTACATGTGTTGCCATTTGTGTTCAATTAGCCACTGAATCAAAGGGTTCCAGTGCTATTTGTTAATTCTGTCAAGGGCATTTTTAATGATGTGTTAACATTAACCTAGTGGACATTAACAACGCTCTGTTGTTTGAAATACACAAAAGGGCATTCTTTCTCTTCATTTTATTTTTAGTTTGACAGTAAATTTCAGCCGAGAGTGGCAAAATACAAGTTGAAGCCTCTTTTATGAGAAATTGTTCACTATGTACCAAATAGCCTCATTTTGTGGAGCTGAGCTGATTGCCACCATAGAGTGCTTATATCACACATTTTTGCTTGTAAGTGAAAACAAAAAATAGGCAGAATGATATTTTTTTTTTTCTGGGGTTTTTTTTTTCCGGAAAAACTCAAAAGTCACAAGTATCTCGAGGCACCCCTGCACGAGGACACTGACCGGATCGAATCTGCAGGGTCTGAATAACTGACAGGAGCATGCACCACTTCACCGCTACTGCAATTTAGTGAAAATAATTTGGAATAATCTGGAATGTTTTCACATTGGGTCAAAATGCACATAGCGTTTGCATTGTTCTTTTAATGTCTTTTCAAGGCAGTATTATTCTGGCCAATCAACACTGACTTGCAAGAACATCAATTGAACAATGGCAAGCAACAAGAATGGTGAGATGAAAAGCAAGCCACAACAAGGAAAAATCAATATTGCAATTATGGGTGCAGATAATGGACATCAAGGTGATACTTGGAGTGACTGAGAAGAAGAAGTGACATAAAGCCAATTCGAATAGACCATGCATTTCATTGTCTCACATCTACGACATGTTTCATAGATTTATTGTCACGGGGCTCAAGACAACATTTTTGTTGTTGACTTTTCCCTGTATTTATTTATTTAATCATTTGATCCAAAATGGAAAAAGCATTGCTTAGCACTTCCTCCTACTACCGTCCTCTGGTTTGCTGCCATCACTTTTCAAGAAAAAAAAAGACAGTCACTCTAGTACTCTTACTCAGAGAAAAAAAAGTTACAATCATACAAGAATTACTTTGGACATTTTAGTAGAATATAATAACAAGACATCAAATATATCAATGCATTTCTGTGTCAACCATTGTCAAACAATTTGACCTTTTTTTTGTCTTTTGATGTTGTACAGCTCAGATGAGTGCAACCCTGACCGCTGCCGTCTAGTCTGAAACATATCCGATATGTATATCCACATATGAAGGCATGGGTCTTACAATTTGTACAATTTAAATGACAGTACATGAAAACATCAGATACTGGGCAAAATATCTGAATTGTCTTGCAAATTATTATATTTTATATTTATTTAGATTTATATTTATAGACTTTTGTCTTCTACTTTCTCCCTTTTATAATTTTGCTGCTTTAAAATGGGAATTTCTCCATTGTGAGTCAAATAAAGGTTGTCTTCTTCTTCTTAAACATAATTTCACAGACAATTAAAAAAAATATAAGTATATTGTTTTGGTATTTTTCATTTTGTGCTACATTGATGCAGAGTTGTTTTTTAAAAACAATGATTTAATGACATTATTCCCCAGCATGTGTTGCAGCTGCCAAGAGAGAAAATTAGTGCTTGTTTCAGATTCTTGCATTTAGGTTCCTGTGGGAATTTTTACATGAACTTGTCAAAATTACGACTTCCATTTTTGTGGGGTTAAAGTGGATCGGAAAATGGATGTATAATCTTCTTTTCAGAACCCTGCACCTTCAAAAACAAAAATATCATGAAAATGAAAATTTATCATGAGCCTAATTGAAAAATATGAGAAAATAGAAAGGAACAAATGTTGCAATTAATTTGGCAGACAAAAAGGGAAATGGAAGAGAAAGGAGGACGAACACACACGCACACACACACACACACACGCTTCGAGCCTTCCAAGCTTCTTCCTGCACCGCAGCGAGGTCACCTTTAGCTCTGTCAAGCTTCACAGGTGGGTCAGAGATGGGGATTTGATAACGAGAGGCAGTTTAGAGAGCAGACATTTGACAAGCATGACGGGTTCTGACAGCTCTCATGGGACAATGATTAATGACTGACACCCCTGTTGCATGTCTCATACGGAATGCAAATTCAACTATCGGTGAAAATTACTCTTCTACGCCTGTAATTGGATGCAGAAAGTACCACATGAAACAAGAACATGATCGCAATTTGTTCCTGCAGAAACAACGTGCCAGAGAGAAACCCGAGAGTGAAAATGATTGAAAATGACCGCCAGGAAATCTTTCTAATTTGTTGTAACAAAGTGACATTTAGCAATGAGTCCAGGGACATTGACAGAGTGAGAGTTTATGGCTTGAATTAAAAAGTCACCCCCTGTGCCGGCTCACTCACTTCTGTCATTATGCCCTCAAAATTTAATAATGGTTGAAGAAAGTAAAAGATCTTTTTTGTTTTATTTCTGCCAAGGCTTGACAATGAATAGTTGCTCCAGGTGCTACTTTCAAACAGCTGGTTTCCCATTTTAATCAGTGTGTGACAAATGTACTGTATTTGTCATTGAGTGTTTCGACTTGAGTGTACTTTCTCAAATGCCTTCCGTTCAAAAGCAATACCAACAAAATGAAAGAGTGGAGCCCATCAAATAGTGTGACTATTTGCGAAATAAATAGTTTTCAAACGCCTTTTATTCAGAGCCGCAGGGCTTTTCACCTTTATAAATCTGCTTCTATATGGTTACAAAGGCCTAAATCACATTTGAAACACTTTTGACACAAATTAGGAATTCATTTGAGTCAAATACAGAAAAGAGTGAAAAAGGAGGGTCATCACTGAAGTGGGTTTGAGACTCTGGCCTTGGAACACATTTTTGTACGTGCCGTATTCGTCAGTGACGCAGACCTTGAGGATGTACAGAATAGTGATGTGTCGTTCGCGAACGATCCGGCTCCCAGAGCCGGCTCTTTGAAGTGAACGATGGGAGCCGGCTCCCACCTCATTGGGAGCCGGCACCTCATTGGGAGCCGGAACGGGAGGGTTATAGTGATGTGTCGTTCGTGAACGAGCCGGCTCTTAGAGCCGCCTTTTTTGTTTCTCCAGTTGTTCCCCCCCCCCCCCTTCGGTTAAAGCCGCACGTGATTGGTCAAGATCTGTGGTAGACGGGGGAGGGGGGGTTCACACACACACACGCGCACACACGCACACACGCGCACACACACGCTACAGTTTAGAGAGGGGGGAGGGGTTAGAGGAGAAGAGACACAGCAGCGCGCGAACGAGACAGACGAGGAGACGACAGAGCTAGTTAGCAAAAAAAGAACACGGTGGAAAGCGAAAAGGTGAGAAATGGATAGAAAACGCAGTGAAATTTGGACTCATTTCAATGTTATTGATAGTTCAAAGGCAGCGTGTAGACTCTGCAAAGTTAAAATATCCCATAAATCAGGCTCCACAAATAACCTGCACAGGCACATAAGAAAAGTCCACCCATCAGTACAATTGCGAGAGAAAAGACAAGCAAGGGAACCAGATGTTAATGAAGGTGCTAGTGTGTCTGCAACTGTTGCTGCTGCTCCAATGTCACAACAACTGCCTAGAAGTACAACCCAGAGCTCTATCCTGTGCAAGGGTCTTCAGAAAGTGACAGCTGAGCATCGGACCAGCGTAACCACAGGGAAAGTGAAAGAGTTAGTGGATGCTCTCTGTGCATCCATGGACAGAAAATTCCACAGAATGGAATGGAACACTGTTCTGTCAGAAACCACCATTCTTGACCCAAGATTCAAGAAGCTGGCCTTCACTGACAATAGAGCGGTTGATGAAGCTCTTCAAAGAATAACTGCAGCAGCAGCAAGAGCCAGCCAGACAACTGCACTGCCAGGAGGCGAAGAGGGAGCAGAGCAACAACAAGAAGAGCCACAAGCATCTGCTGTTTGGAGGTTCTTTGAAGAACGAGTAACTGGAAGCACTACAAGACGGAATCCTTCATCAGATGCAATTCTGGAAGTGAGATCCTATCTTGAGGAGCCCCTTTTCCAGAGAAGTGCAGAGCCTTTGAGCTGGTGGGAGGCCAAGGATTCACTGTACCCACGTCTTACACATGTGATGACATGGAGGCTGTGTGTTGTCGCAACATCTGTGCCCTCAGAAAGAATCTTTTCCAAAACAGGGCAATGTTAACAGAAAGGAGAAACAGGATAAACCCCTCAAAGCTGAGGCACTTGTTTTTTCTTAATGCCAATCTTCACTAAAGACATATTAAAACTTTTACCTGGATGCTGCTTTTTTCTTTTTGTTTTACAAATTTTAAGGTATAATGTGTTGTATTGTATTCAATGCTTACTTGTTGTTTTACTGTAAACAGTTAAAAGCTTATAAATATAAATATTCAGAGATTGGAACTTTTTGTTGACCTTGTTTTGAGGTGGGTCTTTGTACTTTGTTTTTATTTTTGTAGCACTCCATGTTGTACTCCATGTTGAGTATAAATAAATATTTGATATACTCTCTATTTTTTGCATTAGTAATTCATTTTACACATAATATTACGTTATTTTTGGTAGTAAATTAATTTAAGCAACAAAAAAACTGAGGAGCCATTGGGAGCCATTTGGGAGCCGAAAGAGCCGGTTCTTTTTAGGGAGCCGATCCAAAAGAGCCGGCTCTCCAAAAGGAGCCGGAATTCCCATCACTAGTACAGAATTGAAAAGATCAAATAATATCACTGGAATTTCAAACTCAATTTATTTTTTATTGGGAATGTATTCAACAGTCAAAGACCTTCAATTTATCATCTGTGGGAGTCTGAAAAGGTTCTGCTTGAAAACTTGAAAAATCTTTCACCTCAGCTAGGGCCAGATGACTTGAAACATCCACAGGATTCAGTGGTTGGAATTGTCCAGGGTTTTTCAGGCAGATGTTCGGTTAGAGTTACTCTAGTTAAATCGACGAGTGATTTCTAACTAACGAATGGCATGAGAGATCATCAGGGGTGCTTGCATGACATTGTCTACTTTGACTTAATTTGTCCGAAAATTCATCATTCATTACAGATACTTAGACATGTCATAAAAAGGCAGATGATGAAATGCAATTCCAGGCAGGACATTAAACATCAGCATTGACATCATTCATACAAAGAAGAATCATGGTTTCCTGTTCGTATTTTAGCATGGTGTTCAATTAAACCGCCCCAGATCTCAGGGCTCTTGAAGTCAATTTGTGAGTAACTTGAGACAAGATAATCAGCATTTGTCAATTTTTTTCTTTTGAGGTGTGACGTGATATTTTTGTTATACAATATCGAGGTGACCCGGCTCGTTAAAGGTTGGGAAATACGGTCAACTGGTTTAAAAAAATATACAGTTTTAATGCTTTACTATTCTGCTCATCATAATGTAGCAATTGAAACCCATTGAAATACTAAAAGGACAGACGACACCGTCAACAGAGCATGTTTCACTTTCGAGGGGACGTTCTGTAATCAGAGGGTTCTGGGGTGGCAAGACAACTTTCTGGGGGGAGAAAAAGGGGTACTCTGACTTATATCTGTAGAATGTGAACAAACAGTCCTTTCCAGGTGGTTTGAGTGATTGCCTGATCCCCTGTAGCGGGATGATTGGAGAGCAAGGTCAGTTAGAAGTCTCGCTCTGATTGAGTGCTGTCTATGGTCGGACTCTCTCAAGCCTCTGATGCCATTAGATGGACAGAGATTCACTCAGAGAGGGGGGTTGTTTTTTTTTTTTTTTCTAGAACCAATCCTATCCAAATGGAATGACTGTGTTGATGTACCAGCTCACTTCAAGACATGCGGACAGAATCAAAAGAAACAAGTCCAAAAAAAATAATGGGGCTTTGAGAGCAATAACAGTCAGAGGTCAAAATCGAGCAGAATTTTAAATAGTCTGAAAAAAGTGCAGTGCATTGTAATCTTCTAAACATCATTCTCACTTTGTGTTCAAGTTTTTTTTTTCTTTTTAGCACTTTCATCATTATATTGTGCAGTAACCCCCAGTGTCATGGCCATTGTTTTCCGATTTTCTGTCGACTGGTTCATGTGTCGGCCTCACAGTGCAGAGGTGCAGGGTTTCGTTCTGTGGGTTTTCTATTCTGGTTTCCTCCCACATTCCAAAAACATGCGCAGCAGGTTCATGAAACATTCTTAATTGTCCCTAAGTGTGAGTGTGAGCGCGGATGGTTGTTCGTCCAGGTGTGCCCTGCAATTGGCTGGCAACCAGTTCAGCCTACTGCCTGGAGACAGCTGTGATAGGCTCCGGCACGCCCCGTGACCTTTGTGAGGATAAGTGAATCAGAAAATGGATAGATGAATGGATGGATCATTTTGTATACCTATTTGACCGATGAGTTTCTCATCATTTTTGCACACTTGTATATACCCCCCGACCCCCACGACCCGTAAATTGGTTGAGTAAAATTGGATGTCTTCTCTGCTGCTACTGTATACATTCTGATACTTAAAGGATATCCAGGAAGTCAAGATGGCGCCCGAGTAGGCAGCCGTCAGCAAGTGCTCTCTTGAGCCTTGCTTTTTTGTTGTTCTTGTGTTTCTTTTGTCACTTTGTGTTTGTTGTTACGTCGTGTGGACTTGATGTGGACCTTTTTTCAGCATTTTTTGGCCACGACATTCATCAAGGAGGAGACTCTGTGCTTGGTGGTTGCGCCTTCTCGGCAGCATGGGTATACCAGCACTGTTTTTGACTGGAGGAATGTCGGCGCCATTTGACTGTCGTTGCTGGACAGTCCGGGGGCGCTTGTGTCTTGCGCCTGTAATGGGCAGCATTTTTCACAGCCCCGCTTTGTTCAGCGGAGAGATCGGTGCTGTTGAACGGTCTGCGGCTGGATGGATGGAGGTCTTGAGGAGCCGACGATGAGAAGAAAGGAGCGTTGGCGCGGAGTGCTGATGCGAATTTGGAGCTGGGAGTCGCGGCTTGGAGTTTGAAGCGGATTACGTGGGACAGGAGAAGTGAACTAATCTCTTTTCGTCAATGGACGCTGCAGCTTTGTGTTTGCTTTCAAAACTTAGCTTGTAGCAGACGTGTGCACATTTTCAGCATGACGTCTCTGATCCACTGGAGAAAGGACACTTTGATCCTCTCCTCTTTCATCTATAACTGCTTCAGACAACAAAGTGTATGCAGAAAAGTGGTGAAGATTGCACGACTGTCTCTGTCCTATGTGTTGTGTTGTTATTTTTGTTATTTTTTACTTCAAAATGGCGCCGCGAGAGTGGCTGCCTTTCCAGCAGCTCCAATTTTTTTTGTTGTTCTACTTCTTCCTTTCATAACTTTGCTGCTGTGAATCGGGAATTTCTCCATTGTGAGACTAATAAAGGTTTTCTTCTTCTTCTTCTTCTTCAACTCCACTGTTTTGCAGCACAAAAAGGCTGCCACTTGTATGGACATCTGTGTGACAGGTCCCATGTTCTACCTCCCTTAAGCTGACGCTTTGGATCCAGTGGGAGAAGGAAGCATTCCCAGAAAGAAAAATGAGGCCTATCCCCACAGTTTTCTTTCACAGACGATACTGTTAAAGTGGGTGTGGAATTATTTGCCAGAGGAAGGGCATAGCTGTATTTTGAGATCTAATTTCAGGTAAATATGGTTCTTGAGAGGCAATTCATTTGCATAATAATGCTGCAATGAATCAGGTTTGCTAATAAAACCATGATATGAATTTGTATGACAAAAATCACATCTTCTTTGGAGCCGCATCATCTCTTACATTTATCGTTAATTCACTCCAAACAAATTTCAGCAACAATGTACAGGTTTTGCTTTCAATATTCCTGTTTAATATATTATTGGAGACACATTTAAAAGGGCTTCCCACTAATTGACATGTATTTGTAATGTACTTTTATTTATTACTAATGCTTCAGAGAGTTGTCTCTTCACCGCAACCAAATGCAGACAACAATTATCCCCAGAAAGGGCAAAGAAGGCTTTGTTTTTTCATCCCTCCTGCTTTGTGTTATGAATTTAAAAAAGAAAACCTGTTTTGTGTTGGTCTGTTGTCTTCAAAGACAGTAACATGGAGATGACAGTAATGAGACGCAGTCTGTCAAGTATGTGTGTCCATTTTTTCTCATTAAAGCTGAACTATGCTGATGCAGTGTTTCTTTGACAAACGACAACTGTTTGAGAGTTTTCTTTAAAAGAAAATACAACAATAAATGCAAGAAAATAATGTTTATTTGTTGTTTGTTTTATTGATTACATTTTTATTAATTAATTGTTTTATTAAAATATTGGATGGTTTCATTTACAGTATGTGGTAACCAGGAAAAAATATTCGCCTCCGACATGAATTAAGTACAAACCTTTTGAAATAATTTTCTTTTTAATCTTTCTCAATGAACACCAGGCAGATTCTTCTCACCTTCCATTTCTGTAATGTACAGTAAATTAGGCGATTTTTAAAGCTAAAATTCAAGTTTTCAAAAGTTTTTTTTTATAAGAGATATATTTCACGCTTTTTGAATACTCAAAGCGAGATTCATTGGCAAATTTCATTTCAGGTGCAGATGTGTCTCATAAAGTGTGCCAGTCCTCATCTTGCCTCATACACAGCTGGGCAAGGCAAGTATACAGTATATACTGTAGGTTGGGTTGGCAACCAGCACATCGGATTCCTGCCTTCATTTGACCGTCTCTTGCTACTTGCTTAAAAGACTGCAAACCAAGAGAGTCGTTTTCATTCAAGACAATACAATACATGCTGATTTATATAGCGCTTTCACAACAGCGGCAGCTGTTCAATAGAAGCATTTCAACATTTCACACTGTTTATGTGGCACATAGACACATCGCAAACACAGCCAGGTGCAGTGGCACGCTTCTCCAGTGAGCAACATTAATCAATGCATCGAAACTTGTGCTAAGCCAACACGATGAAACCATATATGTCCACCGCACACAAAGACAATTAAAACATTCACACAAGCAACATTCCATCACCAAATTGTTGGATTCCACTTGTCAATGTTTTGGTGCATGACCTCGGTAACCACTAATTCTTCGCATTCACAGGTCAAAAACGTAGCTAAACATTATTTTATCATTATTATTATAAGCTACAAGTTCAACATTGGCTTCATTCGAACATGAAAAAAAATAATTTACAAATACAGTTGAGAAAATGTATTTTCATCCGATAAATCCAAGATTGAAATTTTTGGCCAGAATTTTAAATGATATGTTTGGTGCAAACACAACATTGCTTAGCATCAAAATGTAACAAGCTGATGATTAATGTTAACAGCTGTGTGTGTGTGTGTGTGTGTGTGTGTGTGTGTGTGTGTGTGTGTGTGTGTGTGTGTGTGTGTGTGTGTGTGTGTGTGTGTGTGTACGCAAGTGTGCATGTGCAACCAACCAAGATTGCTCTGATAGAAAAAAAGACCTCCCAGAATACCATGCTCAGAGCTGTGTGCAAGAGACAGGGACAGAATGAGACACTGTTGCAATGGAATGGTTTGTCCTGGATTATGATTATGATTTTAATATCCATGTGTGCTGTCCGGAAAAAACGCTAACAAAAGACTTCTTAAGACTTATCGACTCTTTTAATTTCGTGCAGTATGTGACCAGCCCGACACATGAACAAGGACATATTTTAGACCTTATCCTTGCTCATGGTCTACCGGTGTCAAATCTGGAAGTCCTTGAAAATTGGATTTCTGATCACATGGCAGTTTTATTTGACGTAGTCTTATCGCATGCTGCTGTGAAATCTGCCGCTCCTAGTTGTAAATGCCTAATTTTTAACCCTCGCACTGCTAGTTGTTTCTCTGATGCCTTTAATAACCTTTGCATACCCGCGTCTAACACAGAGGAACTCACCTCTTGGTTCAACTCGTCATGCCGTGCCATCCTGGATTTGGTGGCTCCTTCAAAAACTGTACTCCCAAAACCTAAACCCGAGCCATGGTTTAACGACATTACCCGCGCAGCTAGGCAGGGGTGTCGCAAAGCTGAACGCAAGTGGAAGAAAGACAAATTGCATGTCTCATCAAATTTGGAAAGACTGCTGGCGTAACTACCAGCTCACAGTAAAAGAGGCCAAAAGAGAATATCTATCGGACCTTATTCAAGCTAACCGTCACAACCCACACGCACTATTTAAAACAATAGATTCTGTACTCATACCCCCTCTGCCTACTTGCTCGGATTCTTCACCTGAGACGTGCAACAGATTCCTTCAGTTTTTCATTGATAAGGTCTCTACAGCTAGGACTCCGGTCTCAAATACCACATCTTACACATATGTCCATGTTCCATGTTCAGCTGTACCAAATTATTTTGAAACTGTGTCCTTGGCGCATTTGGAGGATGTAGTTCGCCATACGAAGCCATCTGGCTCCCCTTGCGACTCTCTTCCCCCGCACTTCTTTCAGGAGGTTCTCCGGAGTGTTGGCGCATTGGTCTTGGATATCATCAATAGCAGCCTCTCTTCTGGTGTAGTTCCCCAACAGTTTAAACATGCTGTGGTCCAACCCTTGATCAAGAAACCTGGTCTTGATCCAGATGTGCGTTCAAGGTTCAGGCCCATTTCCAAACTGCCTTTCATTTCCAAAATTCTGGAAAAAGTGGTGCACATGCAGTTGAAACTTTTCTTGGATGAACATAACATCTTGGAGGTCTTCCAGTCAGGTTTCAAGACGATGCATAGCACGGAGTCAGCCCTGTTACGCGTTTCTAATGACATCATCCTGGCAAATGACTCTGTAGACCACGTGTGTCTAGTTTTATTGGACTTAACTGCAGCATTTGATACAGTGGATCACAGTATTCTGCTGACTCGTTTGCAGCACTTGGTGGGCATTGGCGGCAGTGCTCTTGAGTGGTTTAGGTCCTATCAAGCTGATCGAACCTTTTGTGTCAGCCTTGGCTGCTCTGAGTCACGCACTGCTCCCCTGTCATGTAGTGTTCCACAGGGCTCAATTCTGGGGCCTCTGCTATTCTCGCTGTATCTACTCCCATTGGGTTCCATCTTAAGGAAACAAGGTATTCCCTTCCACTGCTATGCAGATGACTGCCAGATCTATGTCCCACTGAGCAAGAAAGACGCCTTCTCATTAAGGACAGTCCTATCCTGTCTGGAAGAAATCAAAACCTGGATGGCACAAAATTTCTTGAAATTCAACTAAAAGAAGACAGAGGTGATATTGTTTGGTCCCAGTGGCCCTTGTACATTCCATCCTGTAGACTTGGGCCTCCTGTCTCCTTTACTTAAGTCAACAGTCTCAAACTTGGAGTTGGAGCAAATTTGTTGGAGTTGTTAAATCTAGCTTCTTTCACCTTAGACAGCTGGCCAAAATAAAACCTCTCCTCTCACATGAACACTTTGAGACAGTAATTCATGCCTTTGTCAAATCCCGGCTCGATTACTGCAATGCCCTTTACTTTGGAGTCAGCCAGTCCTCCATTAAGCACTTTCAGCTGGTCCAGAATGCCGCTGCTCGCCTCTTGATTGGTACTCGTAAGAGGGAGCACATAACTCCTTCTCTGGCATCCCTTCACTGCTCCCCATTCATTTTAGAGTTATTTTCAAGATCCTCCTCTTTGTTTTCAAATCTCTGAATAATCTCGCGTCACCTTACCTCTCTGAGCTCATCCGGTCCTACACACCTGCCAGGCGCCTCAGGTTTGTGGACCAGACATTATTAGAAGTACCAAGGACTAAATTGAGGCTCAGAGGGTATCGAGCTTTTTCTGTTGCTGGTCCCTCTCTCTGGAATGACCTCCCACTGAACATTCGGCAAGCCTCGTCGCTGCCCATCTTCAAAACCCTCCTCAAAACTCACTTGTATTCTTTGGCACTCGACTCAGCATGACTTAGTTTTGTTCTTGCTTTTACTGTTTGGTGCTTTCTACCGCCTTTATTACGATTTGTCTTACTGTTTAATGTGCATGTTAAATTGCTCCACGTACAGCACTTTGTATGGAGTGATGGATGTTTGAAAGTGCTCTATAAATACTGTTGACTTGACTTGACTTGGATTAATGTTCATCAATACATGAATGAAATACTCGATAACCAAGCCATTTCTACACCCTAACCGATATATATATTGCGCGTCGTCCCGCACGCAGTCTGTCCTTCCGTCTGTCCCTTTTCAAAACGTACCTACTTCACCGCGCCGCCACTGCGCCGCTCAGGCAGTGGCTCACTACGATCGCGCGGGCATCTTAGCGAAAAAATGTTGTCTACCCACAAGCATTGCAATGAAATTGTTAGTTATTTAGTAGAGCTAAACATCTCTTTATTTTCGCGATAAGCAATGACGATGAACAAAAAGTTGAATCAAGCAACAACACTTTTGTGGGCCAAAGGCCCACCTTACCAGCCTTCCGTAGGAACTAGCTGATGAGCCGCCCGGAGGGCGGCGAACCAGCTAGTGGAAATATATAATATAAGACAATTATTTATTTATTGAGGACCTGATTGAAAAGTAAGGAATCAAGCACTTTAGCATCTGCTGATAGCTGGTCTCCCGTCACATGTCCACTTGGTGTGTTGACCTATAGCTTGCTTCTCAATTCAATCAATGTCTTCAATTGAACTTGAAGAAAAATATATTTCCCTGGAAATGGAACAGCTTATGACGTTCCCATATGTTCCGAACAATTGTGTATATTTAGGAGAAAGCGATGTATTGAATTGGGAAAACAATTTCAAAATTCATTAGTTCAGAATGAAAACATGTTTACATTTAATTTGGCATGCGCGTATTTTCTATCCTTTTGAACACTAAGCCACACATGGTTACACAGTCCCCATTGCTGATTCTCGGGCTAGTGAGCTTTGAAGAAGCCTGCAGAATTGGTTCTAGTCCGCTGGACACTCCGTATCATTTAATGTATTCCAGTCTATTACCACTTTTTTTCCCCTTTGACACCTCATTCTTTCCCACCAATATATGGGGGCATGTGGGAGATGGGGGGAGGGGTCATTCCATAACAGACACCTCTCTTCCGTCCCGTAGTCACATCTCTGTTGCTTTTTGAATGTTGTGTCACAGCTGAGAACCTGCATTTCAATAGATATATTCGCTGACAGAGTCATCCCATCACTCCTGGAGCTGACACTGACGCTGGAAACGCAACACGGTAAAGGTGCAGTAGCCTTGTCACTTTCATCTTAGGTAATTGATCACATCAGACAGTAGCTGATGTGTGTGAGTCAAGTGCGAGGGGCAGAGGACGCTGCTTATTCAGATAAAAGCTTGCCCCGGATCCCAGTCATTTTCTCTGACACCACTATAAACAAGAACAACAACCAACGGGCAGAATGGTGCTGTTGGACAAACATTGTATGTATAACATGATATTTTGCCTTAAAAACACTGCACCCTTGTGAAAAGAAGCAAAGGAAGAGGCTCCCCTTGTAATGTTCAGTGATACCTCCAGAGGAAAAAAAAGGTTCTACCTTGAGACTTATCAACCACTTGGCATTCAGGGGCTTCATGATGCATTCGTAGCCCTGCAGACCAGTTAGATGGAAGCATATGTTATCTGATTCCACTCCTTTTACCATCAATGTAAAAAATAAACACACACAACAGGTGCTTTTGCAGCCACCAGTAATTTAGCATCGAACCCGCTGCATTACCCTGTTGTAATCTGTATTTTCAGTAGACGGATAGAAACTATGCAGTCCTGTGTGGGGAAACATTCGGCTTGAAAAAATGAGTGATGTGGTTCTTGACATTACCTCTCATAAATGAGTCAAACCCAATATATGAGTGATGGATCATTCTAGTAGTTGTTGTGTAAAAGCCTCAAAATCCGTGTATGATTGGCAATCGAAAAACAAAAGAGGGACAGATTTTTTTTCCATTTTAATCAAACACAAAACAATTTTAAATTTGCAATATTTGGTTATTTCAGGCTCAGGTCAAAAAACGGTTTGATTTTAATTTTGAAATGGCTGGATTGACATGACCTTGAAGTTTGCAAAAGAGGATTAGTTGAGATACATTGTGACATCCAGATTCCTGACACAATTGCAATCTGCACTAAATTCAAGTGCTTTCCAAAACCCATTAACTACAGTGTATCATTTCAGTCATTCTACGCTGGATCACATTCCCCTCATCATTTGCCAACATTTATTATTTTGGGTCCACATATATCATCGTATGTCAATCAAGCAGCGATTCTCACTTAGCTTTTGTCATTTAGGGTTGGTCTATAGCCAGTCTCGAATCGACAGCCCCCCCATTGAACACAACGATCATCATGCTTGCAACCTCACATGCAAGAAACATATTTTTGGTCTTTTTGGAGATGCAATCACCGCCTGCTCTGAAGGTCTTTTCAGTCAGTAAGGATTTTACCAATTGCCTTTAGTGTACTTTTGTCAAATGACTGCGTTGCCATGAGCATCATGCACTCTTCAACACAATACTCCCTGTCTATTATGAACATGTGCTGTTTATTATGATTTGATATCCGGTGAAATGCCGATGTTATAATTATGGTGACTCGAGAATGTTGGCCTGACTCCTTACTAAAGCAAGATTGTGTCATTCTTTGGTGGGGGAAAAATGGTCAGAAAATCATTCTGCCCTTGAAAAGTTCCTGCCATTGTGTCCTGTTGCGAAAAGACGTCATGATTACCGGAGGCAATGAACTTGACTTTGTCCCCTTTGACTAGGGGGAAATAATGGAAGTGATGGCACATGTGGAGGTCTCCTGTGGACATAACCACACCATCCCCTGAAACTACCAAATTATTGTCAGAACACACAACAGGGAGCCTCTGGTCATTTCTCCTCAAATGGACAAGCTAATCCATTTTGATCTAAGAAAAGTGCAGAAGATGACAATGTGTAAGCTCAGTGAATTCATCACTGATCACCAATGGGAAAATATGTCAACAAACAGAACAAAATATGAATGATAAGAGCTACAGCTTCCACTGGCTTAAGTGTATTGGTTTAGGGCTGTGACAAAATTTTGACTTTTCACATAGTAATCTGTCATGGCATAGTATCTACATCAGGGGTGTCCAAACTTTTCGGATCGAAGGTCTACTTTTTACGGAGCCCCTAAGGGGACATGGAAGGAAAAAAAAAACTTTGCGAGATCTCGCAATGAAAGATTGCGAGATCTCGCAAAGTAATGCGAGATCTCGCAAAGAAGGATTGCGAGATCTCGCAATACTTTATTTATTTATTTTTAATGGTCGTTGACTTGCTTCCGGGTCATCGTACGTGCTTCCGGGTCATCGTACGTGTAAACGCAGACAACAGTTATGGAGTGTGTTCTTTTCCTGCGCGTTGATCTACTTCCGGGTCAGCTTGGCGAATGTTGACTGTCGTGCGCGGCTAATTTGAGCGACTACACACGACCTCGGAGGAGGAGAGAATAATGGAGGAGGACTTGGAAAACTTCTTGCGATAAAGAAATGTCGCTCAGGTGGACATTACGCGCATGAAAAACGACAAGGTGGGCATACACCCATACACTAACATAATAAGCGTAGCAATAGCAAAATGGACACTGGCTGCGACACGCTCATTTTCTCTACTGTTAATTTTCTGTTTTGTAAATACGCTACTGTAGTGCAAACCGTTTGATTCTTTTGAGAAGTAAGAAAAGCATTACATAAATTCTATTATTATTATTAATCCTAGTAGTAGTCATCGTAGTAGTAATTGGTCATGCAGACCTCCAAATACAGTGAGAAACTAACTTGGCGGGGAAAGTGAAGCTAGCATTTCAGGGAAAGTGAAGCTAGCATTTCTATATACTCTACCTGTGTCACGATTCGGTTTAGGGACCAACAGGTGGCACTGTAGAGCTCCCCTGGCAGCTGCAAACCTGTTGGTCATAGGTAATCAGGCCTATAAAAGGACTCCTGCCCGCACACTCGGTGTCGGGTCATTGTTGCTTTTGCTACTGTCATGTTTGTTTGAGTCATGCGTTGGTTGCTGTTTTTGTTTGCTACTTTGGACTTTGTTTGTTTAGGATTTAGTTTTCTGTGTTTTATCAATACACATCTTCAAATACACCCTGCTCCTCTCTCCTGCCTGCTTTTTCTGGGTCCACCACCACCATGCAACGTGACAGAATGACCCGACCACCTGGACCCCGCAGGTACGATGGATTGGTCCCTATTCCACCATGTGCCTGGCGGAGCTCGTTTGCGGCCGACACCCTTCCCCCTTTCAGGCAGCGCTGGTGATGCGGCTGTCCTGTTTTCGTCTCGTCAAGCCGCGTCTACGGTGGGCCGAGCCGCGTCAGCGTCTACGTTGAGCCGAGGCTCGTCACATGTTTGTTGGAGCGAAGTCACATTCACGTCGACGACAAGCCGTGCCACGTCCACGCCCACGTCAGGCCGAGCCCCTGTTCACGACCGGCTGTTCCTTGTTCACCCCGCTATGTCGAGCTCCGTCCACGTCAGGCCACGCCCAGCCAAAAGGATTGCCCTCGCTTTGGTCCCTGTTACCTGGCGAGGTGAATGTCACCTCGCTTATCGTTCCTGCATTTCGGCGAGGCGAAGGTCGCCGTCGCGTTTTGTTCTTGTTCTCCGGCGAGGCAAGGGTTGCCGTCGCTTTTGGTTCCTGTTCCCTGGCGAGGCAAGCCTTTTGGACCACTTTAGGACGTCTGGGATCCGTCCCTTGAGGGAGGGGTACTGTCACGATTCGGTTTAGGGACCAACAGGTGGCACTGTAGAGCTCCCCTGGCAGCTGCAAACCTGTTGGTCATAGGTAATCAGGCCTATAAAAGGACTCCTGCCCGCACACTCGGTGTCGGGTCATTGTTGCTTTTGCTACTGTCATGTTTGTTTGAGTCATGCGTTGGTTGCTGTTTTTGTTTGCTACTTTGGACTTTGTTTAGGATTTAGTTTTCTGTGTTTTATCAATACACCTCTTCAAATACACCCTGCTCCTCTCTCCTGCCTGCTTTTTCTGGGTCCACCACCACCATGCAACATGACAACCTGTACTGTTGATGTTCTTAGTTCTTACAATAATGACTTTATGTAACACAATTTTAAAAAGACATCACAGTTAGTAAATGTGCTGCTGCTTCCTGATGTATTATTATTATATTATGTAATATTGAATACAAATAATGATGACTGCTCTGTACCATCATTCATGTTACATTTGTTAAAAGTTAAGTCAAAATTTCAAGTATTCATTCTCACAATGTATCTTTGCAGGTTGACATGGAGGTAATTTCTCTGATAACTGAAGAGCAAATGGGCAAATATATCACTTCCTATGGTGATCGAATAGCTGTCATTTGCTTTTGTCAACAAAAAATGTCCAGGGGTGATGAAATGCTCCTCCAAAGATTGAGAGACAAAATAAGATCGAGGAAAAAAGGTGTACTGGGTGGATCTCCAAGTGTGCTCCAAAACCTTGATGAGAGAATGGCAAGATTTAAAAATTTTATTGGCTCTGTTGTTCATTTGCACTTTTGAGATGTAAAACATCTGGCATAGTTAACCACGTGAAGGGCAGTCTGCAATTGTTTTCCACTTATGTATTGTACATTATTAAAATGCAATCGATTCTGTGTTAGTTCTCCATTCCTTCCATTTTCTGGACCACTTATTCTCATGATGGTTTCAGGCAAGATGGGAGTTTTCAGTTTTAGCCAAAGGTCTGAAGTTGTACATTCCGTTTAAAATGTTGAGATTAATGTTTGTAAGATTTTGTCAATGTGAATAAAATTTGTTCCAAATCATTCTTAACAGTTTTTTTAAACACAAGAAACCACCTGCTGACGAAAGTGAGGAGTGACAATTACGCAGTCATCATTTACATGCAGGTGAAAATTCAATTGGGATGATGTACAATTGTGTAGGAATACTCCCCAGCATCCACGTTGGTTAAGTATTTGTGAATAAAATCAGGAACCAAGAAAGAATGTTTATTTACACCAATAATGCTTTGACAAACATTTTATATTGTAGATCAAATATGTTGTCCTTATACTGTACAGGTAGAAAAACAGCAGATAAACAATGCTTCCGGGCCTGCGTGGGTTTTCTCCGGGTGCTCCGGTTTCCTCCCACATTCCAAAAACATGCGTGGCAGGCTGATTGAACACTCTAAATTGTCCCTAGGTGTGAGTGTGAGTGTGAGCGTAGATGGTTGTTCGTCTCTGTGTGACCTGCGATTGGCTGGCAACCGATTCAGGGTGTCCCCCGCCTACTGCCCGGAGACAGCTGCGATAGGCTCCAGCACCCCCCGTGACCCTAGTGAGGATCAAGCGGCTAGGAAGATGAATGAATGAATGAATATATTATTTGTCATCAAAAGTGTTTCAATTATCCTTTGAAGGTGAAGTGATAAAAGAAATGACAATGGTCAAATTCAGGCTTCAGTAAATGTTACTTCTCACACCAGTTGAGGAGCCGTAATATAGTTTGGTCCAAACACCAAGCAATACATAGATTGCTGTAATTTATAAAGTGTATGCAGAAAATTGGTGAAGATTGCACGGCTGTCTGTCCTATGTGTTGTGTTATTTTGACTTCAAAATGGCGCCGTGAGAGTGGCTGCCTTTCCAGCAGCTCCTATATTTCGTATATTTTATATTCTTCCTTTCATAAATTTGCTGCTGTGAATTGGGAATTTCTCCATTGGGAGACTAATAAAGGTTTCTTATCTTATCTTAAAGAGTAGCGGTGAAGGCCTCTCTGAGGTGTAAATACAAGTTCACAGCCTGAAATGGATCTTTTGGTGGCATTAGACTGGGCCATTAAAAAAAGCACACAATGCAAATACATCTGGATCACAAGGCATGGTCAAACGGAAGACACACTGGCTTTTGCACAGTTGAACTTGTTCATTGTCAACTGGGGAGAGGAAGTCCGTTGTACCATAAGGTTCAGGTAACGTATACATCACGTTGGGCCGACCACTGGGGACATTCATGTTCTTTGAGGGCCTGATGAGATGGCTGTTCCAAACTAAGGCCGTGTCATCCAACTCATCCTGTTGAAAATAATATACAGCCAGATTAAATAAGAGTTGCACAGTCATATCGGCTTTTATGAGCAAGAACTTTTAGCGTGAAGCTGCTTTTTTGTCTCACTCCTCCCCTCTCATGTGTACCACATCTCCCCAACTTTTCCTTCACCTTCACCACACACCATTATCCTCTTGGGTGTTCCTGTCCACTTTCCCATCAACTCACTCTCACATACAAAAATACACATTTAATTAACGAGTCTATCAGAATGTATGAACTCACCTGAATAAGTCCCATGCAACAAAATTGTAGGATGTTTTTGTCCAGAAATCCACCATCAAAGAAGCCATTGTCTCTGAGGTCTGTGAAGAGGGATAACCAGAACTCCATGCACTGGCTGCGAAGAAACCGCCACCAATATTCAATTCTTTGATTGGCGGTGCTGGCTCCGTCCAAGTAACTGTCAAGAGTGCTGCCTGGCGGTATTGGCACGAGGAAACGCTGAAAGCCTTTGACGTGACCATTTTCAGTCCCAAGATTAGCTCGAACGATTCGAGGACAACCCCCCAAACGGTGCACAACGTCGATGTAGTAACCCCTAATCAACTTCGGGTCACTACTTGTTATGTAGGCATTGAGCCACATTATTTTCCTTGAAAAACCATCAATAGCCCCATTGATACAAATTCCAAATGGTTTCAGTTTGTCATAGGAGTCCATGTGCCATATAAAATTTGGCCCTTTGGAGAAGTAGTTTCGCCGTCTCAGACGTCTTGCTTGCCTTAACGACACTCCTCTCGGATCCAACTCTTTCAGGACCAGACGAACGTCCTCTTTCCTGACAAGAAGTCCATATTCTCTGCACTTACTGTACATCCACCTGTAACCGTGTAGTTGTCCGGAATGCTGCAATTGGTTGCGAATGAAGTCAACGAGGACTGCCAAGTCATTGAACGTTTTCCGACGAAATAGTCCTCTTTGGTTCAGCACTCGCTTCAAATGTCTTTCACTTATTTGGAAACCGTACTTAACATCAAGAACAGATTTAATGTCTTTGTATTTCAAGCCAATTTCAAAGTAAAATTCTATTAAACTCACGAACGGTTGAACACGCTCCATAACTGTTGTCTGCGGTTACACGTACGATGACCCGGAAGCAAGTCAACGACCATTAAAAATAAATAAATAAAGTAGTGCGAGATCTCGCAATCTTTCTTTGCGAGATCTCGCATTACTTTGGGAGATCTCGCAATCTTTCATTGCGAGATCTCGCATTACTTTGCGAGATCTCGCAACGTTTTTTTTTTCCTTCCATGTCCCCTTAGGGGCTCCGTAACTTTTCGATCAACTAACCGCACGGGATCTACCCTTACCGACGTGCGCGTGCGCGCACACACACACACACACACACACACACACGCACACACACGCCATGATGAGAAACAGCCTGAAACTGAGGCATGCAACGCACTTCTGCAGCCTGTTAACTATCGTAGCTCACAAGTACGATTTTAAAGTGCTTCCTTGGACCCTCCTAGATTCCTATTCTTTTCCCGTGCCCTCTGTGAATTGTACACGAAGCAAACTCTGAATGAGAAGAATGACGATAAAAGCTGCAATTGCAGACTGCTGAGCGCTAACAACTTCCGGTGACGTAATCAGGCGCCACCGTAAGTTCAGGATTTACCTGCTTGATTTTATTTTTTTAATATTTACTTTGTGTAAATGAGACTGATAGGATGATTAGGGTGCAGCGTACATGAACACAAAAAATATGTTACAAACATGTACAAAGACACACAAATGGTTGTTTGTTTGTTTTTTTCCCCTCGACACTCTTCAGATCTACTCGGGACCTGTCTTAGATCTACCGGTAGATCAGGATCTACCTAATGGGCACCCCTGGTCTACATAGTAACATTAGATACCAATGCCATTGCTGTTCAGGGTTCAAGCACTGTGCTGTTGGACATTTGGGGCTTGATTTACAGGTTTGCGCAAGCAATAAGCAGATACGGAAGCTGATTTTGAAACCAGGCCTAAGATCGATTGTGCCTGTGAGTTCTTGGAGGAGTAAATGTAAATCGATTGATTTAGCAAGTGCAATTTGATTCATAAAATCGGAATCTGATTCCACTGGCTGATTTTGCATGTTCGCAAAACTGGATGCCAGCGTGATGAAAGCAAAATGAGAGGCAGAGGGAAGGACAGCTCTTTTCCGCTCATGTAAATAGTTTATAAATGCCAAAAGCAAAAATTATTGGGACAAATGGTCAGCAATGCAATGTTGGAACTTCTGAATGATCTAAGGACTGACTTGGAGTCAGTCACAAGAAGGAATCAAGCCATAGCACCGATCACCATTATTTTTTTAAACTCTGCATTCTCTTGCATCTGGTTCATTCAAGCGCACAGTGAAAACGGCTGTTGGCTTTTCTCAGAAAAAAATTTTTTGGGTGTGCGGTCCCAAGATTTAAACGCAAGGTGCAATACCCCAACTTCATTTTTCGCTTGCCATTCACCTTGAAATTTTCCAAGGTGAAAACCATTAAGGCTACCTTCAGTGAAAACCTTTTGATTCCAGTGTTCTACATCACTTTTGCAGCTGCTTCCAACAGAGTACAGTTAGATTGAGTGAACATGCAATTCTGCACCCATTATCACCTCAGTGTACCATCAACATTGTTTTAAGATTCAAATCTTGCTCTAGGTTTCGCTGATGGGTAGCAGTATACTTGCCTGATTTGTGTGCTGGCAGCGTGGGATCGGTTCCCACTCAGTCAAGGTGTGTTTATGGGTTTGGATGGTTGTCTTGTCTCTATATGTGCCCTGCAACTGACTGGCCACCTGAACTGGTGGCCAGCCAGTCCCAGCTGACTTCAGAAGTCAGCTGGGCAATTCCCAGCAACTCCCCGTGACCCTCTGCGGGATAAGCGGTGTTAAAAATAGATGAATGGAGCAATCTTGATCTAAATGACCAATGAAAATGTTTAATTACATTGTATTAGTAACAAAACACAACACTGCCCTGCTTCTCAACTATACATTTACTGACCATACCTGGTACTAAACCTAAAATAAAAGAAAAGGAAAATAAAACTACTGGTGTTCTATAAAATATGTGCTATTCAAAAACATTAAGTGGACATATGCCCTGCGATTGGCTGGCAACCGGTTCAGGGTGTCCCCCGCCTACTGCCCAAGGACGGCTGGGATAGGCTCCAGCACCCCCCGCGAACCTAGTGAGGATTAAGCAGTTCGGAAAATGAATGCATGAATAATTGGACATATCACCGTTTATTCAGACAAATGTTCTGAAAGTATCCAATAAATATGCCAGATGAGTGTTTCCACAATTTTTCCTTCAAGTGACATAGATTTTGTGATATATCTTGCATGTTTTTCCCCAGCATCGATTATTGCACAACAGCTGTATTGCGAAATAGTTCCTGTTGTTTGCAAAATGTTGAATCTCATTAAAATATCCATCTTCTCACCCTATCTTGTATGCAACGTGATTTAAAATGAATACATTTTCTCATAATCCCAGAACAGCACTGGAAAGCAAACATCAGGTATTCCCACCACAGAGACAGAGACAGATTGAGGAATACTTCTGGGAGCCAGGGCGGACTCTATGTCAGCCAGGGTCGTCACTGAAGAATATTCAATGACATTTAGGCACATGGTTGATGGCGCATAGCAGTGCTCTGGCTGATCTTGTACAACTGTGACCAACACTGCTGACAAGGAGTATGTAACTACTGATTTAAACTGCCACTTTCATCATCTCAGGTCTAAAATCACACAAATCGGGTTCTGACTATGACATGATTGAAAATCTGGTCAAGTTGAATGCCTGATAGACTTTACCCGATCTTACGTACGATTTCAAATTGATTGTCACGTATTGAATATACTTTCGAGACAATCATTGTAATTCAGTGTGGTCCCATGAGTGCTCCACTACAGATTATTCAGGGTCACTATGTTCGTTTCTAAACACAAACAATAGTGTAAAAACATTGATGTAAACAAATGCCCATGGAGGACATTCAGGTCCATGGACACAGTATCAGTTTGATGGTTGGATCGGGCGTATGTCGTGCAAAAGTTCTCACAGGCATGTCGACCTTTCTTGGAACAAACAATTGAAACCCTTCACAAAACTGAAAAATAAGCTATTGATTTTCTGTTGTATTGTTTCCCCCCACACTTTCTTATTCCCCTCCGGTATTGTCATTCCAAAGACTAAATGAAGGTCAGCATCGGTTTCCTTGTCACTGCCACGGAGACACACAGTCGAAATACACCAGGAAATGTTTTTGAAAGGAAAAGGTCTTGCAAGAAGGGAAGCTATTAGCTTTGTCTTCAGAGAATAATTGGTTTAACATGAGCTTTTCTCTCACAACGCAGTTACCTGTGTGCGCCACACACATTCAAATGGTCTCTAGGTACACCCCATTTATATATACATTCTACTCCAATGGTATTGGAGCAGTGAGGCCATCAGCAACAACCTCCAAGCAACAGAAGTGATGGTATCGCAATCTACTGTTTGCCGCAGATTTCCTGACCTTAAACAGAGACTTCTTGAACAAAACTACAAAGGCTAGAGTGGAAGATGCATTCTGAAAAGAACTGCAATGATCCAAAACATATATGATCATCTGTGAAAGTCAATGGTGTGAATGTTATAACTTGGACTTGACATAACATTTTCTGGGACTGGCTTGACAGTGGATGTAAAGCATGATGCTGTTGTGAAAAGGAGGACAGAGATCTACATCACTCTGATTTCATTTGAAATGCCAAAGGTTTTCAATAATCACATATATGCCTATAGTTAATTGTGGAAAAGTGAACATAGCATGGTACGGGCACTTGAAATATGTGTTTGTAGCGTATTTGACTGAACATCTGATGAAAGGGATTTGCAAATCATTGTATTCTATTCTTATTGACGTTTTACACAATGTCCCCAAATTTATTGGAATGCAGGGTTGGATAAGTGTTGTTCAATCCAAACTTTCTTTAGGAACATCACAAAACACATCATCATTCTCCACTGAGTGAACTATTATACAAGCCGTTGTATACAGGTATCTGTACCTGTGTTCTGTAAAAAAGTCATCCTCCTTAGATAAAAATGAAATTAAAAGAAGTGAGAGAAAGATTATCTCCATGGACGTACAATATCAAGTTTTATATGACCCAAGCTCATCATGTGTTCGTACTGGAGGAGGTTTTTGAGGTCACTAAACTACAATAATGAATAACAGCACATTCTTAAATCTGCAGCGACATCCTCATGCTTTGTATGGCGTGCTTTGCTCAACTCATCACCTCCCCAAGGTAAGCACGCTACTGAACCAAACCCAGCTTGCCGTATAGCGCAAAAGCCTTTTTTGCATATTTCTGCCTCTTATTTCTGGTTTACTGAGCAGGTCATTTTCCCTGCTTGCTTGAACAGCTGCTTCAGTTATGACCCCCCCCCCCCCCCCCCTCCCACTTCTTTTCTTAACAGGGGTTGAAAGACGACTTGTGCTGTACCCTGTCAAGTTCATTTTTGCTTGTGAGCCCTTCTGGTGACCTCATGCACGCGTTACTGAGGCCATATGAATAATTTATCTTTTGAATTTAGCCCAACCCTGACATTTGGAGGTTTGATGCACACAGGTTTTGACTTGGACAGTATACTGTCAGTGTTGTGGTGCTCTACATATACCGCCATCAAATAACTTTTCAAAGCTGGACTCATTGTCAGATTAGTGATGTTGTTGTTCATGTCAAAGTTAAACAGCATGCTTGTGATGAGTTGTATTCATCATTTAAATGCACCTCTGCCAATGCAAATATACATGCTGAAAATTACTTGT